>NW_027555958.1:138135408-138735408 GCF_003287225.1 Phascolarctos cinereus | reverse complement strand
GCTTATGGACCCCTTCTCAGAATAATATTTTTAAAAGCATAAAATAAAATATATAGGATTGAAAATAAAAAACAACTATTTTGAAATACAGTTATTTAAAATGCAAAGTCATGGACACCAGGTTAAGATCCCTGGACTACATGATGTCTACAAGTCTGTTCCATATCTGACATTCTACGACCAATGATTAGTTCATTATCCATAAGGCTAGCCTCAGGAGGAGGAGGCTATAGAATCTTTGTTATTCTGACTCTTTGTGACAGTATTTGGGGTTTTCTTGACAAAGATACTGGAATGGTTTGCCATTTCCTTCTCTAGCTGATTTTACAGATGAGAAAACTGAGGCAAACAGGGTTACATGACTTTCCCAGTGTCATACAGCTAATAAGTGGCTAAAGTCAGATTTTAACTCAGAAGATGAGTCTTTCTGACTCTAGTCTTGGCACTATATCCACTGTGTACCTAGCTGACATAAATAGTAGACTATTTACTGATACTATTAATTTTCAAGTGCCCTAAAGACCACATAAGTATATGAGAATTGCCCTAATGTGACAAGCTATCATAAAGTCTGTTTATTTTCTTTCTTTCTTCATTTAAGACAGGCTTAGAATCACTGTTGATTGATTATTGGGAGGGAATCTTGAATTGCATATAAAATTAAGCTTATTTGTAGCTTGAAACAGAAGATTCAAATCAAAATGGAGCAAATATTGGTAAAGTAACAACTGTGTGAAGGGCCCTGTCCAAGGCACCGCTAAGGTATGAAGACATGTTCCTTGCTCTGATGAAGCTGATAGTTTCCTATAAGCAAAATGGAGCTGGGGGGCCAGAGTGGGGAGCTCAGAAGCTGAAAAATTGAAATTTCACCAGATAGTGCTGACAACAGAGACAATATTTGGTAACTGTGATGGATCCAGTCTTCCTGGCTAATGCCAGTCAGTTTCTTTGAAGCCAGTGTAAGGGCCTTATTTTTGGTCCCAGATCTTATACATTTCAGCACTTTCTAAAACCTCATTGATCACTGAACTCCAATTTGATACCTTCCAAGTTGCTACCTATGTTTGGCTATCTAGAATCACAGGTAGACATAGTAGGGCAGCAGGATGAATACTGGATATGTAGCTAGAAGGCCGAGTTCAAATACTTTCTCTGCAACTTATTTTACATGTGACTTTAGGATACATTACTTCACCTCTCTAGGACATTGCTTTCTCATCTGTAAAAGGGACTAAATGACTTTGAAGATTCCTTTGTGCTCTAAATCTGTAACATTATAATCTGCCCTACCTGATTACTAATCATCTGGGCTGCCAGTCCTCCCCCAATTTTAGCAATTATTACTACAGAAGGAAATCTAATTCTATTAACATCATCTTTCTCTCCTTTTCTTCTGCCCCATTTCCACATATTCTAGATAATTGTCCACATTAGTCATGATGTAAAAGAAGAATCAGAACAAAAGAGAAAAAAAAGAGAAACAAAAAAAAACAAAAGAGAAATAGGATATTTCAATCTGTATTCAGACTCCATAGTTCTTTCTCTGAATGTGGATAGCATTTTCCATGATGAGTCTTTCAGAATTGTCTTAGACCTTGCATTGCTAAGAAGAGCTAAGTCTATCAAAGTTGCTCATCACACAATGTTGCTGTTACTGTGTATAATGTTCTCCTGGTTCTGCTCACTTCACTCAGCATCAGTTCATGACCCATCTATGTATATCCCTTCTAAATATCATAATGAAGATACAGTTCTCAAGAGTTATAAATATCATCTTCCCATGTAGGGTTGTAAACAATTTACCCTTATTGAATACTTTTTCCCCTTCCCTGTTTAGCTTTTTATGTATCTCTAGAGTCTTGTATTTGAAGATCAAATTTTCCATTTTCTTTTCATCAGGAAAGTCTGGTAGATCCCTATCTCATTACATGTCTGTCTCTTCCCCTGAAAGATTATTCTCAAGTTTGCTGGGTAGTCGATCCTTGGTTGTAATCCAAGCTCCTTTGCCTGATACAATATCATATTCTAAGCTCTCTGATATTTTAATGTAGAAGGTGCAAAGTCCTGTGTAATCCTGACTGTGGTTCCATGATATTTGAATTGTTTCTTCCTGGACACTTACAGGATTTTCTCCTTTGAACTGATAATTCCAGAATTTGGCTACAATATTCCTTGGCATTTTGAATTTGGGATCTCTTTCAGGAAGTGATCATTGGATTCTTTAGATTACTGTTTTACCTTCTGGTTCTAGGGCCTCAAGGCAGTTTTCCTTGATGATCTCCTGAAAGATGTTGTCCAGGCTTTTTTTTTTCATCATGGACTTCAGAGAGATCAATAATTCTTAAGTTATCTCTCCTATATCTATTTTCCAGATCAGTTGTTTTTCTAATGAGAAATTTTATATTTCCTTTAATTTTTTTCATTCTTTTGATTTTGTTTTACTGATTCTTGATGTCTCATAGAGTCATTAGCTTCCAAATGCCAAATTCTAATTTTTGATGATTTGTTTTCTTCAGTTAGCTTTTGTACCCTCTTTTCTATTTGTCCATTTCTACTTTTTAAGGACTTATTTTCTACATTTAATTTTTGTCCTTCCTTTTCCAAGCTATTGATTCTCTCTTGCATGTCTCTCATTTCTTTTCCCAATTTTTCTTCTCCTTCTCTTATTTGATTTTTAAAATCCTTCTTGTGCTCTTCCAAGAAGGATTTTTGTGCTTGAGAGCAGTTCATATTCCCCTCTGAGGTTTTAGATGTGGATATATTAACAAGGTTATCCTCTCCTGAATTTGTGTTTTGATCTTCTCTGTCACCAAGATACTTTTCTACGGTCATTGTTTTTCTTTGTTACTTCTTGCTCACATTATTTGCCCTTTTTACAGCTTTAAAAATTGATCTCTGCTTCTGGGACACAGGTGGCACTGTCCCAGGCTCCTTGTTTTGGGGTCTAGGGGTCTGGTTACTGGTTTGCTGAGGTGGGGAATGCCACTGGCTTACTAGGACACCTCCCTTTCTGTACTGGTCCCTTTCAGCCACAGCAAGAGAAACTTTTCCCATTAATCCTCCTTGCCTCATGAACTAAAAGACGGCTATATCTAGTCTTTCCGTTGACTCTACTATTTCAGGATTTTTCCTGGGGCGATATTCTCTGGGGTTTTTCAAGGTCAATGATGGTAGGTGAGAGCAACTTACTGTTTACTCTGCCATCTTAAATCCAGGAAGTTGAAATAGGTGACTTTCAAACATTTAGTCTGTGGGCTAATAGCTCGAGGAGCAGAGCTGCTGCTGCTGCTGCTGCTGCTACTATTGCTACTGATTCAATCACTCCCAAGGCCTATTCTGTTTTGCTACTGTTTGGACTGTATTGGCACACGATGCAACCTTGTGCTGGACTGCACTTCTCTCACACCCAGTTCTGACAGATCCCTGCTGCTGACCTTCTAAGTTTTCTATGGCATCTGTGGGCTGAGAAGACTAGAACCTGCCACTGCTGCTGGTGATTCAGTCCCATGGAGCAGCTCTGCTTAGGCCACGTCTGCCTCTGTGCCTTGCATCCTGGACACTTCTCTCTCAAGACAGTGCAACAGACCTTTCCTGTCCACCTTCTAGGTTGTCTTGGGCTGGAAATCTACCTCACTTTGTCTCTTTGTGGGTTCTGCCAGTCTAGAATTTGTTCAGAGTCACTTTTTAGAGGTATTTGAAGAGATTTGGTGGAGAGCTCAGGTGAGTCTCTGCTTTCACTCTGCCATCTTGCCTCCAACCCCAGCTCATCATTTCTTACGGGAAAATAGTAGACCATTACATTCGTATACCATAACTTGTTCAATCATTCCCCAATTGATGGGCATCTTCTCAATTTCCAATTCTTTGACACCACAAAAAGAGCTGCTATAAATATTTTTGTACATGTGGGTCCTTTTCCAGTGTTTATAATCTCTTTAGGATATAGACTTAGTAGTGGTATTGTGGCATCAAAAGCTATACACTGTTTCATAGTCCTTTGGGCATAGTTCATGGAATATATTTTAGAAAGCTTTTCATCTAAAATAGTTAATATAGAAAAAAATTTGATTAGGGTAGCAACTTGCTTCCAAAAGAGTCAATGTGGTTATGAAATTGAATAGCTCCTAGACTGTTGTGATCTCACATCCGCAGAAGTGTAGAGAGGGAAAATATTGTTTCTGAGGTTTTTATGCCCTAATACATCATCATTTTTGTGTTAGTACTGAGACAAAAGGTATATTGCTTTCTATCTCCATTCAATTTTCTACAGAGGTCTATCATGCCTAATTTTTAAAAAATTCTATTCATCTCCTTAACTTCTTCCTTCTTTATTTTATGGTTATATTTATCTAGTTCTGAAAGGGGGACATTGAGGTCCCCTACTAGTATAATTTTATTGTCTGTTTCTTCCTGTAACTCATTTAACCACTCCTCTAATGATTTGGATGCTATACCACTTGATACATATATATTTAATTACTTCATCGTCTATGGTACCTTTTAGCAAGATGTACTTTCCTTTCTTTTTTTCTTTTAATTAGATTTATTTTTGCTTTTGCTTTATCTGAGATCAGACTTGCTACCCCTGCTTTTTTATTTTTTACTTTAGCCAAAGCATAGTATATTCTTTTCTAGCCTTTTACCTTTACACTGTGTGTATCTCTGCCTCAGATGTTTTTCTTGGAAACAACATACAGTAGAGTTCTGGTTTTTAATTCACTCTGGTAACTACTTCCATTTTGTGGAAGAGTTCATCCCATTAGTACGATTACTAGCTGTGAATTTTCCCTCCATCCTGTTATCCTCCTTGTTTATACTTGTATCTTTCCTTCACCTTGTCCCTCCTCACCAGTGTTTTGCTTCTGATCACCACCTCCTTTGATCTGCCCTCCCTTCTATCTGCCCCCTTTTCTTTCTCCTTTCCCTTCCTACTTCTGCCCTCCTTTCTATCACTCCCTTTTCCTTTTATTTCCCCTTTCCTCTTCTACTTCCCTATGGGGTAATATAAATTTTTTTATACCCAATTGAGTTTGTGTTATTCCCTTTTTGAGCCAAATCTTATGAGAGTAAGGTTCAAAAAATGCTCACCCCCTCCTTTTGTTTCCTCTACTGTAATATGTCTTTTGTACCTCTTTATTTTATATAATTTACAATTTTCTGCCTCCTCCCTTCCTTTCTCCCAGTACAATCCTTTTTTTCACTCCTTATTTTTTTAATATCATTACATCAAAGTCAACTTATATCCACACCCTCTGTCTATGTATATCCCTTCTAAATGCCATAATCAAGAGTTACTATTATTCTCTTCCCATGTAGGGATGTAAGCAGTTTAACTTTATTGATTAACATGTTTTTTTTTCTTCTTCCTGTTTACCTTTTTATGTTTTTCTTGAGTCTTGTACTTGGAGACTAAATTGTCTCTTGAGCTCTGGTCCTTTCATCAGGAAGTTTTGGAAATCCCCTATTTCATTGAATATCCATCTCCTCCCCTGAAAAATTATCCTCACTTTTGCTGGGTAGTTGATCCTTGGTTGTAATCCAAGCTCCTTTACCTTAAAGAATTTCATATTCCAAGCTCTCTAATCTTTTAATGTAGAAGCTGCAAGGGACTGTGTAATCTTGACTGTGCTTCCATGATATTTAAGTTGTTTCTTTCTTGCAGTATTTTCCACTTGACCTGATAATTCTGGAATTTGATTATAATATTCCTTGGCATTTTCATCTGGGGAATCTGTTTCAGGAAGTGATTGGTGTATTCTTTCAATGACTCTTTTACCCTCTGGTACTAGGACCTCAGGGCAGTTTTCCTTGTGACTATTAGATGAAGTAACATATACAAAACACTTAAAATGGATTATGAGCAATGTTGTCATGCAAAGAAATTATCTAGCAGATAGTATAACATAATATAGGTATATAATTTACTTCACATTTATTTTTGAGCCAAAATTTTCCTAAAAGTAAATGCTTTCTACATTAGCCCTCTGTAGTCAATTAACATATGCCCCTATTTTCAATGAGACGTGTGTGTCTATACACATTTAAAAATTTGGTAGCATTTGCCAAAGCAAGAGAGTAGTCCCAAGATCCCTGCATTTACAAGCCTACCTCTGCTAGAGAAGCTAGGGAACAATTTTTGTAATGGTGCCTAAATGAGTAAGTTTAATATGTGTGGAAAAAATCCACAATGTGAAACACTTTGTTCCCTACTGATAATCATAGAATAGCAAAATGAGGCTTTACTTATTCAAGCACCATTTTTCAAAATGCCTCATATATTCCTGTAATTTTGCTCGCTCAGTTTTGTTTTGAAAATCCACCTTGGCCCCCAGGACCAGAGGCTGAATTGTAAATTACCTAGCTACACAGAAAACTTGCTATGAGCAAGTAAAGATGGCAATCCCTTAAATTATTTTGAAGATATGGATTATTACATAAGTACTACATCTCTGAAGACTTCTGAAGACTTAATGTTCATGTCAAATAGATCTTCATTCATGTAGGTATGCTTAAGGGCAGCTAGAACTTGTGAACCAGTCACAATTTTGACAGGCCTAGATATTTCTGAGGAAGTGTGGTTTAGTAGGTAGAGAGGAAGCTTCAGCATCAGGAAGACCTGAGTTAGAGTCCCCCCTCTCATCCATGGCATCTGTGTGACCCTGGGCAAGTGAAGTAGTCTCTCAGTGTCCCAGACAATTAATTTTAAGACTACAAGTTATAGAACACATAAGAGATCCACATGAACAGAGTGATTTTTCTTGCTAGGTACTCCCTATGACAATGAAATTGCAGGTCTAGACCATCTCCACCGGGAAAAAATACAAGAATGAAACGGTTTGTTTTACTCAAAATGAGAAAGATGCTTCCTGAAGCAATTTTGATAACTTAAAGCGTGAGTAGACAACTTAAAACAAAATTCCCTTTTTGTTGGTACCTAACTGTTCCATTAAAGGTAATTGATAGGAACACCAAATGACTGTGGATTTTTTCATATTAAAAATAATGAAATACTGCTTTCATGTTTGAATTTAAATGAACTACAGAAACAAAAACATCTAATGGCACCCCCTCATACAGGAGCACCAGGAAGTTATTCTATTCAAGGTTCAAACAAGTTACATTCCCAAGAAATCATCATTCTACTACAGCAGCATAATTATAGGGAATGATTTTTTAAAAAAATTCTAAAGCTGGAAGGTAGTTTTTCTTGTCTAACTCCCTAATTTTGTAGATAAAGAAACTGAGTTCCATTGAGTTCAACTCACATAGTAAATTGTGGTGCTAGAGTTTGAACTCTTTTTCACCACTTTCCAGATACTCTCCTTTGAAGTCCAGAATTTAAATCCATTTAAACTGCTTTCCCAGTCACAGGATTGCAGATATGAGCTTGGCAGGACCTCAAAGGATATTTAGTCCAGTCTTGTCATTTTAGATATGAAGAAATTGAATCCCTGTAAAGTTAAATGATTTACCTAGGACCACATAAGTAAGTAATGATCAGAGGATGAATTTGAATCCAGGTCCTCGAACCCTGGAGCCAGTGCTCTTTACAATGTCTTCTCTGATTTGAAATCCAATATTATTTTGCCACTCCAAAGGATTATCACTATGAATAAGAACTGTTCCCGGTAGATTTGCTGGCTGACCATAGCCAAAACCAAATTAGACATATCTATATTCTTCTTCCTGCCTTCTATTTTCAGCAGTGCTGCTTTCCAACCTGGGCCCATTATGGAACCAGTCAACCTTAAGGAAAAAGAGAATTTATGAAATTCTCATTGTGTTTGTGCACCTGTGACCCTGATCTATTCCATAGAATGCAACAGAACTCCTGTAGCTTGTGTCCTCTGCTATTTTTCCCCCAGTTACCCCAGGCTTTGGCTCATTGATGCTCCAATATAGGATTCATGCTGCTATGATATCGTCTTGTCTATTATAATTCCTCAAACCCTTGCACATAAAAGATCATAGGAATTTCCATTGTGTATTTCTCCTTTGCCCGTTATATCTGTAACTGAAGCACATCACTATTTGAAGTGATTTAAAGTACAATTATTAGGAAGCACTCATGGGGTACAAAGAATGTGGGTTTTAAAAAGATCAACCTTTTTTTTTAAATTTACTATCTGTAACCTTGACTACCCAGGCCTCCAATATCTGAATGTTGATATGTTACATTTCATCCCTCTCTCAGGGTTCTCTAGTACCCTGAAGATGGTTTGAGGCTTTCAGGCTATCTGCAATTGGCTATAATGTCCACAGATAGTACTATCCCAGTCTTAGGAGTGTCCCTTGCACCTCACATCTTTTTAACCGTTTGTAGTCATATTAGCTTTTCAAAGGAAAGTTTACTTCAAAGATATGACAAATATACACATTTACAAACATATGTAGAATAATTCCACACCACATCCCAACACAGAGACCAACCACCACCACCTCATATTTTTGGAAGGAGAAGGGCATTAAATTCATAGTTCAGCTCAGTTACTTACTATACAGCTCTAATTAAAAAGTCCAAAACCCCTATGAACTCACTGGTTCAGTTCATGGCACCTATGTTGTGAGTATACCTTTCCCCTCTCTGGATGGGTAGCAGGGAAGAGAACACAAGAAAGATAGCATAACTATCACAGTCTGGCAGTTGTAAAGACCTAGCTTGTTCCAGATGTGCAGTCACAATAGAAAAAAGCTATTTCCATTCATGTGGTAGAGAAATGTAGGATGCTTTTTCTTGGAATCAGGGTGCCTTTATGTTAGCAATCTAGGCCTATTCCTATGCCTTGTTACAAATATAATTATATTAATTAAGGGTCTCCTACCACCAATAATATAGCATCTACTCTGGCTAGGGGACTTATCATGGAGTTAAGCATGCACCCTGGCTTTTTCCTTCTCATGGTTCCATAATTAGACAGTTGGTGGTGCAGTGGATAGAGTGCTGAGCCTGGAGCCAGGAAATCTGGAGTTCAAATGTGGCATCAGATACTTAGTAGCTATGTGACCCTGGACAAGTCACTTGTCCTCTGTTTGCCTCATGGTCCTCAAATGCAAAATAGGAGAAATGATAACATCTATATAACAATACTGTTGTAAGTGTCAAATGAGGTAACATCTGTTAAAAAAAAAAAGTGCCTAGAAAAGTACCTGACACATAGAAGGCATTATATAAAAATTTATTTTCATCCCTTCCCTACTTCTGATGGCGCACATGCTTTGAACTCTTTTTGAAATGTGTGTGCAAACAAATTCTCCTACTTAATTCCAGAACCCACTGTATCACAGGGACCAAAGTATAAGTAGGGACTTCTGTCTGTGCATGTTACTGATTACCTCGATTACAAAAAATAGGAAATTTCCCTTCTATCCCTAGCTCCCTTCCATTTAACTTTCCTCTCTATGTGGGCCTTAAAAATAAGTCAGTTCTAGTTCCAATCCCCAAGGCATGCTTGACCAGGTATAACTACTTCTTCTTGCCTTCTATTTTTAACTGTGCTACTCTCCTCAGTCCTGCTGAATCTATATCTCCAAAAATCACTTTGGCATATTTGTTTTTGAGCCATGAACAAAGACTGCCCTCTTACATATGCCATTTCAATTGTGTTGGGATCAGATGCATTGGCCAAGTATTCCATCACCATCTCCATCTCCAAGAAAAATGTTTCTTTTCTATGTTGTCCTCAAAGCTCTCTCCCTTTGATTTGTGGGCGCTGACATTTTCCTTCATCGTATTTGAAGATTTAGATTATGGCCTTATCATAAGCTTTTTCTATCTTCTTGAATCTGAAAAAAATGGTTGATTTAGAATCAAGCACCCTACATTTGAATCCCAGCACAGACACTTATTATTGCTGAAATCATGAGAAGTCACTTAATCTCTCAGATATTCTTAAATTTCATCACCTGTAAAATGAGTGATATAGTCTTGCTGGTCTGGGCTCCCTTTCCCCCAGAGAGAAGATTGTCCAGACGAGGCTTACTGATGTGGAAAAAAGTAGAATTTTGAGATGCAGGTATCCTATCAGCCTTTAAAAAGAGCAAAAATAATTTAAAGAATATTCAAATAGTGGCTAGGGTCTATTGTTGAATTTATAAAAAGTTTCAATTTGATTTGCCCTTTGGAATTTAAAACATGACTGCTTCTCGCTGTAGTCACTACTCAGACTTAGCTTGTGATTTGGAACAGGGCTATGTCTTTCAGGAATCAGTAAGAGGACTGGTACATCTATCCTTGTGTCTTTTGTACATAACACCAACGGTTGACCTATTGTCAATAAATCCTGTAGAGTTAAAGCAGCGTGAGGCTATATTTCTCTTTCTTTAGAACAAGAACTGGTTTCATTGAATGGGTGTAATAATACATAGTTTCCCTCACAAGTTGTTGGAACCAAAGTGCTTTGCAAACCTTAACATGCTTTCTAAATGTGATTTGTTCTTGTTACAGCTGTGTATCATCTTTGGGCTAGTTCAGCCTTTGTTAAAAAAAAAAGGTTATCATGTGGTCCCTGGAGTCTTGCTTATCCTCACCTATATGCTATGCTTGCTTGTTTTCCAACAACTTGCTTTCTAGTTCTCAACCTGTGCTCCCACATAAGCTGAACTAACCATTTCCTTGGGATCTGATAATTTTTCCTTTTTTATGACAAATTACTAGTTCTCAGTCTCCTCATCTATAAAATGCAGAGCTTGATCAGGCTGTCCTTAGAGGTCTCTTCCAGATCTAAATCTATAATCCCATTATTCTTTGAGGATCCCTCTTTCCTAGGAGAGTGGATGACTGAAAGTATGTTATTCCTCTCCTCATTCTTCCTATTGCCCATAATTACAAAAAAAAAATCATGAAGGAATTGTGGTCTCTCCCAGCACCAAATCCTATGATATGATATCAAAATATTAACACACTCACTCTCAACTTCCAAACTTATTCAGGGTTATTTCATCACAGTATGTTTATCTATTTGTTTTCTGGGATATTCATGAAATAATCTTAAAAGGTCATTCAGATAAACTCTGCATATTATAAATTAAAGCACAAAAATTTTTATTGAACTGAATGTGATTGGCTTTTAAAATACCAACAGAAGTGCTGGGATGTGTTGCGCAGGTGAACTTTAAGTAACTATAAGCTTGTACAACATAATACATGACATGATGGAGTTCCTGTGTTTCTTATATAAATCAGCTCTCATTAGTTTTACACATTTCCAGCTCCTTGATGCATTTATTTAGTCTACTTCCATTGAAAATGACTACTTGTTTAATGAGCTATAAAAAAGCAGTGATTCTATGCTGAATCCATCCTTAGAAAAATGCTGGTGTTAATTTAATCTTCCTCCATGAGATCAAACGATTAAAGCTGGCCAAGGTGAACCAGCTCAGCATTGTCAAGTGAGAAGAAAGCACAGCAGGTGTCATACTATCTGATGGAACAGTAAATGAAAAGGCTAATTTTAAAAATTAGAATCTGTTGATTTACCCTGGAGCTGTATTATTGTTCATCATAGGAAAGGAATATTCACAGGAGGTAAGAGTGATTTAGGCTATTCTTTGGTTTAGTTTTGTTTTATTTTCTTCCTGATTAGTATGGGTTGAAGTGAAATTAGTCACTATCCTTCAAAGCCAGTTTGTCTTTATTTGAATAATTTAATAAAGTATAAGGATAACTCAGAAAGTTCAACATCTAATCCCTAAAAAACCATTATGCTATTTGCCTATTTGTGTGGTAACGAAAAGAAAGACTTGGAAGAGCAAGCTAACCTTATGAGAAAGTTTATGTAACACTCCAGGATTCCTTTCACATAAGTAAATAGTTGTTTAGCTATTATATTCGACTACCTGTGTGACCTTGGGCAAGTCACCTCTCTGGCTTTCAGTTTCATCATCTGTAAAATGAGGGGATTGGGCTTAATTAGCTCTATGGTCTCATTCAGCTTTAACCTATGACCCTACCAAATGCCTATAATCATGGAGCTTCTAGTTTGGTGCAAGGACATAGATGATGTCCAAATAATTTGTGTACAGTAATAACCACACATAAAATATATGTATATACATATATACATATGAGTGTGTATACACATGTATACATATGTGTATATGTGTATATATATATATATATATATATATATATATATATATATATATATATATATATATATATATATATATAGTGGGTGGTACAAGTGAAATATTGTATGAAGTCAAAGCAGTGGGAATATAATTATTGATTTGTAGGGAGATCAGGGAAGACTTTCTTATGAAGTTAATTTATGAGTTGAGTTTTAACAGATGGATGGAAACTTAAGTGTGAGGCAGAATTTGAATCTAATTCTTCCTAACTAAGAGGCCATCTCTCCAGCTAAATGATATATATGTATTTGTATACATACACATATAAACACATGTATGTATATATTATGTGAGATTGATGATGATGATATAGTTAGGGTATGAAAACCTTTTATCAGAATGCAATGCAACATTTATTGAACATTTTAAAACTCACATCAAAAAGAAACTTGTGAATAAAATGGAAGGTGATGACAATTCTTTCTCTGAGGCTCCCACAGTACATTTATACAAAACGCAGAGCATCAGAATAAGAGGTAGGATGCTTTTAGAGGCAGGAAGCATTTGAAACTCCCATAGTTAATGCTCCAAATTAGTATATATATATGGATAGATATGGATATTATATATATATATGTATATATATATATATACATATATATACATATATATATATATATATATACACACACACACAAATAAAATATGTAGATTAGATAAAGATAGAGATAATTTTGAATCCCTATCCTATTTACAATGGTGCCTATTACCCAGTACCAGATAGACAAGCTAAATACATTCCCTTCTGATCCATTTTTTTCATATTCAATTTAATAACTGTTGTTGAATAAGCTCCTGATGTTTGTAAAGTACCAAGACAGGAATACAAAAATATCTGAGGACAGAGCCCTTTATCTTATCAAGCTTAAAATCCAGAAAGAAATGCCAGCCACAATGATCAATTATTTTTTCAGGGTTGAAAAGGAACATGGCTATTTAGAGCTATCATTTAGTCCCTGGACGTATTTAAGAAGCATTGGGTATGCTGAAGTTAGAGGTATGGTATGAGAAGCTAGTTAGCACCTGAAAATGTAGAAGGAATTTGGGGAAGCAGAATGCATTTGGTAGAAAGTTTGATATAGAAGGAGAGACTCTCTGACAGAAACAGATAGAAGGAATATTGAGAAACTTGAAGCACTGCACTGGGAGAGAATCAGCATTTGTGAAAGCCAAGGTCAGTATCTTATACCTGCATTTAGCAAGATGAGCGATGAGAAGACAACACTAATGTATGATTGATGATGATGATATGATATGATGACGATTGCATGGCTCATAGGCAGCTGTGTATGAAGAACCTGAGTAGCCCAGGTCCTGAACCAAGAAAGTAGAGCATGTTAAGACAGAACCAAATTTTAAGTTGGCTAAGGTACAATGTGTTAGAACATGTGTCAATGTGACTAGTATCTCACAATTTCTGATTTGGATCATAACTAAAGGACAGAATACTGTGTAAGTATGGGCAATATGGCATCAAGAAATGACAAAGAGAGTGTTTTATTGACCCATTAATATGTGCCTTGGGCCCACTGTCAAGCATGAGAAGTTTTATGGGTCCCCGTTAAGCCTTTTCAAGCAAATTCACCAGTGAAGGTACCCACATAAACATGAAGCTTATGTCACCACACAAACATTACGTGGAAAATAAATCTGTCCATCTGCTTGCATCTGTTTCTGTAATACTCATTACCCAGAAGAGGCATTTGCTTAGCATGTTGTCTAAGAGGGTTAAACAGGACATTGAGTGACCGAGGATACATTCCTTTATCCTAGATTGAGGATGCACTTAAGCTGTCCTTGACAAATATTCAATTCCCAAATTATTTTGGGAAGCAGATTCACTTCCATATTTCAGGATCATCACAGACTCATTCATTCCCACAGGGGAAGAAAATCGCTAAGAATCCACACAATTCTTGTATTTTTAACAAATTATCACGGTTCCTGGAATAGTTGGAAAATCCTGGAATAGTAGGAAAAAAAAAGATGTTTTGTTATTGCTGTTGTAGTTTTTCCCAACCAAGTCTTTTCACTTATAATCCTAACCTTTATCAGAGTAGCATGGCATAAATGAATGAAAAAGACATTTCTTTTTTTTTAATTTTCACATTAGTCATGTTGTAAGGAAGAATTAGAACTAATGGGAGGAACCACAACAAAGAGGAAATGAAACAAAACAGAAGAAAAAAATAGCAAATAGTATGCTTTGATCTGCATTCAAACTCCATAGTTCTTTCTTTGGATGTGGATAGCATTTTCCATCATAAGGCCTTTGGAGATATCTTAGATCTTTGTATTGCTGAGAAGGGTTAAGTCTATCAATATTAGTCATCTCACAACTTGGCTGTTACTGTGTACAATGTTCTCCTGGTTCTGCTCACTTCACTCAGCATCAGTCCATACAAATTCTTCCAGTTTTTTCTGAAGTCCACCTGCTCATCATTTCTTATAGCACAATAGTATTCTATTACATTCATATACAACAACTTGTTCAGCCATTCCCCAATTGATTGGCATCCCCTTAATTTCTAATTCTTTGCTACCACTAAAAGAGCTGTTATAAATATTTTTGTACATGTGGATCCTTTTCCTATTTTTATGATCTCTGAGTTATAGCCCTAGAAGTGCTATTGCTAGGTCAAAAGGTGTGCACATTTTTATAGCCCTTTGGGCGTAGTTCCAAATTGCACTCCAAAATGGCTGGATCATTTCACAATTCCACCAACAATGCATTAGTGTTCCAATTTTCTCACATCTTCTCCAACATTTATGATTTACCTGTTTTGTCACATGACATTTCTTAAGTGCTTGTTATGTGCTAAGCACTGAGTTAAGTGCTGGGATACAAAGAGAAAAGGAAAACTGTTTCTGTTCTTCTGGAACACACGCTCTAATTGGGGGAGGCAATATTGGTAGGAGAGATCACTTTTAGGAAGGATGGAAAGGTCCAGAGGTTCTAATGATGCAGAGACAGGGAAGATGTCAAGGCTCTCAAGTCTAAGATACATCTGACTCCCAGGAGTGGTCCACCACCATTGGGAAGGAGTGAAGAAGTCTAAGGGTCAGTTTGAAGAGGGGATTCTGCTATTCCTTTGGCAGAGACGGGGAAAGGAGTTCAATGTCCTGCCAAGAATGGAAAAGGGGACGTGGACATTGGTAGGGAGCCTGGGAGTAACCTCTAGGGTACTGCTGAGTCCTAGTTTTGGCTTCTGTCATCCAAGTCCCCCTTGTGGAGTCTGAGATGGCCTATGAGTGGGGGAGGGGAATATCATCTTAAGCAATTATTACTGATTTTCTTTTCCTAACAGCACCAGCCCACTTAATTTGTAGATAATAGATACTTTAAAAATGTTTATTGTATTAGATTTGTTAGTTGAATCATCAACCAACAGAATTTATGAAGTTCCTAAGTGCTCGTAACACTGCATAAAGTAGTGTTCTTCAAGAATCTGTCACACTTAGTGGGGTTTTTTGGTATCTTATTAATATACTTACAATGAATAATTTTTATTGGTTATTTATATATGTATCACATATTGATTTTAGAGTATGCATTGTATGAAAGTAGGAAGCACATCTTATTTTTGTTTTTTGGCATCTCTCACCTGCAGTGTGGTGTTCTATACACAAAAGGTACCTATTGAACTGAACAGCATCTGTGGAACAGGTGACAACTGTAGCTGCACATAATTAAGTTTATATTTTCACAGAAATGGGGAATCACAAAATTTCAGAGTTGGGAAAGACTTCAGTAGACATCTAACTTACTCTTTTAAAAGCATTTAGTCATTCAAGTGCTAATAAAGGGCACATCTTTTGGGAGGGGGACTAACAAACAGTCCTTGAAAAGCATTACCTCTCTTCACGTACTTTTAGTCTTTTTCTTTGTCCTCCTTGGCTCAAGTCTTCATCATCCTTTCTATTTTCTGCGTAATAGGTTTGTTTTTTCTTTAGGCTCCATGCCTTTACTTTGAAACTTCCCGCAAAACTAGGTGGGCATTGTGGTCACCTTTTTCAGCAGAGTGACTGGGATGTCATTGGTTTCATCCCTACAAAATCAACTAAATGGCACAATAGATGAAGTTCCAGGTATGGAGTCATGAAGACCTGAGCTCAAATCCAATCTCAGACACTTCCTAGCTGTGTTACACTGGGCAAATCACTTAACTTCTGCTTAATCTGTGAAATGGGGATATTGTTGTTTGTCCCTTGTACTCTAAGAGGACTAAAATAACATCATGACATTGGGATCAAGGAATAGTGTGTTCCACTGTCACTATTCAGAATAATTTGAGCTTAGAAGCTCGATCTGAGTCTGGGCACAGATAATCTGTTTGAACTTTCGGGATGGGTATACCTCCAAATTTATGCATCTCATGTTTCTTTTTAACTAGTACAATTCAGCTTTCCTTATAGAGTACATTGCCTTCTTGGATGTAGTCACATCACACTGAGCGACAACTCCCATGTTTTACAATCAGTACTAAAGTTCTTCACGGAGACATTGAGAGTTTCTTTGTGTCAATCTCTTGGTTTTGTGAAGGTCAAATGAGATAATAATTCTAAAGTACTTGGCACATAAAATACCCTATGTAAATGTTAGTTTGTTGTTGTTTTTGTTGCTATTCTTTCTCTACTCCAGAAGATAGAACTCCCTTTCTTAATAACATATAGGATGTTTATCCACTTATATTTTTTCTACTCCATTTTAAGCAAGTGAATTCTAATTCTTCACTTCTGTATTTAGACTCACCATCTTGAATATACTATACCATTCTCCTGAAATAGACTTTATACATGCTCCCTTCACCCCCATCCACTATTTCATACCCCATCTACTCCTGGCATACTTTATCATTCCATTTACACAATAAAATAAACCTGGACATTAAGTTTCCTCACAATAATATTTTTCAAATCTACATGATACACTTCTCTGCATTTTCAGAGATACTCCCTTAGATGTCTACATTTTAAAATTATACAAGAACCCTGATCCTCAGTTCTGTTATGTCTAAAATGAAGGAGTTTGTTTCTGAGTTGCTTGAGTTCCCTCCAATCTTTGTATCTGTGATCTTATGTATCCACATCAATATTTTATTACAAAAATCCCAAAGTCCCCAAACTAGGTATGAAAATAGCAATCCCCCAAAAAACTGAAGCTTGGGACAATGTGCCCTATCAATGACTATACAAGAATGAAGATAAACTTTAACATAAACTTAAAAGGCAAGTAATAGATTGGAAAAATGAGCAAACAACAAAAATCAAACCTGATAATAAAACTCTATTATGGTGAGAAGAAAGATAAAAAAACACCATCTCACAAGAGCAAACAGAGGTCAAAACAGCTACAAGCAAAGCCTCAAAGAAAGAAAAAAATATGATTTGGACAGAAGTACAACAAGATTTCCTGGAAGACCAAAAAAAAAGATTTTCAAATTCAAATAAATGGTGGGGGAAAAATAGGCAAAGAAAAGAGCAACACAAGAAAATTATGAAGAGACAATTAACAGCTTAATAAAGAGGCACCAGAAATAGTGCAAAACACTTTAAAAACCTAATTATCCAAATGGGAAGAGAAATACAAAAAATGGATGCGTGGAAAAGAGGGCTCCACTGGAGAAGGGAGGAGAAGAATGGGAAGAATGAGGAGCAATTATCTTACAAACATGTGCTCAAAGAAGAGCTTTTAGAATTGCTCATGGATAGGCTGAGCCAATATAATGACAATTCTACCTTTGTCATACTAATCTAATTGGGAAATTTTGAGGTCACTCACTAGCATAGTTTGAGTGTCTGTTTCCTCCTGTGAGTCATTTAACTTTCCCTTTAATAATTTGGATGCTTTTCCTTTTGGTGAATATGATTAACATTGATATTACTACATCATCTGTAGGGTCTTTTTTAGAAAAATAGTGTCCCAGCAGAGCCAAGATGGTGGAGTGAAAGCAGTGACTTGTTTGAACCCCTCCAAATACTCATAAAAAATGGCTCTAAACAAATTTTGAAGCATCAGAATGCACAAAAAGACAGAATGAAACAAATTTCCAGCCCAACACAACCTGGATGATTGATCAGAAAGGTTTGGGCTGGGAGCCCAGTGCAGTGTGGCATGGGCGCGCAGGTCCCAGCGAACCTGGAACAGGCCTCAGAGGACTGAATCCCTGGCAGCTGTGGAGGTTTCCAGACTCCTCAATCCATGAATGCCAAAGACAATTTAGAAGGTCAGTGGGAAAAGTCTGTTTCTGTCGGTGCTCAGAGAGGAAGGCGGGGTTTCAGCCCCATTCCCCAAGAGCGTGGCCCTGGGGAGGGCAGCTGCTTCCTGAGCTTCCGGCCCACAGACTGAGGGGGAATCCAGTGGCTGATCAGAGAGGAATTGCAAGGATCTCTTTGCCAGTGCTGAAGCAGGAATCTCTTGCTTTGCCCGTGTTTGGATCTGGGTCACAGTTCTGGGCAGCAGTGCTGGGGTGAGGAGGAGCACTGGTGTGGAGGAGCTTATAGTGGCTGTAGAGAGAAACCCCTCCTCACAGTTACAGGACAAAAAGGAATACTTGTGGTCACAGGCCAGGAAAGGACTAAACACCTCACCCCTTATCATACCACCTTGGAAGAACTGAAAATTTACAGGTCCCTACAAGTATCTCTGAAAACAGCTATACAAACCCCTGAAGCTTGGGACAGTACACTCTCCACATTGGAAGCAGACTCTTACCTTAACAAAGAGGTTAAAACTCAAGTAATTGTCTGGGATCATGAGCAAGCAGCACAAAAAGAGTCAGACTATATTATCTTACTTTGGTGAAAAAGAAGATCAAAATATACAACCAGAAGAAGACAACAAAATCAAAGCTCCTACATCCAAAGCCTCCAAGAAAAATATGAATCAGTCCCAGGCCTTGGAAGAGCTCAAAAGGGATTTTGAGAAGCAAGTAAGGGAAGTAGAGGAAAAACTGGGAAGACAAATGAGAGTGATGCAAGAAAATCACAAAAAACAAGTCAAGCTTGCTAAAGGAGACCCCAAAAAAATACTGAAGAAAATAACACCTTAAAAAACAGCCTAACCCAAATGGCAAAAGAGGTCCAAAAAGCCAATGAGGAGAAAAATGCCCTAAAAAGAAAAATTGGCCAAATGGAAAAGGAAGTCCAAAAGATTACTGAAGAAAATACTTCCTTAAAAATTAGAATAGAGCAATTGGAAGCTAGTGACTTTACGAGAAATCAAGACACTGTAAAACAAATCCAAAAGAATGAAAAATTAGAAAACAACATGAAATGTCTCATTGGAAAAACAACTGACCTGGAAAATAGATCCAGGAGAGAGAATTTAAAAATTGTTGGACTATCTGAAAGCCATGATCAAAAAAAGAGTCTAGACATCATCTTTCAAGAAATTATCAAGGAAAACTGCCTGATATTTAGAACCAGAGGGCAAAATAGAAATTGAAAGAATCCACAGATCTCCTCCTGAAAGAGATCCCCAAAGGAAAACTCCTAGGAATATTGTAGCCAAATTCCAGAGTTCCCAGGTCAAGGAAAAAATATTACAAGCTGCCAGAAGGAAACAATTCAAGTACTGTGGAAACACAATCAGGATAACACAAGATTTAGCAGCTTCTACATTAATGGACTAGAGAACATGGAATACAATATTCCAGAGGGCAAAGGAGATAGGATTACAACCAAAAATCACCTACCCAGAAAACTGAGCATAATCCTTCAGGGGAAAAAATAGTCCTTCAGTGAAATAGAGGACTTTCGAGCATTCCTGATGAAAAGACCAGAGCTGAATAGAATTTGACTTTCAAATAGAGGACTCAAGTGGAACATGAAGAGTTAAACAGGAAAGAGAAATCATAAGAGACTTATTAAGATTGAACTGTTTACATTCCTGCATGGAAAGATTATATTTGTAACTCATGAGAACTTCGTCAGTATTAGGGTAGTTGAAGGAAAAAAAAATTATGTGTATGTATAGATAGATAGATAGATAGATAGATAGATAGATAGATAGATAGATAGAGGGCACAGGGTGAGTTGAAGATTAAGGGGTCATATTTGGAGAATAAAATTAAGGGATGAGTGAGGATGATACTCGGAGAAGAAAAAAGGGAGAGGTAGAATGGGGTAAATTATCTCACAAAAAAAAAACAGAAAGAAAAGTCTCTACAGTGGAGGGGAAACGGGAAGGTGAGAGGGAATGAGGAATCTTATTCTCATAGGATTTGGCTTAAGGAGAATAACATACACATTCAATTGGGTATGGAAATCTGTCTTACTCTACAGGAAAATAGGGGGAGAAGGGGACAAGAGAGCAGGGGGATGATAGAGAGGAGGGCCGATTGGGAAAGGGTAATCAGAAGTAAATACTTCTGAGGAGGGACAGGGTCAAAAGAAAGAATAGAATAAATAGGAGGGCAGGATAGGATTAAGGGAAATAGAGTTAGTTTTTCACAACATGTCTACTATGGAAGTGTTTTGCATAACTGCACATGTACATATTGAGTTTCTTGCCTTTTCAATGACAGTGGGTGGGAAGGGAGGAAGGGAGAAAATTTGGAGCTCAAAGTTTTAAAAACACATATTTAAAAAAAATGTTTTCACATGCAACTGGGAAATAAGAAATACAGGAAATGGGGTACAGAAGACTATCCTGCTCTATTGGAAAATAGAAGGGGAAGGGGATAAGAGAAGGGGGGGAAGATAGAAGAGAAGGAAGACTAGGGGAAGGGGTATTCAGAATGCATGCCATCTTGGGGTGGGGGGAAGGATGAGATGAGGTGAAAATTTGGAACTCAAAAACTTGTGGAAGTGAATGTTGAAAACTAAAAATAAATAAATTTATATTAAAAAAAAAAGAAAATGTCCCGGCTTATCTGCTTGAATTAGGTCTTTTTAAAAAAAGTTTTCCTTTATCTGAGATCATGATTGCTACCCCTGTCTTTTTTTTTTTACTTTAGCTAAAGCATAATAAATTCTGTTCTAGCCCCTTATTTTATTCTGCGTATGCCTCTCTGTTTCAGGTGAATTTCTCATAAACAACTTACTGTTTGATTCTGGTTTCTAATCTATTCTGCTATCTACTTTTGTTTTATAAGTGAAATCTCTTATTATTATGTTACTATATCTTATTAACATTCTCTTCTTATTCATAGTTATGATTACTAATTGTGCATTTCCCTCTATCCTATTTTCTTCTGTTTATCTTTCTTTTCCTCTCTTTTTGCCATGCCTATCCTCAAAGAATATTTTATTTCTGTCAGATGCCTCCCTTAACCCACCCTCCTTTTTATAATCTCTCTTCCTACCACTTACCTCTTGGGTAAGATAGTTTTCTATAGCCAATTGAAGAATGTGTGTATATGAATATGCATACACATACATATAGATAGATATATCTAGGTAGATAGACATGTGCACACAAGCACAGTAATGTGTGCCTGGGTATACACACATATTTTTGTGAGTATATATATTTTTTCCTCTCTCAACCAATTCAGGTGAGCATAAGGTTCAAATGTTGTCCATCTAACCCCCTATTTTCACTTCCACTCTAAAAGCTCTTCTTTGATTTATTCTTCTGAGTTGGTATCTTGATTTTTCATGTCACTATAAGTAACTTTTTATCATCAGGTTTTATTTTTGTTGTTGTTTGCTCATTTGTGCAGTCTATTTCTTGCCTTTTGGCTTTATGTTAAAATTTGGCTCAGTTTTTGTGGTGTGGGTGACAGGGCACACTGTTCTAAGCTTGCTTCTTCTTCTTCTTCTTCTTCTTCTTCTTCCTCTTCTTCTTCTTCTTCTTCTTTCTGAGGGCTGCTATTTCAGAGCTAGTTTAAGGACTTTGAAATTTTTCAGTGCTTCCAAGGTGGTGTGATACCTGGAGAATTGTGGTCACTGCTCGCCTGGTCTGCGGGAGAGGAAGGGCTGCTGATCACTTGTGACCACAAGTGATACTGCTCCTCAGGGCCTCTGCTGTCTTGTGACTGAAAGTACTGTAGTCCATCCTGGAATTGTGACCTGGAAGAGGTTATAGGTAATGGAGTTGCCAAACAGCAACTGTGTCAGTTACAGCACAGGGGTCTGCTGTAATCTCTTTCTGACTAGTTGTCCAATACCCTTATGTGTATAGGCTGAGAGCTACTGAAGCTGCTGCTGGTGCCATCATCTCCACCTCCAAGGTCCATAGGTGTAATTGCCACCACGTGAGCTGCAGGCAAGCTCTCCCGCAGTGTCACAAACCTTTCCTCTTAAGCTCCTAGGTTGTGTTGGGCTGAAAAAATTACTCACTCTATCACTTTGTTTGCTCTCCTACTTCAGAATTTTATTTGAGCTATTATGTTAATGTTGTTTGTAGGGGAAGGTTGAGAGAGCTCAACTGTGTAGTGCTTTCTCTCTTTTGCAATACAACTTATTGCCTGCATTCAAATCCTGCCTCAGATACTTAATAGCTGTTTGACTCTGCGTAAGTCACTTAATTGCTCTGTGCCTCAGTTTCCTCATAGGTAAAAATGGAAATAATAATAGCTTCTACTTCACATGGTTGTTGTTGGGATCTAATGAGTTAACATATCTGTATCACTTTGCAAACCATAAAGTACTATAAAATGTTATTAATTATTATTTAAATTTAGAACTTGCAATAATAATTGTAACTTAATGGACCAGAACATCATTTCAGAGTTAATATAGCTTGGGCAAATTCAATCCTGCTGGTGCCCCACTTGGCTAATGCCCCCACATCTAGAGTTTCCCTTGGAGATCAGAGGTTATAGCTCAAGTCTATCAATGAAAGACAAAGCACTGGTTGGTTCTTCTACTGGACTTTTCTCTCCTTCCAGGAGCAAACTAACTCCACATTGAAACTTTTTCCAATTCTTCCATGTACCACTGGATCAGGGGCTATAAAAACAGAAAAAAAGTAGAACTCTTGCCTTCCTCATTTTTGTGATGAGAGGATTACATTTCTGGAAAACTGCTAGTCACATCTTTCTCAGCTTCTCTTCTAATAATCTGACATTAATTGCAGTGTTTCTTTGTTATACAGCTACATTCATTTCATTCTGTCCTCATCTGTCTGTGTTGGGAGTGTGGTGAGCTTTGTATATACGTGCAGCTGAATAGAATTTGCTGTAAAGATTCGGGCAATAGGAGCTGTACACATTGAGTTATGAATTCACTAACACATGGAAAATATGACATTTGCTTTGTAAACCCCTCAAGACCAGAAGCCAACATTTCTCTGGGATAAGCATTAATGCATAGACCTAAGGATCAACAGCAAAGAGTTGTTATGTGGAAAGACTAGAAGATTACTTTATGGAAAATGGAGAAAAAAAACCAAAGATTGACAATGGAAAAAAGAACAAAATTTTATCTTACCATTTCCCTCTTCTTTTCAATTAGATAATATCTTTTAGCTAGAAAAGGACAATGTATTTGAAGAGATTTTTTTTCCATTTAAAATAATGTTAAATAAGACAAGGATGACATTAAACGACCAAATCTTTTGCATTTTCTTGTCTCCTATGTAAAAGTATTATCTTAGAAATGTGCATATGATTCATTAGGAATGAAATGCTCACTTTGGGCTTCCCTTAAACACTTTTTCATTAGAGTGTTGTACACTGGTATTTGTCTGTTCATTGGGAAAGAGAAGGGCAAGCCAGGGCTTGCTTCTCTGGATCTACAAGGCAAAGATTAAACAGGATGAAATATAAACAACTAGAGAAGAATATAGGAAGTTGGCACTGGCCTCTAATTTTTGCATGAAGTATTGCTTCTGGTTAGCTGCAGTAAAATGTTAATTTAGTCTTTGGTAGAACGTATTAGCATTATAAGTCAGAACAGTTTGGATATGCTAATTCTGAAATAAAATGTGTTCTGATTAATGCATGAATCAATATGAAAACTGCTGGATGTCTGAAATGACAAAACTGGATCAAAGCTGCCAAAAACATGTGGCCATAGATTTAAAGGCATTATTTATGGGTCCCCTCACATTGTAAACTATGTTGAATTTAATTATAAATTATGCCCACTTGACTTGTGACCGACTGCTAAAAGCATTCACTTTTTCTAAATTCCAAACTTGTGCCTCAACCTACACATCCATCAATCTGTTGCCAGCCATAATTTTGAAATCATTCTCGCTAAAAATGTAAGCTTGAAGTCGGTGACTGAAGTCTCATATTAAAACTAAAGAGTCCCATCACACCCCCAACTCCCTGGCGTTTACTAGTCAAGTGCTGTGGAAAAGTACATTCAAGAAGGGCCTGCTCTAATAAAAGAATATCACTCCTAGAGTGAAAGGCGTCTCTCCTGCTGCTCACTAGACTAAGAAAGGCTTACTTGAGCATTTGTGTTGGTATCAAAAGTGTTTGATAGAAAAGACAGATGTAGCAGGCAACCTATTGCCATTATGATATTTTTCTCCTTGGCTCAATCTCAGAATTACTATTCCTTCACTGCTTACTCCCACCCCCATGCCACATTGTACATTTGGAATGGATTCCACATCTTGTTCATGCTTCTTGCTTTCTCATTCAGAAACTTTCTAAATACTCAGCTACTTTCTATAATGCTGGTATTCATAAGGATTTGCCAGCCTTCCTTATCTCAACTGAGAAACCAATGGTCAAGCATTTATAATATATCTGCTGTGTGCAGAACACTCTGCTGGGTTCTGGGGGAAGTTCCAGAGTTTAAATATGTCACAATCTCTGTCTTCAAGGAACTTTTAGTCTAATTTGTGAATCTCTATTATGAATGCACCTGAAGTCTGTGACTTCAAATAATAGTGATGGTGTTAATGATATGTAGCTATTCTATAGAGTTTGTGGTTTTCAAAGCACTTTACATATGTTATCGCATTTTATTTCCACAACAAAGCAGTGGAAGCAGGCATTATGGAGTTCTCGGAGATTGGTTAGACAACTAAGATGCCAAAGTCATCCACTGCTTCCCAAGCCATTTGCCAAGCATCTTAACTTTTGTCTTGCTACTGGACTCCAATGACTCTGGAAGAGACAGTGAGGCTGACAACTTCATGAAACTCTGCTTCACTTAACTCCAATTTATTCAAGAGTCGATGTATATATGCTTGTGTATACATGTATGTGTGTATATGTGTGTGTGTGTGTATATACATAATTATATGTATAAATACATACACATACATGTATGTGTATATATACACATTACTGAATTACTAAGGGTGAAGTGGCAAATTAATTCTGAGAAGACAGAAAATTTGACATGTATATTTTATGTGCATTAATTTAATGACTATAATAAAAATGTATTTTAAATTTAGTTATTTTTTTATGAAGAACTCAAAATGATTCATTTTTTCTCATTAGAGTATCACACAACTATGTGTGTTTGTTCACCCATCCTTTTCCGTCCGTTTTCTTCTCTACACTCAGTAGGATCCCACCACAGTTTAGATTCTTATTGCCTTCCACCAGGATTATTGTGTTATTCTAATTGGTCCCTCAACTTCCTGTCTCTTCACTCTTTATTTTATTCTCCACCCAGCTGCAAAAATAATCTTTCTAAAACATAATTCTGACCAAAGCCTTCACTGCTCAAGAACTTTTAATATCTCCTTATTGTCTACACAAACAATTCACTTGATTAAAATAGATTTATAAAGTATTTAGTACAATGCTTGACACTGAACAGATGCTATAAAAATGTTTATTTCCTTCTCTCCTTCTTCCCTCTCTACTATTTGCTGTTGTTCAGATGTGTTGAACTCTTTGTGACCTCATTTGGGGTTTTCTTGGTAAAACTACTGGACTGGTTTTCCATGTCCTTCTCCAGCTCATTTTATAGAGGAAGAATTGATGCAAATAGGTGACTTGCCCAGGGTCACAAAGCTAGCAAATGTCTGAGGCCACATTTGAATTCAGCACTCTATACACTCTGCCACCTCCTTCAAAACCTGGTTCTAACTTACTGTTTCAGACATTTCAAATTAGTGACCTTCACATACTCTCTTCCAGCCAAACTTGAATTTCCCTAAACTACTCAGTCCATCTCCCACTTCTTTCCCATTGCTCAAGATGCTTTATACTCATGCCTGAATGAACTCCTTTCTAATGGTCACTTCTTAGAATCTTTAGGCTACTTCAAGGTTCCACCTCCTCCTAAACTTCAGTTGAACCCTTAGCTATTAGTGTTTTCCCCTTTCTCAATTAAATTGTACTTATTTCTTTGTTAAAGTGTAGCTGGAAGCGATCATCAACCCCAAAGCTTTATTGAATGAAAAGAAAGTATTAAGTGCCAGATGAATAATACTAGTTAAATCCACAAGATAAAAAGAAAGAACTCCACACTTTTTTAGAGAAACTCATGAAATAACATTTAGTGCATATAACTTTTAAGATATTTTAATGCTTAGAACTCTTATTCAGTATCCCTATCTCATACTGTCTCTTTGCACTCATAAAGATGAGCAAAAGCAAGCTACAAGGCTTGTGTCCCAAGGCCTCTCTGTAGGGATGCCCCTACAGCATTAACTACGTTCAAACCCTGGGACCATATCTTCTCACAAGAAGCAATTGACCTTACTTTGCCTAGCCATGCAAAGGAAATGAAGGGAATTATAACATTCAGGCAGAAATGGCAGGCTGTGGGTAGTACTTAAACCATAGGTTAGAGAAAACTGGAGTGTCAACCCTGAGGAAAAAGGTGACTGGAAACCAAGCTGGGGGCAGACCTGTCCCATGGAGGTTACTCAAGGGAGAGACCCTTGCCCAATTTAACTATATATACCCTATCAGATGGTAAAGGCCTTTCAGTAGACTAGGCTCTGGGTTCTATGTGTAGCCAGAAGAGAAAAACACTTAGAGTGAGGAAGATTTCCAAAAGCAAATGAAAAGGAATATGATAAAAAAAAAAAAGCCTGAAAAATCAAAAGACTAAAAGAAATCTTGGGGGAAGGGGGGCATGTTGCATCAATGCATTAGAAGCCAAGCTCTTTGAAACCATGGACTTTTAAAAAAATCCTATCTTTATATCCTAATTTCTAAGCTCAATGTCTTCATATAGTACATACTTAATAAGTACTTGAATTAATTATTTAAAAGATTTAAATCCTATCTTTTATTCTTTTGTTACTTTCTTGGGGCTGGACACATTTAAATCGATTAATTTTTAATATTTGTGTATAATAGGAAACTAGAAAAAAGTAACTTCAGCTATCCATTTCCCCTCCCCATGCTGTCTGGTTTTTCTATCCCATTGTTTTGTGTTTCCCTTTTATTTCTTTATCTATTTGTTTTACTAATTAATTAATTCATCCATTTATTTATTTATTCATATATTTATTTGTTTGTTGACCTATTTATCCATTCATTCATGTATCAATTCATTCATTTATATATCTGTCTATTTTTATTGATGTATTTATCTATTTATCCATTCATTTGTTATTTACTTTGCTCAAGCTGACTGAAGGCCAGGGGCAGAGTGGTTGTAAACTCGATATGATTACATATTTTCTGCATACGTATTAAAAACAGTTCCACAAATTGGCCACATCCAAAAATAGATATCTCATTAGTAGTATCACCTTTCTGCAAAGAAGGAATCCTGCTTCACCTGCTACCTGTTGGAGGAGTGGTTGATCATTGAATTGTCCTGAGTCATTAAATCCTTTAAAGTTGTTTCTTTTTACAATGTTGTTTTTACAGTATCAATTACTTTCCTGGTTCTCCTCACTTCACACTGCATCACTTCATACAAATCTTTTAATGATTCTATGAAAATGTCCCTTTTATCATTTTTATGCTGCAGTAATATTATACTACATCCATAAAGAATATTTTATTGTGGGACAGCTAGGTGGTACACCAACCCTGAAGTCAGGAGGGCCTGAGTTCAAATCCAGCCTCAGACCAAACATTTGACACTTACTAGCTGTGTGACCCTGGGCAATTCATTAAACCCCAATTGCTTGGGAAAAAAAAAAGAATATTTTATTGAGCCAGTCTTTAATTAATGGATACCTCCTATTAGTTTCTAGTTCTTTGACACCATGAAAGAGCTTCTGATAATATTTTTGTATATATGATTTCTTTCTGTTTTTCTTTTATCTCTTTGAAGTATAAGGGGTCTGGATGCCCAGATCACCTAACATAGAAGTATCCTGCATCCTGTGTTTTTCTACCACATGCATGAGAATAATCTTCTTTAATCAGCTTTATACACAGAATATATTATTAATCTTTTAAACTGGTTAGACAGGGATAGTCACTCTTTTTGTCTGCCAATTCTTCCTACTATGTGCAGCGGATGAAAATTACAGTTCACTCACAGTGTAGGCACCATGAACTGAACTGGATGAGGGGCTATCTTTCCCCTTCTCTTTTGTCCCTGCTCTAAGAAATGGGCCAGGGGTGTTTGTTTTTCTCTGGGGCTGTGTGTGTGTATATGTGTGTATGTGCACGTGTGTGATGACTGATTTGTTCTTCTCAGGTTCAGGTGCCAGTAATCATCCCTATCAGACCTAGTAGTTTCAGCCATGGTGACACTGGAGCCAGGAGGGTAGCAGGATGTTGCAGCCATCCAGTCTGTCAAATAAGCCCTGAGAAGTCAGGGTACCTGGGACTTGGGCCTAAGATGGATTTTAGACTTGGAAATGAGACTGGGCTCTATAGGAACTGAGCTAAGCTATTTGCGTATTTGTTTTTATATCTTTGAAGTAAACATTTCTTTGTAAAAGCTAATTCGGCGCTTAGCAGGTAAATGGAACTGGGATGCAGAGGACTAATTCGTTGTATGTGAGGGAACACCATTGGTGAGGGCTGAAGCCATTGACAACAAGGCTAGGCATCCACAAATTTCTCTTAAGGGTACAGGAGAAATGTAACCTACCTAGACATCAGGCAGCCCGGGGCAAAGTAGGCAATGTTACAGAAGCATATGCCTAACAGAGGCAAAACTGGGTCAAAAGGCATACGTAGTTTAGTGGCTTTTTGGGTATAATTCCAAAATATCTTCTTGGATTATAGTACCTGGAGTATTTAAAGCTCTGATAGCAGTGGATGTATTAGGTTATCTATCTTCTCACATCCCATCCTAACAATTGTCTTGTTCCTTTTTTTGTTATCTTTGCCAATCTGATGGGTGCAAGATGGCGTCTCAGAGTTGTTTTAATTAGCCTTTCCTTGTTATTAGTGATTTGGAGAATTTGTATGACTGTTGAGAGCTTGCTTTTCTTCATTTAAAAACTGCTGATTTATATCCTCTGACTACTTATGTATTGTGGGATAACTCTTATTCTTATATAATTGAATCAATTTCTTCTTTACCTTGCATATCAAAAGTTTCTACGAGACATGTTCTGTAGAACATGTTTGTTTCTTTCTTATAGTTTTTTTAATCAATTAGGTCCTTGATATGTAAATAGGCCATTCTCATAAAAATCATAGAGCTGACAAAGGTGGTATATGAATTGGTAGGCACAGATGCTTCTTGATTATGCCTTTACTTTATTTTTGTGAAAATATTATCCATGACTTCCTTCTAACCATATTAACATAGTTCTCAGGGGGATTCTTTTACTATTTGAAACATCTTGAAGATTGATTCTCCAATAACTTCAAAATTTTCACAATAGGCCAAATTTCTCATTACTTAGGTTTGTAACCTGAAAGCCGTCTTTCACTTTTCACTTACTATCATGCCCTATTTCTTATCAGTTTTCAAGTCTATCAAAAACATCTTTCATGTCTATTGCTTTTTTCCTCCTCACATAGCCACCACCTTCATTCAGATCCTCATCACTACTTACCTTTATTACTATAATAAACTCCATATTATTCTTCCTGCCTTCAATCTCTCTTCTCTCCAATCCATCCTCTGCACAGGTGACAAAGTGATATTTCAAAAAGCTTATGTCTAACCATGTCAACTGTGCTCAAAAAACTCTTTTAGCTCCTTATTGACAGAGTATAAAAGACAAATTTCTCAGCTGTTCAAAGTCTTTCACAATATTTTCAACATCCCCTTCTTTATAACACGTTATTCTACTTCATACATTCTATAATGAAGCCAAAGTGGCATTTTTTTTTTGTTCTTTTCACATGACATTATATCTTCCATCACCATGCCTTTGTACAGGCTTTTCCCTGTCCCTGGAATACACATGCTGTTATTCAGTTGTTTCTGTCGTGTCCTACTCTTTGTGACCCCATTTGGGGTTTTCATGGCAAAAATACTGGAGTGGTTTTCCATTTCCTTTTCCAGGTCATTTTATAGATGAGGAAACTGAGGCAAACAGGTTAAATAACTTGCCCAGGGTCATACAGCTAGTAAGTGTCTAAGGTCAGATCTGAACTCAAGAAAATTAATCTTCCTGTCTCCAAACTCAACACTCTGTCCATTGCACTACCTAGCTGCCTGAATGCACATACACCATATTTTTAAATGCTAGGTATTTTATTCTACAGAATATTAGTAGTAGTAGTAGTAGCATTGGTATTAGCATTAGTATTATTTTCCTAGCCTGGGACATAGGTCTGACTTACTTAATAACAGAATGAGTTAAGGAATGGTAGAGAGAAAGTACCAGACACATCCATGCCAAGAGTAGTAAAATTGGCTAAAAAGAATAATTCACATAGGGAAGTAGAATATGAAATGAGGCTGGGAATTTTGAGGGTTTTGAATGTTTGACAATACAAAATAAGCTTGAGCTATTAGCCACCAATGGTTTCATATTGTTTAACAACAATTTTGAGCCAATGATGATTTTTGAGTTGAACAGCATCAATATCGACTCATACAAAAGTTAGATTAGTTTGGTTGTATAAAGGAGAGTTGTATGGCAAGAAGGATAAGTGCTAATGGGGGCCTGTAATGAGTGGCAAGAGTAGAATTACAGGGGGCCATTGCTTCTAGAAATATTGTAAAGATAGAATAAAAATTACCAGAACTTAGGTAATTGAAAGGATGTAAGAGGATGGGAAGAAAGAAGAATCAGTGTTAATGCCAAGGGGAGTATGGATGGAGGATAGTAATTCTTATACACACACAGTACATATATATACACACATACATACATACATACATACATACATATGCACATATATACATATATACATATATACACATATATGTACATATATATACACATATACATGTATATATATGTATATATACACACATATACACATTTATATATACACACATATATATACATATATACACACATATGTACATATATATACATATACACATATATACACACATATATGTACATATATACTTATATAGACACATATATACACACACACGTGTGTGTGTGTGTGTGTATGTGTGTGTGTGTGTCTATGCACGTGTGTATATGCATGTGTGTGTGTGTGCTGCGTTAGGAGGAATAGATTTTGGGTAAAGATAGTATTGCCAAATCGCGACATGTTTACTTTGAAGTACCAATAGGCATCCAAGTAAAATGATGAAATAGTTCTATCTCAGACCGTCTGGCTCCAATGTATCCTTTCGTTCTGATTTCACAGTACCTCCCTTTCATATACTCCCCATTCTAAACATATAGAGTATCCTCCTTTCTGTTTGCCCTATGGGATATTCCATATCCTGCCTTCATGCTTATACATAGGCTATCCCCCATGACTAGAATGTTCTCCCTTATTACCTCCATAGCCTGAGATTCAAGCTCACTTCAAGGAATGGCTCAGATCAAGTCACATCAAGTGAACAAGGTCTTTCTGATTTCCTCTTTCTCTTAGTTATTAGTACACTCCCTCTTGCTCCAGTGTCTAGTAGACTTACTCCTCACCCTTGCCAAAGCATTTTGTATCTATGTTGCATATCTTTTGTTTGCAATTCCTTATAGAGGGATCATTTACCTTCCAATAGGATGTAAGAGAAGGAACTGTTTCATATTTTGACTTTATATTCTCAGTGCCTAATGCAGTGTCTGGAATATAGTAGGCAATAAATGCTATTTTATTCAATTGAATCAAACTTAAAGTGAGCTGATCTCTCCCCTGATGCATTTCATGTATTTTTCACTTGCATACACTGATTGATCCAAAAAGTAAACCAGTACAGTGGTTAATATTTTTATCTCCTCTTAGCATTTGAAGGACAAGTCCTTCCCTTTTCCCAAAAAGGTTGAATAAAATCCAGAGGAATTTAATCAAGGTTCTTCTATTTTTATATTAGTGATAATACTATATACTGCCAAATTTTTAGATCAAACAGAAACAATTCATTACATACTTACAATATGTCAGGGGGCAGCTAGGTTGTGCAAAGAGTGGTGCATTGGACTTGGAGTGAGGAAAACCTGAATTCAAATCTGGCCTCGGACACTTAACCTTGTTTGCCTCAGTTTTCTTTTTTTCTTTCTTTTTTTTTTTTTGGCTAGGCAATGGGGTTAAGAGACTTGCCCAGGGTCACACAGCTAGCAAGTGTTATGTGTCTGACACCAGATTTAAACTCAGGTCCTCCTGAATCCAGGGCCAGTGCTTTCTCCACTGCCCTAGCTGCCCCTTGCCTCAGTTTTCTCATCTATAAAATTATCTGGAGAAGGAAATGACAAAACACTCCAGTATCTTTGCCAAAAAACACAAAACAAACACAAAAAAGGGATTATGACTAGTCAGATATGACTAAAATTACTGAAAAACAATAGCAGCAACAATATGCCATTGTTCTAAGCTCTGAAATTATGAAAATAATACATACCTGCAAGGAGCTTACATACTAAACTGATATTCATCTACAATACGTAAATAAATAAACATGCACATTCATTCAAAATACGCAAAGAGTAGAAAGAAGTCTCAAATGACTGGACAGCATGAGGGGATAGCAGGGAGGCCTTCTGCAAAAAAAAAAAATATTACTTGAGCTGTGACTTCCAAGGGATGGCAAAACATGGAGGTGAAGGATGGGAGCATTACAGTGATGGAGTACAGCCTATGCCTGGGCAGGGAAATAGGAAATAGATTGTCATGTTCAAAGAAAACAAATAGACTGGATATTGCTAAAACATAGAATGCAAGAAGGAGAATAAAGGCAGAGAAAACAAATTAGCATTCTGTTGTAATAGTCAAAATTGATGGCCTGGACTAGAACCATGGTTATATGACTAGAGAGAGGGGTTTGTATGTGAGAAATGCTATGAAGGTAGAAATGGCAAGATCTAAACAGAATATTAGAAAATTTAGATATTGGAGACCTTTGGCATAATCTAGACATGAAGGGTGACATAATAAGCAAATTAGATGAGCAAGAAATAGTCTACCTATCAGATCTATGGGGAGGGGAAGAATTCATGACCAAACAAGAGATAGAGCGCATTGAAAAATGTAAAATAGATAATTTTGATTATATTAGATTTTAATAGCTTTTGTATAAACAAAACTAATCCAATCAAGATTAGAAAAAAAAGCAGAAAGGCAGGATGTATGCATACACACATACACACACAAATTATGTATATATGTAAAATGGAGCCAAATTTAGAAGAATACAAGCCATTCTTCAATTGACAAATGGTCAAAGGATATGAATAAGTAGTTTTCAAATGAAGAAATTAAAGTTACCTATAGTCATATGAAAAAATACTCTAAATCACTATTGATTAGAAAATTTAAAACAACTCTGAGTTACCACCTCACACTTATTAGATTGGCTATTATGACAGAAAAAGAAAATGATAAATGCTGGAGAAGTTGTGGGAAAATTAGGACACTATATGTACTATATGTTGGTGGAGGTGTGAACTGATCCAACCATTCTGGAGAGGGCTATAAAACTGTACATACCATTTGATCCAGAAGTACCACTACTAGCTCTGTATCCCAAAGAGATCACAAAAAAGGGGAAAAGGCCCTATATAAACTCTGTAAAAATATTGGGAATTGAGGGGATGCCCATCAATTGGGGGATGGCTAAACAAGCTATGGCATACGAATGTAATGGAATACTACTGTTCTATAAGAAATGATGAATAGGTAGATTTAAGAAAAACCTGGAAAGACTTGTACAAACCAATGCAAAGTGAAATGAGCAGAACCAGGAAAACACTGTACACAGCATCAGCAGTGTTGTGTGACAAGAGCTATGAATGACTCAGCTCTTCTCAGCAACACAATCAACTAAGACAAATACAAAGGACTCATGAAGGAAAATACTATCCATATCCATACAAAGAAGTGATGGACTCTGAATTCAGATCAAAGCACATTTTTTCACTTACTTTGTTCTTTCTCATTTATTCATTTATTTATTTGTTTGTTTGTTTGTTTATTCTTTCACAACGGTGACAAGGAAATATTTTTACATGATAGCACATGTATAAGTTATATCAAACTGCTTATCCCAGGAGTAGGGAACCTGGGAATTTGAATACCTAGAGGGCTACTGTGGCCTTGAGGCCACAGGTTCCCCACTCCTGGCCTATAATTTTCAGAAGACAGGAGGTGGGGAAGGAAAAAAAAAATTTGGAAACTCAAAATCTTGTAAAAATGAATATTCAAAATTTTCTTGATATGTAACTGGGGGGAAAATAAAATACTATTAGAAATAAATATATTTCCAACACCTGGCAGCTTATTGACTATGTAGGGTAAGAGGGATATAAAAGGGACAAATCACAAAGAGCTTAAATTCTTAGCGGAGGACTTTATATTATTTATGCCTACAATAGTAAAGAACCACTGCAGTTTATTCAGCAAGGTGAGGGACGGGAGGGGTACAGAGTGAATCATGGTCAGACTTCAGCTCTTTAGGAAAATATCTTTGACAGCTATGTGGAAGATGGATCAGAGTGTGGAGGGATTTGAGGCAGGTTGACCAATTAAAAGGATATTGAAATAGTCTAGGTGAAAGATGATGAGGGTCTACAGCAGGGTGGTGACTGTGTAAGAGGAAGAAAGGGGCACACCTGAAAGATATTGAGAAGATTAAATAAAAAGATTTGACAACTGATTGGATATTTGGTGTGAGTGAGAGTGAGAAGTTGAGAAAGTTCTCTATAGTCCCAGGGTCCCAGGATAAGGGTCATAATGAGGACAGCAGTAAGCTTAATTATAGCATCAATGCCACTAGGAACAGGAGTTTATTGGTGACATATACTACTTGAGTTTATTGACAGCAGTTTGTATTCCTGGGAGGTCTATAGCAAATCTTGACCCAAATTTGGCTCCAGGAAACTATTCTAGTTCTGGCATTGCTAGACAGAACAATTCTCTGAGTTTCAACAGTTAAATACAGGTACCTTACATCATTCTTGGCATAGACACTTTCCATAAGTAAGGCTGCCTCCCTTCCTCCCTTTCCTTTAATTTTCAATTTGTTAAACAAGCATCTCAGCACACAGGAACATTGTGTCTGGGGAGTAATCTGTTAGGGCTTGGACTGTAATAGGGTAGAAGCATGAACATACTTTAGTCTTGTCTTGAAAGAGGAATACAGATGCAGCCTAGATTTGAAAAAGAAGAGATTAGGCTATATTGAATTTGGGAAACTGTATAACACTTTCAATGTCCCTAAGCTATTCTCTGCCTCAAAATCTCATATTTTTAAGACAAACATTTTCTGTGTAACGTTTTATGACTAAATCATAAATACCATGTTTTCAGAAAAAAACACAAATGTATGTAATCTAAGAGAGAAGCAGTGCAGTATAGCAGAAAGGGCACTGACTTTAGAATCAGAGAATGTTAATTTATATCATATTTCAGTCATTTACCTGTCTGACTTAGCCAAGTCAATTCAACTCTTTGAGTCTCAGTTTCCTCTTCTGAAATATAGGAGGCTGTACTAGACAGCCTTTAAGGTCCCTTCTAGCTATTATGGACCTGACAGGAAGAGAGAGATAAACACACACACACACACACACACACACACACACACACACACCACACACACACACTCAGAGGGAGACAGAGAGAGAGAGAGAGAGGGAGAGAGAGAGAGACAGACGGACAGACAGACACAGAGAGACAGACACAGAGAGACAGAGAGAGATGGATAGGTCATCAGAAAACATAATATTATCAAAAATGATTCCTATGTGAAACTTGGTATAAAAGAAATCATCAAATACATATCTTTTTTTAGATAATCTATTCATGAAATGAGTCTGAGGCATAATAGACAATATATATGTTTCCAAAATAGTTTAAAAGTAGCTATACATAGATAGCTGAAATTCTAGAATTCCTAGCCTGGCAACCAGAGACAAGCCCTCCACCTCAGTACATTTCAGGTTGCCTGTGATTATTTTTATAACTGTATTTCAATATGATTTTTTTCTTTCATAATCCAATGCAATTTATTCTATGCATTTGACCATTTTTTCCACATATGTCAATGGCTATACTCTAAAAATGATGCTGACTAGGCTCATTCTCTTCATGAAGAAAATAATTATTTGAAGCATAGTTGCTTCAATCTCCACGCTGTTCTCCTGACATTGATTTTTTTTTGTGTCATCCCTGAACTCCAGTCCTGATTTAGGACTTATTTCTTCTTAACTTTTATTGTATTTTCCAGTCTAGATCTCTGGATCATGCAGTTTCACGTAGTTCATCTTTCAACAATAATAGACATCATTTATCTATTCCCTAGAACAGGCACTGTGCTTGGATCATACCTACTACACATATTTAGGATTTGTTTCTCCTCTGTGAATCGCCCAAGAATCCCTGTTGCATAACAGACTAAGCCTTATGTGTGTCTTTTTCTGGGGAGCACAATAGAAACTGATCAGCAACTGAAAGACCTGTTTCAAAATCTTTTCTTCCAACACTTCACAACAGAATGATTGGTGTAACTATAAATCTTGTGATCATATTTGGGACACATTTTACTCTTGCCTAATATATTTTTGGCCCATGACAGCCTGGTTCCATTTAAGTGAAATATGATAAAATTTATAAGTACCTTATATATACCACATACTTATATCTTGTATAGGAAGTATACTTTTTGAAAATTCAATTGAAGCATCCATTTATTTATTTTGGAAGCAATAGCCATATATATGTATAATATATATATATATATATAATATATATATATATATATATATATATATAGAATGTACTTATATATTTATATATATATACATATTTCTTTTTACTTTTCAATATTCATTTTTAAAAGATTTTGAGTTCCCTGGAAACCCATAGAAACCAGCTCAGAAAATCACCAGGTCCCTTGGCACTCTACCGCAAAGGAATCTCCCAGTGCATTAGCAGAAAAGAGGGAGGCAGCATTGCAAGGGGCCCCAGGCAGATAAACACCCTGCAGCACCCATCTGAAAGGAGCTGAAGAAAGCTAAAGGAAAGGGAAAGCAGGCAACCTAGAATTGCCTAAAAGTTTCAGCCTTGCTAATGTCAGCCCAACATAAGGTAAGCTGCCAGAACCCTACAGCCTCTGATTGCCAACATAAGATGCCCCAGCACACAAAGCCAGTGACCAAGACCTAGGCTCCCAACAGAAGCTTGGGTCAGTGCCCTCTGTTCCATAGCAGGAGAGCTTTAAAGACCAGGGAATAAAGAAACCATGAGTAAAAAGAAATGTACCATAGAGTCATATTATGAGAAGAGTGAGGATCAAGACAGAAATTCTGAAAAGGACAACATTGTCAACAAACCCACATCTGCAACATCAAAAGGAAATATGAGCTGGTCTGAAGCCCAAAAAGCCTTCTTAGAAGAGCTCAAGAAGGATTTTAAAAGTCTAATGAGAGAGGTAGAAGAGTCCTTACAAAATAGAGTTGGCCAATTGGGAAAAAAAAGTACACTGAAGAAAACAAATCTCTTAAAAATACAATTGGCCAATTGGAGAAGGAAGTACAAAAACTAACAGAAGAAAACAATCTGTTAAAAACTAGAATTGGACAAATGGAAACTAATGTCTCTATGAGAGAGCAAGAATCAGTCAAACAGGAACAAAAAAATGAAAAAAAATAGATGAAAATGTAAAATACCTCAACGGTAAAACAACTGACCTGGAAAATCCATGCAGGAAAGACAATTTAAAAATCTTTGGACTACCTGAAAATCACGATGAAAAAAAGAGCCTGGACAGTATCTTTCAGGAAATCATAAGGGAAAACTGCCCTGAAGTCCTAGAGCTAGAAGGTAAAATAACCATAAAAAGAATACATCGCTCACCACCTGAAAGAGATCCCAAATTGACAACGCCAAGGAATATAATAGCAAAAATTCCAAAATTACCAGATGAAAGAGAAGGTGCTGCAAGCAGCCAGAAAGAAACAATTTAAATATCATGGAACCACAGTCAGGATTACACAGGACCTTGCAGCTTCTACATTAAAAGACCACAGGGCATGGAACATGATATTCCATAAGGCAAAGGAGCTTGGATTGCAGCCAAGGATCAACTACCCTGCAAAAATGAGCATGATTTTTCAAGGGAGGAGATGGATATTCAGTGAAATAGGGGACTTCCAAGACTTCCTGATAAAAAGACCAGAGCTCAACAAAAAATTTTATCTTCAAGTACAAGATTCAAGAAAGACATAAAAAGGTAAATGGGACAGAAAGATACAAAATGTTAATAAGGACAGACAGTTTGCATCCCTACAGGAGAAAATAACACTTGCAACTCTTGAGAACTGTATTGTTATTACACCATGTTAAAGGAGTATACATAAAGAGAGTGGATATTAGTTGACTTTGATGTAATGATAAAAAAAATCTAATCAAGTGGGTTAAATGGATCCAAGTAAGTGGATTAGTCTGATCTTAGAAAATGTACTGAGAAAGGAGGAGGCAGACAAGGGTAAATTACATTACAGGAAAAGACAGAAAATCCTATTACAGCAGAGGGAAAGAAGGGAGGGGGGTAAGCATTGTTTGAACCTTACTCTCATCAGATTTGGCTCAAGAAGGGAATAACATAATCAGTTAGGTATAGGAATCTAACTTGCCATATAGGCAGTAGGAGGGAAAAGGGGAAAGAAAAGGGAGGTGGGATAGAAGGGAGGGAAGAAACAGTAAGGACAAATGGGAAGAAAAGGGAAAGGGATAATAGAAGGGAAGAGAGACTGAAGAAGGAGGTGGTCAAAAGCAAAACACTAGTGGGGGGGGAAGGAGAAAGGAGAAAGAAAAGCATAAACAGGGGGAAAAAGGATAGGAAAAAAGACACAAATAGTAATCATAACTATGAATGTGAATGGGATGAACTCTTCCGTAAAACGGAAATGGATAGCAGAATGGATTAAAAACCATAATCCTACAATATGTTGTTATCTATTATTTGATAAACCCAAAGACCCCAGCCTCTGCGATAAGAACCCACTCTTGGATCTAATTCATCTACAGAGGCCTAGTGATGGAAAATGCTATCCACATCCAAAGAAAGAACTATGGAAGTTGAATCACTATTTTTTTTTCTCTTCTGTTGAGTTTTGTTTCCTCTTTCTGATGGTTCCTCCTATTGGTTTAATTTTTACTTACAACTTCACTAATGTGAAAATATGTTTAATAGGAATGTAAATGTATAGCCTGTATCAGAGTGTGTGCCATCTTGGGGAGGGTCTGGGGGGAGGGGGAGAAAAATTTAAAACTCAAAAGCATATGGAAGTGATTGTTGATAAATTAAAATAAATTAATAAAATAAAAAAGAAACAAAAAAAAAGATTTTGAGTTCTAAATTTATTATCCCTGCCAACCTCTCCTCTTCTCTCCCCAAGACAGTAAACAATCTGATATAGATTATATATGTACAATCATATTAAACATATTTTCATATTTGTCATACTGTGAAAGAAGAATTAGAACAAAAGGGAAAAGAACAAGAGAAAGAAAAAAACTAAAATTTAAAAAGTGAAAATAATATGCTTCAATATTCATTCAGACTCCATAGTTCTTTCTCTGTATGTGGATAGCATTTCCTATTCATGAGTGTTTTGGAATTGTCTTGGATCATTGTATTGCTGAAAAAAGCTGTCTATCATAGCTGATCATCACACAATGTTGCTGTTACTGTGTACAATGTTCTCCTGGTTCTGCTCACTTCACTCAGCAACAGTTCATGTAAGTTCTCCAGGTTTTCTAAAATCCAAATGTTCATCATTTGTGATATAACAGTAGTATTTTATTACATTCGCATACCACAACTTTTTCAGCCATTCCCCAATTAATGGGCATCCCCTCAGTTTCCAATTCTTTGCCAACACAAAAATAGCTGCTATAAATATTTTTGTACATGTGGGTCCTTTTCCCTTTTTTATGACCTCTTAGGGATACAGAGCTAGTAGTGATATTACTGGATTAAAGGGTATGCAGTTTTAAAGTTCTTTGGGCATAGTTCCAAATTGCTCTCCAGTATGGTTGAGTTAGTTAATAACTCCACCAACAATGATTTAGTGTTCCAATTTTCCCACCTATTCTCCAAAATTTATTATTTTTCTTTTCTGTCACAATAGGGAGGTTAAATCAGTTAATACTTAAATAAATTGATTCAGGGTATTCATTGTAAGGTAAAATGCTAAAGCTAAAACATGAATATTTTGGCCATATAATAAGAAAAAAAAACTTTTTGGCAAAGACCTTGATGCTGGAAAAGATTGAAGGCAAAATGAAAACAGGGTGACAGAGGATAAGATGGATAGATAGTGTTTAGAAACAGTGAACATAAACTTGGAGAGACTTTTGAGAGATAACAGATGATAGAAGTGCCCAGTCTGCTGTGGAATGTGGGGTCAAAAAGAGTTGGACACAACTGAAGGAATGAACACCAACTTATACCCATACATTTTTGCATAGATACTCATCAAATATACATGTATGCAGAAGTTGTATATGTACATACACATATAAGTGTATGTGTATGTTGTATTTGTTGCATTAATAACTTTCCATTAAGCTCATCATGTTATTCATGAAAATTATCTAGATTCCTTGTTTATTCTCCCAGTGGGCATAGTACTCTATGAATCTTCTTTTTATTAGTTCAAAATAGTATATTTTAATAATGCTTTAGAATTCTCATGAACCATCTGTCATACTTTCTAAGACTACCACTCTAATAATAAATGATAGTTTGTGAATCATTTAAAATTCTTTTGAACCTAAACTCCATCCCAGGTTGGATAAAATAATATGAACAATGGAAGTGGGACATTGAATCTGGGCTGTGTAGAGTATTCTGATTCTCAGAGGAATTAATTCTGTGCAATAACCTTCATTGCTCTACTTTGAAAATAAAATTCTAGGGTTTCAAGGTCAGTAAATGTACCTTTTCAATAGCAACATGTGCTGCCCATGTCTACTGTGCAACATTATGTAGAAGAAGAAGAAGAAGAAGAAGAAGAAGAAGAAGAAGAAAAAGAAGAAGAAGAAGAAGAAGAAGAAGAACAACAACAACAACAACAACAACAACAGCAGCAACAACAACAAAGAGGAAGAGGAGAAATATATTTTCATTTTTTTTTAACTTTTGTACTGTTTTTGATTGAGACCTCTATCCCCTAGAAAGGAAACAATTTTCTTATAAAAAAGAGCTGGCTATCAATAGCCCCCTTCCCCTGTAAATTAATGAAAGAGACATACTTTTAAGAAGATGAGCTAATTTGCCAAGGAAGGAAGAATGAAAAATAATGGCCATCAAATTTGTTGGTAGATATTTTATTCCACCCTTTACCAAGCACTATCAACTTCCAAATTTGTCACTCAAGATTTCACTCAGTGTTCTAGAATATTAGAAGGTGAAGAGAGGTTAAGGGTATAGTATCTATTGCTGAGTAAGTTTTTGTCTTCTGTATTCCTAATCAAAAGTACAAAATGTAAAAATCCTTGTGAACTTTTCACTAGATTACCCCTCTTAGGAACCAAGGGTCACAAAAACCTTCTGTCCTTAGATTCAATGCCTAGTCCAGATGGAGATGGATCTCAGTGTGCTGAATCAGATGTAGATGTCTGTATTGGCCAACATCTGTTTTATGTTGAAGCCCTAACTCAGTGATTTGTAAGTATAAGCAAATTTCCCAGAGGAATGAACTATTACACTCTATCAGATACAGAAATACAACTTATGCTTTATGCCTTTTCCTAAATCTTACCTGATTATTCCAGTATATGTCTCCTCACATTTTAAAAAATTGTTAATATTACATTTTTTTCAAATTACATGTAGGAACAATTTTTTACATTTTTAAATTCTGAGTTCCAAATTCTCTTCCTTCCTCCATCCCTTTTACCTTCATTGAGAAGGCAAGCAATTTAAAATAGGCTATATTTGTGCAGTCATGTAAAACATATTTCCATGTTAGTCATGTTGTGAAAGAAAACACAGACAAAAAAAGAAAAAAAAAACAAGAACCATAAAGAAAGGGTTGTTTTTTTTGTTTAAGTATGCTTCTATCTGCATTCAGACTCCATGAATTCATTCTCTGCAGGTGGATAGTATTTTTTCATTGTAAGTCCTTTGGAGTTGTTTTAGATCATTGTATTGCTGATTGTAGCTAAATCAATCAGTTGATCATTGTATAGAGTTGCTGTTAACTGTGCAATGTTCTCCTGGCTCTGCTCATTTCACTTTCATAACTTCATATAAGTCTTTCCATATTTTTTTTCTCTGAAATCTGCCTACTTGTCATTTTTCATAGTACAATAGTATTACATCAAAATCATATATCATAACTTATTCAGGCACTCCCCAACTGATGGACATTTCTTCCATTTCCAATTCTTTGCCACCACAAAAACAGCCGCTATAATGTTTTTGTATATATAGGTGTTTTTTTCCTTTCTTAAAAAAATTTTCTTTGTGATACAAACCTAGTAATGGTATTGCTGGGTCAAGGGGCATACACATAGATCTTTGGCCACAATTACAAAATGCTCTCCAGAAAGGTTGGATCAGTACACAACTCCAACAACAGTGCATTGAGTGTCCCAATTTTTCCACATCCCTTTGAGCATTTGTTATTTCCCTTTTCTTTCATAATAGCCAATCTGGTAGGTATGAACTGGTACTTCAGAGTTATTTTAATTTGCATTTTTCTACTCAATAGTGATTTAGAGCATTTTTCATATAACTATAGATGCCTTTGATTTCTTCATCTGAAAAATACCTGTTAATATCTTTGACCATTTGTCAATTGGGAAATGGCTTATATTCTTATGAATTTGACTCAGTTCTGTATATATTTGAAAAATGAGACGTTTATTATAGAAATTTACTGAAAAATTGCCTCCTTCTCCTCCTCCCAGTTTTCTACTTTCCTCTTAATCTTGGCTGCATTTGTTTTGTTAGTGCAATACAGCATTTTTTTTTAAAATCATGTAATTAAAATTATCCATTTTACATTTTATAATACTCTCTACCTCTTGTTTAATGAAAAATTCTTCCCTTATCCATAGATCTGATAGTTAATCTATTTCATGCTCTCAAGTTGCTTACAGTATCACCCTTATGTCTAAATCATGTAATCTACTTTATTATCCACTTTTCTTTTATAGGTGAGCTCATCCCCTTCACATTCACAGTTATGATTACTAACTGTATATTTCCTTCCATCCTACCTTTATCCCCTATCTTTCCTATCTTATCCTTCTATCTTTCTTTTTCAACCTGTCCCTACTCAAAAGTGTTTAACTTCTTACCAGTACCTCCCCCAATATGGCCTTTCTTTTGCCATCACCCCTTTATCCCCCTCTCTTATCTCCCTCTCCTCCTACTTTCCTATAGGGTGAGATAGGTTTTTACGCCCAGTTGACTGTGTATGTTATACCTAATTTGGGCTGATTGTAATGAGAGTAAACTTCAAGCATTGTCCTCCACCCTACCCCCATTCCCCTTCCATTGTAAATACTCTTTTGTGCCTCTTTTATTTTTTTAATATAAATTTATTTATTTTTAGTTTTCAACATTTACTTCCACAAGATTTTGAGTTCAAAATTTTCACCCCATTTTGCCCCTCCCCCCACCCCAAGATGGCATGCATTCTGAATACCCCTTCCCCTAGTCTGTCCTCTCTTCTATCTCTCCCCCCTCCTTCTCTTATCCCCTTCCCCTTCAATTTTCCTGTAGGGCAGGATAGACTTCTGTACCCCATTCCCTGTATTTCTTATTTCACAGCTGCACGTGAAAAAATTTTTTAAACGCATTTTTAAAACTTTGGGTTGCAAATTTTCTCCCTTCCTCCCTACACACCCACCCTCATTGAAAAGGCAAGCAACTCAATACAGGTTATATATGTGCAGTTATGCAAAACACTTCCATAGTAGACATATTGTGAAAAACTAAGTCTATTTCCCTTAATCCTATCCTGCCTCCCCATTTATTCTATTCTTTCTTTTGATCCTGTCCCTCCTCAGAAGTATTTGCTTCTAATTACCCCCTTTCCCAATCTGCCCTCCTCTCTATCCCCCTGCTCTCTTTTCCCCTTCTCTTCCTATTTTCCTGTAGGGTAAGACAGATTTCCATATCCAATTGAATGTGTATGTTATTCCCTCCTTAACCCAAATCCTGTGAGAATAAGATTCACTCCTTCCCTCTCACCTTCCATTGTTTCCCCTCCACTGTAACAGCCTTTTCTTTTCTCTTTTTTTGTGAGATAATTTACCCTGTTCTCCTCTCCCTTTCTTCTTCTTCTAGTATAATCCTTTCCCATTCCTTAATTGTATTCTCCAGATATGACCCTTTAATCTTCAACTCACCCTGTGCCCTCTATCTATCTATCTATCTATCTATCTATCTATCTATCTATCTTTCTTTCTTTCTTTCTTTCTTTCTTTCTTTCTTTCTATCTATCTATCCATCTATCTGTCTATATACATACATATAATTTTTTCCCTCCAACTACCCTAATACTGACAAAGGTCTCATGAGTTATAAATATCATCTTTCCATGCAGGAATGTACACAGTTCAACCTTAGTAAGTCTCTTATGATTTCTCTTTCCTGTTTACCTCTTCATGTTCCACTTGAGTCTTGTATTTGAAAGTCAAATTTTCTATTCAGCTCTGGTCTTTTCATCAGGAATGCTTGAAAGTCCTGTATTTCACTGAATGACCATTTTTTCCCGTGAAGGATTATACTCAGTTTTGCTGAGTAGGTGATTCTTGGTTGCAGTCCTATCTCCTTTGCCCTCTGGAATATTATATTCCATGTTCTCTAGTCCATTAATGTAGAAGCTGGTATATATCATGTGTTATCTCTGGAGCTAGTTATGAACAGTAAAGTAACAGAATTCTTTCCTTCCCCTGAATTTCTTTGTGCAACTTCTTTCTATGCTGGTTCTTTCCATCTAGATTCTAGTTGCTGAAGCATGAACTCATGTCTTAAGGCCAAATGACCCTGGGGCTAGATTTCTGCAAGATGACTGAGAGGTCATATTTAAGCCCTGTTACCCTTTGTTGCTTCAAAATTACCAAGGAATATATCAATTAAGAAGGTTTTTTTTTTTAAGTGTGGGAAAGACCCTACCCCATCATAGACAGGAAAGGTAACAGCAAAGGGAAGAAATAAATATTTTTAAAATGGTTAGATAGTTAAGTGGCTTACTGGATAGAATGCTGGATTTAGAGTCAGAGAAAACCTTTGCATCTTACCTTAGAAGGTTACTATCTGTGTGACCCTGGGCAAGTTGCTTAATGTTTCTTAACCTCAGTTTCCTCTACTATAAAATGGGCATAATACACTTACCTCATGTGGTTGTCATGAGAATATCTGTAATTTTTTTGGCAAAACTTAAAGTACTAGGTGAGCGCTACCTAGTATTATTTCCACATACAAATGACATTCTAGTGAAGAGATAGTGATTGGATATGTGGGATAGTGAAATTTTTGAACCGTAGTCATTTGGTCTGGGAGAAGGAACACTCAAAAAAGAAAATAGCAAATAAAATTAAATCTGGATTAATAAAATCAAGAGTCTATAGATGGGGATGAATCCAATTAGTATAAGGGATACAAACTCCAGTGACCTACTGCTTGTTTAAAAGGGGAAAAAAAGTATCGGTAATAATTTAGTGTAATGAAATATAAACTCAATTATAACCTTGAATATCAATAGACTAAACTCACTGATAAAATAGAAAAGAATGACAAAATAGATTGAAAGATAAAACCCAATAATTGCTGCATATACCATAAAATTTTTAAAAATAAAGACATTTATAGTTAAATTGAGGTTCTGGATTAATCTGGTTTTCATCATTCTAGTTTGATTGGAACCAAACAGAACCAAAGGTCAATTTCTAGTTCTTATCCCAAATCAGCCCAAGAAATCCCTCCCTATTTGCCCAAGGCCTAAGCAATATTTTAATCCTCTTTCTCATGTTTCATATTTTTCTTCTATCTCTCACCATTAATAACTTCAACTCCTATAAAGAACTCTAGACAATATACAGCCTCTTAAAAGACGTCTACATCAGACTGAATCCCCAAACCATAACCAAATTGGATATTTACATGGAAACTGTGACACATTATGGAATTCCTCCTACTATGGTGTTTTTTGAATCTACACCTTCAGACCAAGGAAGTGAGAATGAATATTTCATCATATGGATTGTGGTGTACTCTTTATGAATTTGGGTGTTGTGTCCTGGGCCAAGAATACATCTTCATCAAAGAGAGAAATAACTTGCTTTATTCTTCCATACTTTGCTGAGGAAGACTGTTAATTTAATTTATGCAAGTCAAATGACTTATGATCTATAAATGATTTATTCTGAGCATAATTAAATATATTTGCCACCCAAATTTTCTATAAATAAGCTTCTTTTTAAAGTAACTCCAAACTCCTCCCTTACACCTCAAAATAACCTGGAAATGTATCTACAATTCATATATTGGTTGACATGTTTTTTTTTTCCTTCAAAATTCATAATACCAACATAAAAGGAAGCCTGTCCCTTTTTTTGTTCTTAATTAGAATGACACGATAAAGAATTTGGTGTGGTCTAGCCATATATAGCCATAAATAATAATACTTAAAATCTTACATGTCCTATGAAGAGGAGATTAAGTATAGTAAAACTGTATTAGTGAGTACCTAATCCACAAGTGGTCCATCAATGTGAACTGATCCCAATTTCTGAACTTGGATTTACATTTTAGAAATTTGGTAATTCTCATAAAATAAAGATTTGTACCTCTCACTCCTTACCTTTTACCTCTTTTAAATTTAGTGCTACATAATAAGTTCCCTCCGGAAATGAATATCTCAAAGCTCGTACATTGATTCCAGGTATAAAGCTGTGCTAGTTGAAAGAAAGTAATAATAACGATAACAATTTAAAAAGAATGTTCACTCAGCTTTGAATTGACTGACAGATTAAAGTCAAAATATAATACTTTCCAACTGTGGGTGGATTTTATATGGGGATATTTTCACTCATCCTGGAAAGATTTTAATTAGAAGATCTGGATAAGTTTCTTAACTCCTCTTGAAAGTAAGATGGTCTTGGCAGAAAACCACAGACCAGTATAATTATTTAACATTTTATGAGCTAGATATTGTACCACTCGTGGTACCTGCCCAATATGCAAATTTTTCATATAAATTTCCCACAAGTACATGATGCTCAGTCTGTTGAATATATAGTTATCTACCATCTATCATAATTATGCCTGGTTATATAACATTCCCCTTGCCTACTTTTCCAATTGAGGTAACTTTAAATAAAAGAAAGTTAACTGACTTGCCCGGATTCAAATGGCAACATGAGGTAAATTTAGGTTTATGTTTTAGTATTAAAAGCATTTCCTGTGTCAAACACCTTTTCATGTCTACAAAATTTCCTCAAAAAATGCATATTAAATAAGACTATATTCCCTACCCTCTAGATGCTTGAAAACCAAGATGGGTGCTTAGTATATACACTAGGTAAATGAGTGCATGTGTGGGTGGGGAGGGGATAAGAATCTATATTGTACTTACTGTGTGCCAGGCACAGCGCTAAGCATTTTTTACAGTTATCTCATTTGATGTTCACGATAACTCTGCCAGGTGGGTACTACAGCTACCCAGATTTTTCACTTGTGGAAACTGAGTCAAACAAATGTTCAGTGACTTAACAGAGTCACATGGCTAGTAAGTATCTGCTGCTGAATTTGAATTCAATTTTTCTTAACTCTAGACTCAGATTTTAGGCTCTATCCACTGCTCCACCAGTTGACTGTGAGTGACACTTTGAGTATACAGCATATAAAACATGGGGTCCCTGCAGTAGTGGTAGCATTCTAAATCAACTCAGAAGCTGCCTCCTTTAAATATATAGAAAGATAATGGGGTCACTAGCATATGCATTATCCAGTGGGGAGGTGAAATTCATAGTTTGTCCACAAGGTGGCACTCTTCTTGAGCCACCAACCAAATAACAGCTTCAATTCCTTTTGGTAAATGTTTGAGTCTGCAGTCTAACATCTAAGACAATTCATGTTGAAGTGATTCAGTTTTCTGGCATGGTGCTGGTAGACTGTCCAGGTTTCAGAAGCATACCAAGCAATGAGGTCAGCACAATGGCTCTGTAGACCTTCAGTTTGGTAGTCAGTCTAATACATCTTCTCTCGCACTTCTCTTTCCTCTTTCTTTCTCTTTGCTTTGGAGTACCCCAAACATTGAGCTAGCTCTGGCAATATGCAAGTCAACTTCATTATCAATGTGCACAGTCCTGGAATGCATACTACCAAGGCAAGTGGACTTATCTTCAGTAGTCAAAACTTCTCCATTTGCTGACCAATGGTTCCATGTAAGGACAGTGTGCATAGTGCTAGCTGGTGGAGCACCTGTGTTTGCTTGGTGTTAATTGTTAGACCAAAATTAGCACAAGCATCAGAGAATCAATCATGCTTTATTGTCATCTGACAGGATAAGGTACCAGACGCTGAGTTCCTTTCTTAAATTAAATTGCCAAGCATTCAACTCTACTGCAGAGAGTGTAACTCCAAAGGACTGGCCACATTGTTCAAATGCCAAACACACACTTGCCTAAAAGACTATTTTATGGAGAACTCACACAAAGTAAATGCTCATATGGTGGTCAGAAGAAGTGATACAAGGACACCATCAAGATGTCTCTGAAGAACTTTGGAATTGATTGCATGACATGGGACAGACTGGCACAAGACCACCCAGCATGGCATGCCCTCATCAAAGAAGATGCTGCGCTCTATGAGCAAATCAGAATTGAAGTAGCTCAAAAGAAACATGAGATGCTCAAATTTAGAGAATCTATCCCAGATATTCACATGGACTGTTTGTGTCTGACCTGTGGTAGAGCGTTCTGAGCTCATATTGGTCTGATAAGCCATAGTCAGACACATTGTAAGTTGACTCTAAGATAGTGATGTCATTTTGATCCTCTTCTAGAGTGAAGGTTAAAAACTACCAACCAGCTAAGTCCAATATCTAATCACTAGAGGATGCTGAGCTACCAAATGCCTAGGGTGTTTTCTCAGCACCTTGATTTTGTTGTTCAGTCATTTCAGTTGTGTCCGGTACTTTGTGACCCCATTTGAGGTTTTATTGGCAAAGATACTGGAGCAGTTTGACATTTTCTTTTACAGCTTATTTTACAGAGAAAACTGAGGTAAACAGGGGTAAGTGACTTGTCCTGGGTCACACAGCAAGTAAGTGTCTGAGGCCAGATTTGAACTCAGGTCTTCCTGATTTTAGGTCCAGTGCTCTATCCACTGTGTCCCCAACACCATGATACATCATTTACATAATTACTCATCTACATTAACAGGACATAGGTATTCAATATGTTGTGGCCTTGTATTTTACTAAGCTCAGCAACAATAAAAAGAAGAACACTTTATATATATACATATATACATACACATACACACACATATACATATACACACATATATATGTATATATATATATATATACACACATACACACACACACATATATATATATATATATTTTAATAGGGAGCAATATGTAAACAAATATATGCATTCTATATCTATACATAGATGAATAATAAAAATATGAATTCTAAAATATGATATTTTGAGCAACATACCATACCATCCATTAACTCAATTTCCCAAACAAAATTAGTTTGGAATTGTCAAATACTAATATTTGAAACCCTATATCATGATTTCCTACATGGAACAATCTACCTTTAATCATCTCCAGAAAACCCTCCCTCTAACCCTTCCAGATCTTTGAGGTAGTAAGGAAAAAGTCCTGGAATATCCCTGATCAATTAGAAAGAATTAAAAGAAGGATTTAAATGTTTGGGATTCTGTCTCAGGGTCAGAGACTGTGCCAAAAGAAAAACAAGAGAAGTAAAATGGGAGAGAGCTATTTTCCCTATTATTTCACCAGCTTATGGGATTTTCAGTAGTTCACAGTCCTGGATGCTTTGCTCTTTCAATATCTGATCACCACAAACTCATTGGAACACTGTCTAAGGTCATGGCTTTTCTGTTGCCATAACTAGAGTTTGGAGCCTCAACAGTTTATAGCTACAACAGTCAGACAATTCCAGTCCCAAAGGCTCAGTCTAGTCAAAGCAGCTTTGTACATCCCACATAGTGACAAAAAAAAGAAATTCCAAAATGCAAAGGCAATGGAAGGAAATAAAGGCACCCAAATCTGGGTGTCACCATACAGATTGTGTCATTTCTGTTTTATCTCATACCTTATTGTCCACTGTATGCATTTATTCCACCAGACTCCATTGGAGGGATAATTGGAAATTGTCAGTAACCAGACTGCTGGTGTGTCACCAGTTCTTTCAAGGTCTTCCAAGACCTTGTTTGCTGCAAATACTATAAGAACCCCTATCCTTTAAGCAAAGAGGCAAGTGAACTTAATTTGAGTAGTGAGCAGAGTTGGGACAAGGTTTTTGTGTGTCTTAGGTAGTGTTTGAAAAATGTATATTTCTGTCTTCTGTCTTCATTCTACTTATGTACACTAATGAAAAGTGTCTTTATTCAACATATGTGCACCAATGAATAGTAAGATTAAAAGTGTTTCTCACTGCCCCCACCCCTACCCTATCTACCTTTATTCCTTAGGTAGCTGCTGACTTTGTCTAGCCCTAATCCTGGTTCTAACTGAATCACCGAGTTACCTGGACTTGGCCTCCTATTTATGCTTTGGTCTGCGGATATGTCTGAATAAGAACAAATGTTTATCTATGTCTCTCTCTCTCTCATTCTCTCTCTCTCTCACTTTCTTCTCTCTCTCTCTCTCTCTTCTCTCTCTCTCTCCATCTTTCATCTATGTACAGATATAGAATGTATACATTTGTCCACATATTGCTCTATACAAAGAATGTATATAAAATGTTCACATATCTATACAAATATATATGTGCATATATATATATATATTTCTGTGTATATTATAAATATGTATAATTTATTTGAAATATGTTTTGAAGAGGACATATCCATACACATGCAAATACAAATGTTCACATAGGCATATAGTACACATACGTGTACAAACATATAGGTGCATGTATAAATATGCATGCCTATGTTCCCTTCAAAACATCTTTAAATAGTATACATATGTGTATATATTTTTGAGGTTTTGTGTATATATATACATGTCATACACACATATAGATATTTATTGTTATTGTTGTTCAGTCATTTTAGTTGTGTCTATTTTTCAAGACCTCATTTGGTGTTTTCTTGGAAAAAATAGTGGAGTGATTTTTCATTCCTTCTTCAGCTCATTCTACAGATTAGAAAACTAAGGCAATTGGGGTTAAGTGACTTGCCCAGGGTCACACAATATGTGTCTGAGGTGAGATTTAAAATCAGAAAGATAAGTCTTCCTGTCTCTAGGCCCAGCACTCTACCCACTGTGTCACCTAGCTGCCCTTACATATATTTATACAAATACATTCCTACACATACATATATTTTATTTAAAAAAAAAAGATAACCCTTTTTTTTAAGCAATTGAGGTTAAGTGACTTGCCCAGGGTCACACAGCTAGTAAGTGTCAAATGTTTGGTCTGAAGCTGGATTTGAACTCAGGTCCTCCTGACTTCAGGGCTGGTGCTCTATCCATTGTGCCACCTAGATGCACCCTTACACATATATTTTCAAAAAATATCCTTTTGACATCAGCTGGGAAAACTGAGGCAGATAACTAAGTGACTTGCTCAAGGTCACATAGCTTGTAAGTTTCTGAGGTCAGATTTGATCTCAGGTCTTCGTGACTCTAGGTCCAGCTATCTAATTACTGTGACATCTAGTTGCCAATTTTTAAAATTTCCAAGTATAACATTTAAAGTCTGTCATAAAATATTGACTTTGTTCTAGAAGGCAGAGTTAGGAACCATTGACCGAAATCTTCACAGGCAGATTTAGACAACGTGAAACAAAATTTTCACAATTAAACCTAATGAAAAGAAGAAAGCACTTTATACTAATGGTAGGTGGGGGACATCATCCCTTTTGTGGTTTCTATTGGTGAATCTTGGGAATGTTGGAGAGATTATTTTCTATAAGGTGTATATTGGACTACATAGTTTCCAAGGCCTAGTCCCAGTCTGAGATTTGGTGACTCTGTGACTTCAAGTCCATCAGTCTTTCTACTATACCAAGATGCCTTCAAGGAGCCTTGAAGGAGGAGAAGGATTCTGGAATGAAGAAAATATTCTTTATAGTACATTTTGCTGTGACAGGTAAATAGTCCTGGATTCTTTCCCCTGAGACATAAAACTATTAGTTTCTATGGCAGGAAAACTTTATCATTTTGTAATTGCTAAATCATCATTTTAAAGAGAAACTTTTTCTGCAGTTCACCAAAGTCCAAGTGATATAAGAGCACTTTCCACCTGTGTAATCTTGAACAAGTCACTAACCTCTCTGGGACTCAGAGTTTGATCTCTGAGGTCATTCTCTTCTGGAAATCCTATGAACTACTAAACTGATAGATAGTGCTTTCTACAAACTTTATCTTTTTAAAAAAAGTATATTTAAAACATAAAACTAGAATTATGACCTAACAACAGATAGGGGCAATGATTTCCTTGATACACATAATTATGGGTGATGAAAATCCCGCTAACATTTAAATTAGAATATTTTCTGCAATTTATAATACTTTAGTATTATATAGTTGTCAAGAGCAATTTGAGGTTAAGTCACCCGTCCAGGGTTATATAGCCAGAATACATCAGAGGCAAGATTTGAACATAGCTTGCTTCCAGGATGAGGCTCTATCTACTAAGAAAAATTGCTTTTTATGACCAAATAAATCCTACATAAATCTGATACCAAAAAATATCTAGTATGCTTTTTAAAATCATAATTTTCTGTAGAGACAGATTGAGTTTACATACTTTTCTTTAGTATTCAAGTCAATATTTTGCCACCATTTTATCTTTTGTTATTAGTCTTCTTTCTCCTTCATTCATAATCATTTAAGCATGGTCTCAGGGAAAGACATTGGATTTGATGTACATGGAGATAGGTTTGAACACTGGTCAGGCCTCTTTACCATCTATCTCACTATCTTCACTTTCCCATTTCAAGACCTCAGTTTCTTTATGTGTAAAATGAGGGTATTGGATCTGATGACTTCTAAAGGTGCCTTCCAAGACAAAACGTGACGAGAGGACATTGTAATCAGGTATTGTGTCTCCCATTTCAAAAAAATTGTATCATATTTTTAAAAATGCCATCCTATTCCATTTTTTGAGATCTGAACACAGAATAGCATTGTCTAATTTTGTCCTCAGATTCCTTATATATACATCAATGCCAAGGACCTAGTTGAAATTCATTACTTTCCAAAGGGAAAAAAAAAAGTAACTTGTAGTCAGCAAAGTCTTTTTCAAATGTGATCATGTGAGGTTCATACTTGCCTTAAGTAGAGAAATTTCATCTTTGCCTCTTTTTCTATTAATGCTTTATAGCAGTTTTACCCGCTTAAAACAGACCTGTTATGTATAAAAGATGACAGACTACAATAGCTTTATTTATGCCTTTAAAGGATGAAACAAGGTGAATGAGTATAAGTGATGCAATGTAGCAATGTCCTTAACTTGCCTTACTTTTAGTGAATTGCTCTTCACACAATACTATGGATCGGGAAAATAAGGGCTTAGCTTGTCTTACCTTATTTAGTGGAATCATAAACAAGGTAAGGTAGGACCTTTCTAAATTGTAGTGTAGTAGAAATACTACCTAAATGGAAATTACCAAATTTGAGTTCAATTCCAGACTGTCTCTAACTAGCTGAATAATCTTAAATAGATCACTTAGACACTCTGTGCCTCATAAATGAGAGTGTTTGGTTTGACCTCTAAGTTCTCTCTTCTATCTATGACTATAAATGTTATCTAGAGAGGTGAAGGAGTGACCTACTAGACATGTGTTACTGAGAATATGTGTGACAATTCATGTAGGTAGAATGAACCTTGGGGCCTACTTAGACATATGCCATTAGTTGGGAAATACAAGTTGCCTATGTATTTGAAGTTTATAATGAAAAGAAACTATGAAAGAAATGGCATGATTTGACAGCCCAAGGACAATTGGGAAGTGATTCCTTAAAGAAGGGGTATACACTACCATAACAAGGTTAACAATTATTTCTTTTTAGATGGATCCATTGGCTTATTCATACAATTATAAATTCTTCAATTTTGGAGTTGCCATGCAATTTAATCCACAATGCAATGTATGCATTCTAGGATCATGATTTAGAGCTCAAGGGTAACTTAGAGGTGATCTGATTCAATTTCATCATTTTATAAATGAGAACATGAAGCCAAGAGAGATTGTGTGATTTATCAGAGGTGACATAGGAAGTAGGTGGCAAAGCTGGGATTGGAACCCAGACTCCCTGAATCCAAATCCATAACTCTTCCCATTGCATCCTGATGCCTCTATCCTTTCTAACATAGTCCCATTATGTAAAAATAGGATTTCTGCTTGAAAAAACTTGTGATTTTGGACTTCGTATGTCTTACAACATCAGCCATTCCAATTATAAGTTCGAAGTTTTAGAAAATAAATTCCTTATACTCAGTAGAAATCTACCTCCCTGGATCTTTTATTCATATGATATTCTATGTATGTATGGTCTTACTACTATAGAGCAGAGTGTGACTACTATCTCCCTTGTATTGGGCCTCGTGATATCGTGCAAAGATTACTGGTAATCAGATGGACCTTGGCTCAGTTCTTATCTCTGTCACTAGTTGAGTAACTGTTAAGTAGGCCACTTAACTTCATGATCCTTAGTTTTCTCACTTAATTAAGTGAAGGCAATAACCTTTGTAGTAGCTGCTTTACAATGTTGTGAGATAAACCCTTTGTAAATTAGAAAATGCTCTTTAAATATGTTATTATAATTAGAGTTTTATTAACATAACCTAAAATTGAATTCTTCCATTAAAGTCCATTAAAGTAGGATTTATGGATCATATCTATATTCCCCAATATTGCAGAGACTGATGCTGGTGGATCCCTTAAGCTCAGGAGTTCTGAGATGCAGTAGCACTAAATCCAGGGCTGGGTGCCCTCACTAAGTCCAGCACCAACAAGGTCAGTATCTAGGGGTACTACCAGTATGTCTAAGGAGGTGAAAACTGGCCAGGTTCTGGACAAAAGACCAAAACTTCTGCACTAATTTGTAATAGGATCAGGCTGTGAGTGGCTATTGTTCCTCTAGTCATGGAAAGATAGTGAGATCCAGTTTCTAAAGATACACACAAATAATATAAAGCCATACTCCAAGGTCTCATTGTATCATGGAATTAAGTCTGTATTTTTAAAAGGTATTCCAGGGGAATACAATCTCTGACATATTCTATGATGTTAGAAAACCTTCAAGTATAGACCTATGTATGCCTGTCATATAAGCACCAGTCTAGTGAAATTGAGGAGGTCCATCACTGGGATTGAGAAAGACTGATCAAAGAGTTGGTCATAAAAGCTCTAAAAGATTATCATGTCACAGACAGTTTGTGATTTGCATTCATAGATTCAGATTATAGAAAAGGCAGACAACTCCAAAGCACATTTATCTGCATCAATTTTTATCTTGCTAAGAAAGCCTGCATTTCTTTAATAATAATAATAATAAATAAAAACATTTGTAAAGTACAACATGTATATATATATTTATGTACATACAAATATATACATAAACTTTTAGGTACATATGTATCTATATATGTATATTATATAGTTTTCAGATGAGAAGATAGCTATTCGTGAGAATATAATTCATTTTCTCATATCATATAATTATAATATATAATATTGATAATATGATATATTCAACCAAACAGCCTCTATTTCCTTGTCAGAAGTATATATATATATATATAAAACATATATACATACACATACACATACATACATATGCCTAAAATTGCACGTACATGTTCATATATAAGAGTATATAAATATTATTTTTATTATTATTACAAAGACATTTAGGCTTTCATAGAAAGGTATCATTTGATGCAAATAAATATGAAGCCCTGCTTTGGGGTTCAAAAAATCTACTTCGGGAATTGAAGATGGAGGTTACATGACTCGAGTACATTTCATGGAAAAAAGATTTTGTCAGATTTTTCAGCTATAAGCTTGACATAAATCACCTATTCTTCAATATGACAGCCAAAAAATAAAATAAAATAAAATGTAACCTTGAACATTTCAAGGATCTGTGAAAAAATACACAGATGCAGACAACAGACCCCCCCCCCACACACACACACATATTCACACAAATAGCCTCCATTTCCTCATCTGAAAATGAAGATGATAGTCTCATACACTTAACAAAGTCATTGAGGAGAAAATGCTTTGTCATCCTTAAAACCTATGCATTTCTTAGTTGCTTTTATTATAACCTGAGGGAACAGGGCCCTTATGTATAAAATATCTCCCCCATCTAAATGTTACAGTAGCTGAAATTCTATTATTAGGTCTTTCCTGATCCTCCCAGGGACAATGACTCTTGTTCAACAATACCTTGCATTTATTTTGCATATCTCTCTATTTACTTATATATGTATATATTGTTTAGTTGATATAATGGGGGGTAAGGACTCTTTCATTTAATTTTTGTCTTTGTATTCCCAGTGCCTACTACATGCCTCGTATAATAGATACTTTAAATTATTTATTGATTCATTCATTCATCCATATGATTTAAAGTCTTTATTTCTGGAAAATTGTTATTCAAATTCAAATACCTTATATGAGAAAGTAATAGTCAATCATTTAGTAATCATTAATATCTTACTGAAATTTGTTTTCTCTGGTTTGCAGCAACAGTGAAGGATTCGAAGGAATGAGACACAGTGGAGAAGTAGAGTACTTGATTATGGATGACTAATGGGGAAATAACATGAAGGAATAGACTTAGAGTGGGAGACGGCTGGGGACAGAGATGGAAAGAGTTGTAAGAAAGGGTAGCTAGGAAAGGTACTAATGACAAAATTCAGATTACTTCATAGTTTTGCCCAGGGCAATCTAGCAGAGCAAATTCCTTTGGGAAACCATGATGGTCCAGGGTTTCTATGCACAGCACATCAAGAAAAAGTGAAGCAATAGACTTTTTAGTAGTTCTATTCTTGGCCTGAGGCTAAGGAGCTGATATACAATAGGAAGCATATAGAATGCATGCTTTTTATATAGGGTGTCCACAAAAGATGTAATGGCAGTTGACTGACATGTAGTGGAATTGTAAAAAATATACCACTTAGTATCCATTCAGAGGTCAGTAAACTAGACAGAAATGGAACAACTACTTGCTGAAGGCAAAAATCTAGCCTGCTCTTTTAATGGTGAGGCCTTCTTTGAAACTTTAGTTTTCACATACTTAGCTTTGAAAAATTCACCTTTGCTGACTAGACAAATAGTGAAGATCTCACTTTCTGTTCTTCAGTTGAACACTTTTCTCTGTCACCATGTAAGTTTTGTGTCCCAGGACTCAGATGTAAATTTTCTTGCCTCAGTGACTAGGTGGGGTTTTGTAAAGACTACTGGATTTATACTTAGGAAGAGTTTAATTTTGGTGTTTCCCTTATGTATTTATTAACTCTGTGTCCCAGAACAGACTCTCTGGGTTTCGGTGTCTTTATTTGTAAATTAGGGAGTTATCCTCAATAGTCTTTAATGCTTTTTTCTGCTTGAAAACTATCATCTGATAGTTCTTTGATCCTCAATCTACAAAATGCAAAAAAAAAACCATTGAATTGGTCAAGCCAAGGGAAAGAAAGAGAGTATAACTATGGAGCGAGAGAAGACATGACAGATTACAGCTGATAAGACCTCTATCACCAAAGGAAAGGGGACTAAAAACCTAATTGGATTCAGTATGCAATGAGTTTAGAATGGATTGGTAGGCTTCTAGGTGGCGCACAAGTAAGATTGCTGGGTTTAGAGTCAAGAAAGCTCATCTTCCAGAGTTCAAATCTGGCCTCAGACACTTATTAGCTGTATTACCATGTGCAAGTCACTTGATCCTGTTTGTCTCAGTTTCCTTACCTGTAAAATGAGCTGGAGAAGGAAATGACAAACCACTCCAGTTTATTTGCCAAGAAAACTATAAATGAAGTCATGAAGAGTAAGACATCACTGAAAATGATAAAACAGGAAGAATGGATATGAAATTAACCAGCGCTTCACACTTCACACTCTTGAATCAAGAAAGCTGAGATTGCCCACTTGCAGTTGTCTTATATAGGAGAAATGAATGAGTACTATAGCAATAAAGAGGAGGAGGCCAAAGGCAAAAAGTCTCAGAGTAAAAGGCTGATATAAGACAGGCTACCAAGTAAATAAAAATCAAGAATGAGGCTTATAAAGACAATAAAAAATGAATACAATTTTTAAAAGTCTGTGACATTTAATAAGCATTATATTAGAGAGGCAAAAACACCAGTTACAAGAGAATTCTGCAGATACCCTAGAAATCTAAAAAAAAAAAAAACCACACCAGCAAGAAATTATAAAATGGTTGAGGACAGGAATAAACTTTTGAAAATGTATTTTAGCCTAAGGAGTCTTGTTTTGTTTTGATAATTGTATTTCAATATAATTGGTTTCCTTAGCAAGCTTATGCATTTTATTTTACATACCTAAAAATGTTATTCTGAAATTTGGTCCATTGGCTTCATCAGACTGAAGGGGGTCCATGAAACAGAAAAAAGTTAAGAACTTTTATTGCTATGTTTTTTTTTTATTTTGTTTTTTAATGGTAAGGTGGGAATAAAGTCAAAAACCAGAGATCTCAAAGTAGGTTTAGTAAAGAAAAACAATAGAACTGACAATTTGGAACACATGCTAGAGAATGTCTCCAAAATAGTAGAAACTCTGTGAAAGATAATGTCATATTCAAACTTCAAAAATACAAAAGTGGAAAAATATTTAGTAAAGGAAAAGAAAAAAAATAGCAACTTTAAAAGAACACATGAATTTCTTATAAGCCAAAATGACAGACTGTACCAGTGAATTACAGAGATTTCTTAAAGATTACTGGTCTCTTAGCATTTTTTTTTAAATCACACCAGAAAAGGGGCGGATAGGTGGCACAGTGGATAGAGCACCGGCCCTGGATTCAGGAGGGAGTTCAATCCGGCCTCAGACACATAACACTTTACTAGCTGTGTGACCCTGGGCAAGTCACTTAACCCCAATAGCCTCACAAAAAAAAAAAGGAAAGAAAATCACACCAGAAAAAAATAAAATGGCCCATAAACCATGAATGTGAACAACACAGTAATGATTGTTCAAATATGCAGATTATGACCAGAAGAAAAATCCCACAATACATTCTAAGGCATGCAGTGACTAAATTTCAGACCTTCTATGCTCAATAACACATATTGCAGTCATATCAGTCAATAAGCATTTTTAAACACTTCCATTATGCCAAAGCCTCCAACTCTGCAGGATCTTTAATTAAAATAATCTGGGATTATTCCACAACCATGAAAAATCACAGAAAAGAATAAATGGAATATTCCAAAAAGCAAAGACCCAGAAGAAACAATGTGAAATAATACATCCTAAAAAGCTAAACTTGACAACCAATGGAAAAAAATATGAAATTTCACCAAAAAAGAGACATTTAAGCCATATGGGATTGTGGGGAAAGAAGAGAAGAAAAATTCAAGGAGAAAAAGAGGAGAGAGCAGAATATTCAACTTGAAAACACTCCAAAAAAAAAAAGAAAAAAGAAAGAAACACAATAAAAGTAATTATCAAGAAAAACATGAGCAATGAAATCAATTCTCTCCTGCTGCTAGGCTATTGTTTGAAATAAATAGAGAAAAGAATGTATTGAAAGGTAAAACAAAATGAAGAGGGATTGTCAAGGGACTAAAGGGATCTAAATATTTAAGGGATTGTAAAGAATCAGGAGAAGGGAGAGGAAGAACTGAATTAATATTCCATGGAGTAAATCCAATTTTCCTCCAATAAGTGAAAGGAGGTGGATGGGCAGTGAAGATAACACATAGTAGAAGTCATTCAAGCAGTAAGAAAAGAGTCCAAAGGAAATGAGGTTAGACTAACATAGCCTGCTGTATTTTCAAATGTTTAATTATAAAAGTTATATTAAACAAGAACACAAATAATTAAGGATGCCTTGAAAATATTTGCATTTAAATAAATTAATTTTAACCTATAACATTTTATTACAACTTTTCAGGCTCTCCCTCTAACTGTTCATCAGGATTCTTTGTCCATTCATTTATAGAATCACAGTCATGCAAATATAGAGCTGGAAGGGACCTTAACAATCATCTAGTCCAATCCATGACAAAAAAGAATCATCATTATAATATGACTAATGCCTAGTAAGTCACCTAATCTTTGTTTAATGGCCTGATGTGAGGAGGAGTCCACACTTGTCAAGGCAGTTTGTTCTACTTTTAAACAGCTCTAATTGCTAGAAAATCTTTCCCACAATCAAAGTCTAAATTAGCCTCTCCAACTTCTGTCTACTGCTTCTCATTCTATGCTCTGAGGCCAAATAAAAGAATTATAATCCTTCTTCTATCTGGCAGATCTTCATGTCCTGTAGGACTAATTTTCTGGCTTCTTACTCCCACCCCAGAGTCCCACTGTCTGATTAGTGAGTATTTCAGAAACCCAGTATAGGTAGTTAGCTCTCACAATGCTTCACTTTATCCCTACCCACTTCACTACCCAGAGAATCTTCCTTAACAATGATTGAGAGAGAGACTGAGACAGAGAGAGACAAAGAGAGACAGAAAGACACAGATAAAGAGACAAAGACTGAGATAAGAAGACAGAGAGATAGAGAAATTTGAGGGAAAAATAATGTTTGATGTGTTCTCTGTGCATATACACTGTCTTCTCCCTTATTGAAATAGTTTTATTTCAGGTATTCAGAATTTCATGCCTGGGAACTCTTCATCCTTTTGGGCTAACTGTTCCTGTAAAATTTAGATTATGAAATCCTTCCTACCTACTCTCTGAACCTTTCTAAATGTGTTTTTATCAAAAATTAAGATTCATATCATACCATGCCTGGCTTTCCTTTCTTCTATCACAAATTCTAATCTAGCATTGAGGAAATGTGACTGGTCTCATAGAGTCTGGGGAAGGGTACTATGCTACTTCTTGCTCTTTACTCTGGTATGTGATTTGGACTAGTTTCAATCCTTGCACAGTGTGCCACTAATTAGGGAGTTTAGGCTCCCTTTTCTCATCTTCTTTAGTTCACCAAGTTCTTCTACCTTTGTTGAGGGTGGTAGACAGATTTACTTGAGGCATACTCTATGGCTGGTGTCTAGGTTTCTCTAAGGCAAAAAATAAAAGATTTACGCAAAATTGAAAATAAATAAGGGCATGGGATAAGTATTATATTCATACACAGAAAGGAATTCTAAGCATAAAAGAACTAGCAAACATCAACAGATTCATTAGAACAGACTTTAGTAACTTCACTTTTAATTACTGTTACAATCTACCAGGAGGATGACACTCAGACTGTTAGAACACAGAGCAGTCTAAAGGTATATTCGTTAGACCTTTTAAATTTCACTTTGGCCCTAATAATGCTGCTGGTAAAATGGCCAGCTTTGGGCTGGTCTTCTGGTGGGTGATGAGTCTCTTTTATACAGAAGCTTCTTCTGCCACCAGTGAGCTCCCAAACCAATGGAATCCAATGCCTCCAGACTCTGACCATACCTCCATGTGAATTTTGTGATTTATTTCCCATATTCCTAATCTATTTTTATTTTCTAATGATATGATATATTTCTATATGCTTTCACTTACATAATGCTTTGCAGCTTATATTAGAGAGTCAGTATGGCATAACATAGAGAAGGTTAACCTTAAAATTAAAAAAAAAAACAACTGAATTTATGTCCTGTCTCTGACATATTGGCTATGTGACTATGAATAAATCACTTAAACTCCCTCCCAGTAGCCTAACAAATTTTGAAGACCATAATTTACAAAAGAGTTTTTTATTTACATTTTGGAAGACATTCCAATAGTCAGTAAGAACATGAAGTCATAGGTTCATCACCACAAAAAAAAATCCTACAAAAATTCTGTGGGATAGATATTGCAGATATTATCATCCCTAATTTCTAGATGAAGAAACTGAGATATACAGTAAAATTGCCTTGTTCATGATCACAAAATTGCTATGTATCCTAGGCAGAATTTGGATCCCATTCTCCTGACTCCAAGCTCAATGTGCTTTAATTACCAGTCTTCTTATCAAATGTATAAATAACTGAAATTTCCAGGGGGAGAGATGTTTTGTCAGAATTGTCCAGACAATATAGTCATGAAGCCCTGATCAGTGCAGTCAATTATTCCTCTTGTTTTTATATGTATTATCAAATTTGTCTTGTTAAAATACTATTTTTTGCACATTCACTATATTTTCCAATATTTATTTTGATGCTAGTCACATTATATCACAAGCAGGATTTGAATCCAAGTTTCCTTATTATAAACCTTAAAGTATTATTGAAGTTAATGTATTTGGGCATATAATATAGGGATCTTAGACAAAATAAAGAAATGACTGAAGAGTTTGGAAAACCAATCATAAACCTGACAGGGAGGCATTAGTGGTGGGACACTCAAATATCTGGCTATTTTGTAGAGCTCTTGGCCAAAAGCAGAATAGCTGATGAATCCTGAGATTTCCTTAATAATAATTCCATCATCCAAAAGGTAAGGGAAGTGACACAAGAAATTGGTATTGCAGACATGATTCTGACCTACAAGGAAGAACTAGATGTAGAAGTAGAAAGAGAAAACCATAGAGAGAGAAGTCAACAAAATCTCAAAGAAATAATTTCCCAGTTGAGCAGAGAGCAATTAGAAAACTGTATTTTCCCTTCAGAATTTCTTCACACTATTTCTCCTATTACTGTATAAATACAGCCCTGTCTTCTTTGTTCATTTCTGTCATATTAAGCCCTATGACTTTGTATCCAAGACTGGAAGGCTAACGTTTCAATAGTATAAAAAGGTTGAATTTTCTTGTAAGACAGAGCTTCTGTTAGTGATGTGGATCAGGGCAGACAAAGAAATGACCAAACATGTCAACCAAGGTTTTTGAAGAGATATTTATTTCCCAGTGTACATTTACTGTGATTTACTCTGGTGCCTGATGTTCAAAGAAATCCTGTGTTTTTGTAAAAACTTGGGCTCTGTGACTGAAAGTCTTAAAAAATAAATAGTACTTAAACTGTCCAAAGTATTAAAAAAAATACCATATGCAAAGCTTTGGAAGAATGAATTTGGGCCTTCTTGCATTTACATGTATCTACTGAACAAACCCAAAGAACAGTAATATTTAGCAGTGATATGCATGAATCAATTGACAAACATTTATTAAAAGCCTTCTATGTACCACTAACTGTGCTGCAAAGTGGGGGTGCAAAGACAAAATGAAACAGTGCTTGCCCTAAAGGAGTTTATATTTTAATTATATCTTTAGTAATGTGTGAGACCACACAAACTGTCTTTCTTTGTAACCCGAGTACTTAGCACAGTGTGTGGCATATTATTATGTGCTTCTAGTACTTAATAAATGCATGATGAGGATAATCATGATGATGGTGATGGAGGAACTAAACTATGATGTATTTACAAAATAGATACAGAGTGGATGGTAGATAACTAAGGTGAAGGCAGTAGTACATCAGGGACCAGGTAAAAACTCCCTGCAGAAGGTGGTGATTGAGTTGAGTCATGGGAGAAACCAAACACTAAAAGAAGTGGAGGTGACGAAGGAGAACATACTCGGCATAGAGGACAGCTGAGACACGAGCAACGATGTGGGCCATGGAGTGTCCTGAATGAGAAATAAGAAGTATGCATACGGAGGGGAGAAGTGTCTAAAGAGACTGGAGATACACAGAGGATAAAAGATAAATCAGTAAATTATCAAGAATTTATTAAGTGCCTACTATATGTCAAGAAATGTGCATGGCATTGGGGATTAAAAGAAAAAGCCTCTACTGTCTAGCAGCTCGCGTTTCACAAGGTAGAGATAATGTATTTATAAAATTACATATGTAAAATCAATATGAAGTGACAAGCAATTTAGGGGATGGAAACATGAGCATTGTAGGGGAGGTAATCAGCAAAAAATTTATATAAATAGTTATGCTGATTTGAACTTTGAAGAAAACCAGGGATTCTAAGAAATGGGAACAAAGAAGAAGTAAATTCTAGGCACTAGGAATAGCCAAGGATCTGTGAAGAAACACATTTATCTGTTTTTTTTTGAAATGTTAAATGATCATTTAGGACCAGATGCAGGAATTTCTATTCATAGGATCTTAGAAATAGTATCATTATAGTATGTACATACACATATATTCACACACACACATACATATGTAATATCCAATATATATCACATATCAATCCAAGATTATATACACATACACACACATCTCCAATGTGAGCATAGTCCTAATTTTCTTTCTTTATCTTTTCTCTTGTTCTTCTTCCTCCCTCTTTCCCTTCTTCTTTCCCTCCCTCCCTCCTACCTTCTTTTTCTTCTTCCTTCTTTCTTTTCTCTTTCTTCATTCCTTCTTTCTTTCTTTCTTTCTTTCTTTTTTCTTTCTTTCTTTCTTTCTTTCTTCTCTCTCTCTCTCTCTCTCTCTCTCTCTCTCTCTCTCTTCTCTCTCTCTCTCTCTCTCTCTCTCTCTCTCTCTCTCTCTTTTTCCCTGATGGCATTAGTGAAATGAAAAATGCCTTAGTTTACTTTCATAGAGGAAGTAGGCCTGATAGGAAGGCCATTAAGTTGAAGAAGTTGTACTCTACATACGGAATGTCTCATTTAAAAACATAGTGATAGAAAATAAACAGTTTTTAATAGAGGTCCACAAGAACGTCAACCTGGCTGAAATGGCCAGGTTTGAGTGGGGAAGTAGATGAAAGGTCAAAGAGGTGATAAACAGCTCTTTGCATATAGATATAAAAGTAAAAGCCATAAGTTTATTTCATTTCCAGAAGGAAATGGGGGGCCTATTCAAGAGTTGACCTTATTACGAGAAAAATATCCTGGTCTTAGTTATTGAAGTTTCCACAAGCAAAAAAAAAAAATGCTATAAAATAATGACCTTCCTGACCTCATATGTAGCAAAAATGTTGCATCCAAACATGCTTAGTGATTTCTCAAGGATTCACTCTATATTCTAGCAAAGAAGCTTTGCTTTTGTTGAAATTCAAAGCCTACCACAATAATTTCAGGCACACAGGGATTTATTTTTTGTTTTCCAAGCTTTCTGAATGCTACACATGCTAATTGTTTCATCTTCAGTGAGGTTCATTTTCATGTTAGCACAATGAAGAAATGTGCCTCCTTAAACCCAAGTAGCTGCTACTGTCTGTTTGAAGAATAAAGCTGGAAGGAAACTGAGCTCCTGACTGTTTTTTGTACTTTTAGTGCATGAATATGGGATAATTGGGACTAATTTCACTTTAATTCTACATTATAAATTTCTCTGACAGCAAAGTGTTCTGAAATTACAAAAGAAATAATTTGAAATCACAAAAGAGACAAGGCTTTTTAACAGGGTTAGTACAATTTTTTTTTCTTTTTAAATATCAAAATTAAAATTGTCTTCCCCAACCCCCACCCTCTTCTTACATGCAATATTCCATCTCCCTTCTCTGTACTTTTACACAGAAGGCCCCATATCTGAATTATATTCATTCCTCATCTCTGCCTTAGAGAATCCCTAGTCTCCTTCAAATATCATCTGAAACACCAACGTCACAGGAAGCTATTTCTAAGGACCTTACTCCTCAGCTCCTAATGCCAATGGCCACCAAACAAAACAACAACAACAGAAAACAACAACAACAACAACAACAAAAACCTTGGTATTTCTTTGCATATATTTTGTATGTGTTCATTTCTGAGGTCTTTCCTTCTCAGCTGCTAATCACTCTCTCCCACTTTTCTTTGTATGTCTTTGTATATATTTTCTTTTTATGCACATTTGTACATGTAGTTTCCTCTATAGAATCTAATCTTGAGAACAAAGACTATTTTTGCACCCCCAGATCCTGATACAGTGTTCAGCACATAGTAAGCACTTAATAAATGCTTACCAATTACTTTATTGCCAAATGTCACCTAAACAATGTGTCTGTGAATTTGGAACTATACTCAAAGGGCTATAAAACTGTGTATACAATTTGACCCAGAAATAACACTACTAGATCTGCATGCCACAGAAATCAAAGAAAAATTAAAAGTACCTATTTGTACAAAAATATTTATAGCAGTTCTTTTCATAGTGTCAAAGAATTGAAATTTGAGGGGATACCCATAAATTTGGGAATGGCTGAAGAAGTTGTGGTATATGATTGTGATAGAATACTATTGTGCTCTAAGAAATGACAAGCAAGATGGTTTTAGAAAAACCTGGGGAGACTTCTACAAACTGATGCAGAGGAAAACAAACAAAACCAGGAGAATATTCTACATAGTAACAGCAATATTGTACCTTCAGAGAAAGAACTGATAGAACCTGACTACAGATCAAACATATTTTTTTCACTTTATTTTTCTTCCTTTTTGTTTACAATATGGCCAATTTTGAAATGGTTTTCAAGATTTCATGATTTCACATGGCATTTCTTGTCTTCTCATTGAGTGGGGGAGGAGTAAGAGAGAGAAAGAATTAGCAACTCAATTTTTTTAAAATGAATGTTAAAAATTAAATAAATAATATTTTTAAATAAAATAAAATAATGTGTCAATGTCCATATCATATCCCATAGCTCCAGACAAAGATAAATATCTTTAAATTCATGTCAGGGACATCCCTAACCATTCCTTCTTACAGATACATAACAAGAAAAAACAAAACAAAATAAAACAAAACAAAACAAAAAACAACCACTGGTCTTGAAAATATTTTATCTTGATTTTAGTCTTACAAGAATCATATCCAGCATTTTGACTCTGTTAGGATAATCTCACTTCCAACATCCACACACACTGGTATAGTAGCTCTGTTTCCTAGGAGATTGCATGCCTTCATGTGATAAATTGTATGTCCACTTACAGAGCTTAATTAGACCACCATACTTATGGCTGACCCTATTAAGTGGATGTCAAATGGTCTCTTATTGGGCACAATTTAGATAAGATTCATTATTAGGGTCAATTTTACCCCCAGATAACCTCTATGTTCCATTATTTTTATTCATTTATTTATTTTTTAACAGAATGGTAACTCAGGCCCCAATTGGTTAAGGAACTTGCCCCGATCACACAGATAGAAGTGATAGAGTCAGACTTGAACTCAGGTTGTCTGACTCCAAATCTAGGACCCTGGTATTTAAAGACTCCTCTCGACCTACAGGGGAAAAAATCTAATCATCAAAATGAATCATTTCATAAAACCCATACAGCATAATTTGATGTTACCTCTTTTTCACTATTCTTTTTTTGTTCCTCTTTCCTTTAAACCTTTTGGAGGAAAGACATCAAGGTATTATTAGCTGCATTTGTCTTTCTGCAATTACATTGTGAGTTCCTTGGGGAATCTCACACATAATGAGATCATGTCTTTTATTTGCTTGTAAAGTACCATATATAGACTTTGTGAAGAGCTGCTGAAGAACTATTCAGACAAGTCTTGCCAAAGGAGGAGACAACAACATGTCAAAACCCAAATGCAGGAATAAAAGAAAACATTTGATCAGCTAGAGCAATGTACTTGCCAGTAATGATCAGATATATCTAATGCCAACATTCAAGTATGCCCAATGGTAGTTTTTATAGCTTATTAGTGCAAAATGTTCTCAGCCCTCACTCTTGCTTAGATAATAAAGCAGGAACATTATTCAGGGTAGCCACCCTTAGATTTTTGTTACTAAGGTACTTAGTAATACATGAATGCTAATATAATACCCCTCCTGCAATCCCCCACCCCAAGAAGTCAGTCCTGGGAAAAAAAAAACAGGAATGATGTAAAGTATCATCTGTAGCCTTTTGTCCCCACCATCCTCATTTTCCCTCAGAACAAATTGCAAAGTGATGACATTAAGAAAGGTTTTGTGCAATTACCAGGAAATAAAATGTTCATTGAAGGTAATAACCCCTTGTGCTTTTCTCATCTAGTTGCTAACATTGTGAAGAATAGTTCTGAAAAGAGAGTGACTTCATAAAGGAAAGTTCTGAAAGGGAGAAAGAATTTATAAAGGTTTTTGAGCAGCCAAAGAGGGAAAGGTGATAAGGAGAGTTGAACCACTCTCTTGTGAAATATATTAGGGCATAATTCATTCTAAAAAAGGGTAATGCCCAATGCTCTGTTGAAAGCATTTAGGGCTACATTATACCTTATGGTTAACTCGCCTAGGACTGTGTGCTCCCATGTTAATCCAACCTCAGCCTAGCTGGATACTTACTGAAACTAATGGTCATTGATATTTATCTGACACCTGCTTTCTTTAGGACACCACACAAAACACAGTGGAGGATGGAGGAGCAAAGGCATAGTTGAAGCCTTATAAAAAGGGCATACTGAAGACTCCATCACCTAACTAGGGGTGCAGGATGCACACATTGATAAGGTTGAGGTCAATTTCCATTCTAACACTTACTATCTATATAAACTTAGGCAACATATGCAATCTAAATCTCAGGTTTTTTCTATATAAAAGAAGTATGGTTATATTGTACTACCTACCCCATTTGGAAAGTCATAGAGCACAAGAGAGAAGAGGAAGGGAAGGAGAAGAGACAGGGAGAGAGAGAAGGAGATGGAGAAGGAGGGAGGAAGAGAGCAAGAGTTGGGGGGGTTATGTGTTGAGATATATATATATATGTATATATGTGTGTGTGTGTCTATATATATTTTTACGTATGTATTTATATACATATACAGTGTTTTCTCAAATTTAAGGGGAAAAAGTGGGCCATTTCTTATTTAATGAAAAGGGAAGATTCCATACACAAATAAGTGGAGATTAATTTAGTATATGCTGCATACAACATAGTATAGTGGATACCTGAAAACAAAGAACCTCATTTCAAATTCTACTTTGGATACTTACTCCCTGGATGACCTTGGTCAAGTCATTTAATTTTCCTCAGCCTCAGATTCCTTATCTATAAAATTAAGGGGTAAGTCTAAGTCAGCTCTACATCTATAATAATTTAATTCTATGACAGATGCTTCTAACCTCCCCTCTCCTTTTTATCCTATTTTAGATTAGTCTATTTTTGGAATGTTGATTTTTTTGTTTTTGTTTTCTTTTTAATATTTTCATGTGATGCTGAAATTGTAAGGTAATACAGCAGAGAGCAAATGCCTAGCATTTGGGGATTGCTAATGAGACTTTTTAAAGTTGCATCTTGGACCTGAAAACAAAAGAATTCAAATTTCTATAAAAGTCTTCACTTTGGCATTACTCCATTTGTACACATTCAAACATGTAAACACATGACGCCTATTTGGCCAGAGGTCAGCTTTTTAACTGCAAGACTGGCTAGTGTCTCTGAAGAAAGAATGCATCTTGGGGCAGCTAGGTGGTGAAGTGGATACAGCACCAGCCCGGAAGTCAGGAGGACCCGAGTTCAAATGTGGCCTCAGACCAAACACTTGGTACTTATTAGCTGTGTGACCATGGGCAAGTCACTTAACTCCAAATGCCAAGGGAAAAAAAAAGCATCCAGTTCCCAAATCTAAGACATTCATAGAATTTGGACTCAGACGATACCTCAACGGCTATCTAGCCCAATTGTCTCTTATTTGATGATGAAGCAACTGAAACCCACAGAGATGAATTTCAGAGAGTCACAGAACTGGCAAATAGCAGAACAGGAAAGCATTGGAGTAAGGGAGAATCCTCTAAAAGGATTGTGAGCTATGGCCTTTATACAATCAACTTTACTCTTTTTGCTGCATTTTGAGGTTGAAGGTTTTAATTGAGGTGAGCTGCCTTTGAATTCTGAGGTTGAGTTTTCAAAATAGCTGCATATGAATCACTAGTGAAGCTACCCTGCAGGAATCAGGAACTTCTAGCATGGCAAAATTTAAGTTCAGTAAAGGTTGGAGGGAAAATAAAAAGAAAGTCCACCTAGGGCATTATATAGCTGTGAGTTTAAATGCTTGTGGCAGAAATGTTAAGAGCTCATCCTCAGCATTCCTGGCATTTCCTGCTGGAGGGAGTTGCAATCTGATTCTCTCTGTGGCCTTTCCTTTCAATACTGCAGGTGGGCAATACAGTAGGGGCCAAATCCCTTCAGAAAAATGATAGAAGTAGACGTGACAAAGGGATTTCAGTTTTCTACTCAGTTTTCCTGCTTCTAATCAGCACGTGCTACTCTCATAGGTTAATTCAAGACCTACCTTCCCAGGAAACTTTTTTTTGTTTGTTTGCTTTTCTTTTTTAATTGAATTCCTAAAGAAACATCTCTTCAGCTAATGACATTCAATCATTTCATTTAGGGGTCTTCATTCTCAGTACCATCTTTTCCACCAACAGTCCTTTACTCTTTTATCTTAGGAATCCAGATTTCCTGAGGTCTTGTCTTTTGATCTGATGAAACTTATCTCTGGCCATGCATTTCATAAATATTTAATTTAACTTCTTCAAATAGCTATTGAACATGGTTAGGAAATAGATAACTCTTATAGTTCCTTAACTTTTCCTACAGACTGTTTCAAAATGAAGAAAACTGAGTTTAGAGACAGAGGGCAGGAACAGGATTTGGGAGGCTTATTCAAGAACTTAAACAAAGGACTCAGTTTTCCTCATCTGTAAAATAGAGCTGGTAGAATAGAAGATAGTTCTTTCCAACTCCAGAGCTTATATTTCCTTCTGTTAAGTCCCTTTTATTTTTCTTGGTTGTCTCTTCATTCCCTTATCAATCTTCTTATACTTGTTTTCATGAAATAATTTCCTTCCATCTTCATTTCCTCCAGCCCTGTCATTTTACACTGAAGGAAATTGTGGGCCAGAAAGGGTAAGTGACTTATTACAGGTCACACAACTAATGAATGACAGAGCCAGGATTTAAACTTAGTTCTTTTGACTCCAAAATTAAAACCCTTTCCACATTGTTGGTAATTCACTGAAATCTTGTTTTAACCCAACAGTGGTGTTGAAATTGTAGTTTCATTTCCCACTCCACTAAACAGTCTCTGCTCTCTTGTCTCTCTACCTGGGCTCTGTTGCTGCTGCTAATAATGATGATAATAATGATAACTAGCATTTATATAGCACTTTAAGGTTTTGGAACACTATTGTGCTATAAGAAATGACAAGCAGGGTGCTCTCAGAAAAACCTGAGAAGACTTACATGAATTCATGCAAAGTGAAGGGAGTAGAACCAAGAAATTATTGCATGCAGTAACAGAAGTATTGTAAGGATGATCAGCTATGAAAGACTTAGCTATTCTGATCAAGACAATGATGTAAGAAAATTCCAAAGGACCATGATGAAAAATGCTATCTACCTCTAGAGAAAGAACTGATGAACTCTGAAGGCAGATTGAAGAATACTTCCTTTTACTATCTTCATTTTTATTGTTTTATTTTTATTGTTTGTTTTTTACGTTACTAATATGGAAATATGTTTTGCTGACCTCACATGTGTATTTAAAATCAAATTGCTTACCTTCTCAAGGAGGGGTAATGGACAGGAAGGAGTAGAAGAATTTGGAATTCAAAATTTTTAAAGATTATTCTTTACAATTTTTTTTTACATTTAATTGGGAAATATCTAATGAAATAAATAGAAATATTTTTTTAAATGTGGTCTCTCTGCTTTGTGAGGTCTCAAATTTTCTCACTTCAGTGAGATATCTCACTGGTCCCTTGCAGCTTATTGTACAGGTTATATTTTTTAACCTTGCCTCAGATTGTGAGGTTTAGAAAGGGCTGAGAAAGGTTGAAGACCTCCTTTTCTTTCCACCCTGCATTTGCATAATGCATCACCACTGGTGAAATCAATCTGGCTAGAGAAAATAACATTCAAAAAGGCGTGTCATTAAAAGGGGGGCAATTTTTTGGGGGTGTACTTTTTCTTAGCAATAGGAAGGTGAATAAAATATCTGGAGCATTTAAAACTAGTGTCTTTTTAGTGTTATAAAATCATCCTCATCCTCATGATTATTTCTTGAGCATTAGAGTTTATCTCACTCACTTAACTATACTGGTTTCTAAATGGCTTTTGTCAGTGAAGTACTCAGGAGAGCAAAAAGCCTTTGCCCAAATTCTACTCTGATGCTGATTTCTTCCTAATACTATTCTGAGTCCTGACTGCTCAAGGTTTTAATGCAATATGAATGATATATTATTTGTAACAGATGCTAGTTTATGTTTTAAATTATGCTCCTAAAAGGCTTCTCCAGCCAGACAAAACCTTTTTTAATGCTTCTATAAATTAAAACATTGAGTTATGTTCTTAAATGGATTTGGTTGTTGTTTGTAAGAACCTTCTGTTTTATTGATCCCATTACTTATAGCTATTCCAATAATTTATTATGTTTCTTAACAGGTAATAATCCTTGTTACCAATCTGTGATTGTTTAAACACCTGCCATTCTCTCAATAATTCTTGGTCTTTTTTTGCAGATTGACCTGTGAGGTTAATTTCTATTCATAATTAGCAAATGTTGATCTCAGACAATTTCATTCAGAGGTACTTAAAATGCATTTGTATTTTCCTCTCACTACCGTATGTATAATTGTCAAATTTTGGAATGAGGAAGTAATTGCAACTGCTTGACATTTAAAATCATGTTTTCTTCCTTCTAATTAGAAATTATTTGTCGGTGTGTTTGTTTTAATTTATGTATTCATCTATTATTTGTTCAATACCAGGGTGCTTTTTCTATTTTTGGAAGGATTAGAGGTGGCCTGAGAGGGGACTAGATTAAAATCCAAGGGCTGACAATGAGTTAGTCTCTAAGAGTATTTAGTTTTACTCTCTACAAAAAGTAAGCTCTGCCTACTAGAACATCAAAACACATCATTTTATCCCTCAGTGCTCAGCACTTCTCTGATCCTGTCAGCAGAGACACACATCAACACTTCCCTACACCATCCCCTGTGGGGGTTGAGCCATTGTACAGACCTTCAGAAGTTGGTTTAATATGTTATGACACAGCAAGTCAATAAATACCTTGGCAATTTGCCTAGAGTCTGTCAACATTGGCCCTATTGCAACCTTCTGTTCAAAAAGACAGGATCCCATTTGTCATTTCTTAAGTGTTTGTTTGTTTATTTATTTATTTACCCCTCTATTTGTCTATATTCATTCACTCATTCATTTTGTATAAAGATCATTCAAAAGAAGTCAACTAAAAAATTTCCTTTGGGAGCTTCCTGGAAATGCTATGGTGATGGGCCTGAAGCCTTTATGTGGTGGATGAAGTAGAAGTGATTTTGAGGTGATGATTTCACCCCAATTCAGTAAATAGCTTATTCACTAATAGGAAAGAATCTTTAACGGGCATCTGTGCTCTTCTTCTGTCTTTTCTCTCATAGTTTCTTGTGAGAGGTTCCAGGTGTCCAAATGCATGGTATAACGAATGGACAGAGTGCTGCACTTGAACCCAGATAGAGCCAGGTTCAAAGAGGCAGCTAGGTAGATAGAGCACCAGCCCTGAAGTCAGAAGGACCTGAGTTGAAACCCAGCTTCAGACACATGATACTCATTAGCTGTGTGACTCTGGGCAAGTCAGTTAACCCTGATTGCCTCACCACAAACAAACAAACAAAAAAACAAGAACTGGGTTCAAATCCTGCCTCAGCTACTAACTAGCTCTGGGACTGTATAGGCAGCTCACTTAAACTATCTAAGCCTCAGTTTGCTCGTATGTAAAGTAATCATATTAATAGTACCTACCTTACAGGGTAATGGAATAGTATATGTTAAAGCATTTTGCAAACCTTAATATACCATATGAATAAAGCTATTATTATTGTTGAACAAGGCTTTCCATTATCAGGGTTAGCGACTTTCTTCCATCTGTGAATTCTTAATTCTCATTTTCTTTAAGGTTATTATTTTCATACATGCCTTGGGGAGCTCCAGTTAATGAAAGTTTCTGACCCCTAGTTTCCATAATAAAAAGTGGAACATTCTTTTTTTTTTGACATTCATTCTTTTTTTTCTTCTCTCACTGTAGCTCTTTGATACAAACTAGCTAATATTTCCCAATTTATATTTTTATTCCTTTCTTGCTCTGGACATGTGATTTTATCAGTGAAAATCAGTGGCTCTAGAGTTAGAGGAACTGGATTTAAATTCAACCTATGACACTTTAATAGATTTGGGACTTTTTGCAAGTCTTGGCCTCTCTGTGTCTCAGTTTCCTTATCTGTAAAATGAAGGGGTGGGACTAGATTTCTGAAGTCCCTCCCACCTCTAATTCTACGATCCCATGAAGTTCTAGTGGAGAAACTCTCTCCTCAAGTGCAGATCAAAATCTCCCATATAAAACATAGTTTTAAAGATTTTCCTGAGTCATTGATAGGTTAAATAACTTGCTCATAGTGACAAGGTCAGGATGTGTCAGTAATAGAACCTGAACCCAACTCTTCTTGATGTCAGGGCTATTCCTCCATCCATTATGCCATGTTGCTTTCTATTTTATAGCCTGCAGTGTTTTAAAGTGGGAAGCAATTTCAAAGGTTTTCAAGTATATCCCCTTCATTTTGTGGAAGGGCAGTCACAGAGAGGAGATAGGACTTGCTCAATGTCACATGACTAATTAGTAGCAAAACTTCTCATCTGGAGGTTATATACCCACTTGGATTTCCATTCCTTTCTTTGTCATTTTATACTGTGAGTCTAATTACTGGGGAATATATCAGAACAAGTGTTCAGTATCTCATCTAGCACATTACTGGTGCTCAATAAACACTAAATTATTTACTGTTCACCCTCATTTTCTCTAAGTAGGCTAATGATTTTCTTTGCACCAGTCTCCTTCAGGCCTCTCTAAGAACTCTGACAAAGCAAGCAAACATTTAAAATAGATTTTATATGATGAATCCATATTTTGTTCTGTCCCTTAAAACCTGAATGAGACCTCTCAGTGTAGAAATAAGGATCACAGTCTAATAGTTTCTACATGTTCGAAAGAGCAGTGAAGAGGACTATACAATTATTAACTCCTTCAGAGTTAGAGCTGAGAGGGATCTTAAGAGATAAACCAATCTAATTCCCTCAGTTTCCTAGTCAGGAAACCAATATCAGTGGATGCTGCATGCACATTCATGCTTTACTCATATCTACAAAAGGTTAAAAGGAAAAATAAAGTTAAGTATCTGAGACTAGATTTGAACTTAGATCTTTCTGATCACAGGACCAATTCTCTATCCATTGCACTGCCTAGATGTCTCCATCCATTCAATGTATATATGTATATATGTATATACATATATGTGTATATATAATGTGTATGTATGTGTATGTATGTGTATGTGTGTATGCATGTACACACATATACACACAAGTATATATGCGTATGTATGTTTGCATGTATCCGTACACTCATATGTACATTTACATATATATGTGTTGTATTCATGTCTGTATTGCTATTTCTATGTACATGTACGTACAATGCATGTACATATACACATGCATGTAAACATGCATGCACACATGCATTTGAATGTATGCACATGTCTATATTGTGCATTGTATGAGTACATATTCATTGTATGTATATATGTATGTGTACTTGCATAGAAACTTAATGTGTATTTGTGAGTAATACTTGCGCAGATATACATATAAATATGTAGTTATATATACGTATGTGTGATTATGTTTTTGTATAAACACTATAGGTACACCACTGTTATTATGGTATGTCATGTCATTTCATGTTGTGTCATATCTTATTATATACCACAAGATGTTGGCCTATGCCTAATGTCTGCCAACACTTTTTTTTCAGTTTTCCCAAGTGGGGAAGTCTTTCTTATGCAGTACTGTGTTTTCAAGTTTATTGGACATGATAATATTGAGTTCCATTGTTCTGTTTCTCCTTTTTCCTATCTGCTACATTGACCTAATGTTTTATTATTTTTGTTTTAAATTTATTTTTTACCGGTAGCTGGTAGTTTTGATGATTACTGCATTATAATTTAGTTTAGAATCTTCAGTAAATGCCATTACTCATTCAACAATTTATCATAATTTCCTTTGATATTCTAGATCTTTTGTTTCTTCAAAATAATTTTGGTACTTTATCAAATTTTAACTTTTGTAGTATTGCCATTTTTGTAATGTAGGCACAGCCTAGCCAAAACCATAGAAAATTCCTCCAGCTATTTAACTGTTTGTTTTCTAAAGGAGAAAATTGCAATTGAATCTATACAAGTATTTTGTATACTTTGAAGGACTGAACTCCAAATATTATATGCTACATGTTTTATAGTTATGAGGAATTGGACTTCCAATTCTATTATTGCATCTTAGCATTCAGTATTATATTGAAATGCTGTTGATTTTTCTGTTTTTATTTTGTGGTCTGTTTTTCTTTTCCTTTTATGTCTGATTTCACTTTATTCATTCGCTATGCTGTTGATTTGGCTTTCTACCTTCTTTTAAATTAGATTATCTTAAAAGGTTTTTTTCAATTTTCTTATTCTCTTCAAAGAACCAAATTTTAGTTTATTTACCTTTTCTACAATCTCTCTAATTTCTAGTTTACATTTTTCAGCTCTAATTTTTGATATTACCTCTTTGTGGCTTATTTTGGAGTAATTTATTTGTTGGCTATGTAATTTAAATACTGCATATTCTTTTAGTCAATTCTCTTTTTTTATTTTGTTAATGTATTCTACAGATATTTACATATGTATATGCATATATCTTATATACTCTTTATATATATTGTATATACAGATATTGTGCTTATGTATGATACAGATATATACACAGGAGCACACAAATATACATATTTCCATGAATAATATTATATGTGCATCCCAGAAAAGTAGACACATTGTATCATCATTATCATTTTTTCACATAATTAATAATTTTTTTCTATGATTTCATCTTTGGCCCACTTACGTTTTTAAAGACTCTATTGTTGTCACTGTTAAGTTTCTATTTGAATTGGAGTCTTTATTAATTATCATCCCTTTCTGTGTATTCTAAACTTTTATTGTTTGACATGTAGCCCTTGTCCGTAGTTATTTGTTCTTATGTCTCTCATGGAATAAAAGCTTCAAAGGTGCCTTATTTATGTATTTATATATTTAATTCTCTTTCTATTTATTTGTGAAAGGAAGCAGGGAACAAAGATAACAAAAACACAGGATTGTATGATAGAGAGAAATGAATAATTGCTGTTGTGATCATGAACATGAATGGGATAAAACTCAGCAACAATAATAATAAATAGCACTTACAGAAGTAAAATACTATTGTTATACTCTTTAAGGAAGAAAGAAAATAATCATTTATCATTTATTATTATATGCCAAAATCTATACCAGCACTTTACAAATATTATCTCATTTCATTGGAAGCTAGGTGGTATTATTATCCCTATTTTTCAAGTAAGGAAACTGAGGCAGGCAGATAGATGTTAAGTGACTTGTTCAGGATCACGTAGCTAGTAAATATCTAAAATTGGACTTGAACTCACATCTCTTTAAATCTAGACCCAAAACACTATTCACTGTATCAGTTAGATTCCTGTAAGGTTAAGAGAGTAGCAGAATAAATTAGAAAGTGGAATCCAACAATATGTTGCTTATGAGTAATCCACACGAAATGGAAAGATTCAGAGACTTAAGGGAATGTGACATAATTTATTCTGAGTTAGGTTAAACTCAAAATGGAAGAGATATCAATTATGATTTTATATATAGAGCCATAAGAGTATATATGTTTAAGACAATAGAAAAAGTACATCTTGCTTAAATATATACTAGAAAAGGAAATAATAGCAACACCTAATGCATGCACACATACATACACACACCTAATGATGATTACAAGGATGATGGTGAGGAAGACTACATTTATATAGTGCTTTAAGGTTTGCAAAGCATGTTGCACTCATTTTTTAATCCCTAAACACTTTAACCAGCAAAAAAAGAGAGGAAGAACATATCAATGAATTAAGAGTACAACAAAAAGAACCTAGAAGAAAAAAATAAGAAAAACTCAACACAAATAGAAATTCTGAATATCAAATGAAAACAACTCAAAAGCAAAAAGCAAGCATTGATTTAAAAAATAAATTAGGAGATATTTTGAACTACTAAAACATAATAAACAAAATTTCTTACTTCAGACACAGGCTAGATGAGAAAATAGATGATCATAAGAATGTGTTTGTAGAAGAGGAGATAAGTTGATGGAGTTATGATTTATATATCCTCATTGTATTCTGAAGATCAGCTGGCAAAGCCACCCACTATAAGCATAGCATTTCTACTATAGGCCTGAGAAGAGAGAGAAAAGTTCCTATGGGACATGGTATAGGGAAAGAGTACTATTTCTGGAGATAGATGACCTAGGAATCAATCTTGAACCAAGATTATTGAGTAATAACAGTAATCACTATTTCCTAGCATATGTCACTAAGATTACACAGGACCATAGGCAAGTTGTTTCACATCTATTTCTGTTTTTTTTAAATTAATTTATTTATTTTTAGTTTTCAACATTCACTTCCACAAGGTTTTGAGTTCCAAATTTTCTCCCCATCTCGTCTCTCCCCCCATACCAAGATGGCATGCATTCTGAATACCCCTTCCCTTAACCTGGCCTCCCTTCCATCTCCCCCCCCTTCTCCTATCCCCTTCCCCTTCAGTTTCTCTATAGGGCAGGATAGATTTCTATACCCATTTCCTGTATACCGTAGTTCCCAGTTGCATATAAAAACTTTTTTTAACAGTCTACTGGTTGTTTGTTTTTATCTTCTTTGTCACCAAAGAAAGATTCTATAGTCTGACTTTTTTTTGCAAGGTTTGCTCCTGAACTAAGCCAATTACTTGAGTCATAAACTCTTTGTTAAGGTAGATGTCTGCTTCCAATGTGGATAATATACTGTCCCAAGCTTCAGGGGTTTTGTGCATCCACATTGTGTTTTCAGAAATACTTCAAGGGATCTGTGAATGTTCAGTTCTTCCAAGGTGGTATGATCAAGGGCAAGATGTTTACTCCTTTCCTGGCCTGTGCTGTGGTCTATGAATGACCACAAGCACTTTTTTCTACCTTGGAACTATGAGGAGAATTTCTTCTCTACCATCATTACAAGCTCCACCACACCAGCGCTCCTCCTCACCCCAGGACTGCCACCCAGAACTGTGACCCAGATCCAAGCACGGGCAAAGCAAAATAATCCTGCCTCTGCATGAGGAAAGAGATCCCTGCAATCCCCCTCTGATCAGCCACTTGATTCATCCTCAGGCTGTGGGCTGGAAGCTCTGGATTCAGCCACCGCCCTGGTGCTACTGCCGGGACTAGGGCTGGAACCAACTTCTCTCTCACCACAGTCACAGACTTTCCTACTGACTTTCAAAGTTGTCTTTGGCATTTTTGGGTGGAGAAGCCTGGAAACTGCCACAGCTGCCCATGATTCAGTCCTCTGTGGCTGCTCCAGGTTCACTGAGGCCTGTTTTGCCTTTCCTCCCATGCCAAACTGTGTTCCTCTCTCTACCTGGCGCAATATACCTTTCTGATCAACCATCCAAGTTATCTTGGGCTGGAAATTTGTTTCACTCTGTGTTTTTGTGGGTTCTGCTACTAAAGTAACAGAATTTGTTTAGAGCCTTTTTTTTTTTACAGGTATTTGGAGGGGTTTGGGGGAGAGCTCAAGCAAGTCGCTGCTTTTACTCTACTATCTTGGCTCTGCCCCCCAGTATACTTCTATTTCTATTTTCTAAGAGGAAGTATGTTGGAATAGGTTACAGAGCTTGACATTGAGTCAGAAGGATCCAGATTCAAGTCCTACCTCCGAAATGTATTATTTTAATGACATTTGGCATGCCACTGAAACCTTAATATTTACCTTTGACAATTCCCAAGGTCAATTATTGATCATAGACAGAGTCATGAAATTGAAAAACACCAATGTATGTTTTTAAGACATTATTAGTTTCTATTTTCTTTTATACTGTTTCAGTGTAAAATCACAAGGTCATGGGATTGTGATCAAGAACAGTAAGGAACCTTAGAGATCATCAGTCAAAATTTGAACTCTATAGTTCATCCCAGGATGCTTTTGGAAATAAGTGAGTGCTTCCCACCTATTCCCCCACCACTCTGAGGACATTTTAACTACATAGCATCAGTTTGAAGAGTTAAAGGAAGACATTCCATCATTCCTTCTACTCCTGGAAGACTAGAAAAAATTTTTGAGAGGAGATGACCCTAGATTACAGTCTTCATCTCTAACTTACCACTTTTTTCCAAGGAAACATTTCATTGCCTTCTGAAATCAAAAAGCTTTGTTCCTGACTTGAAAAGAAGAGGGGAGAAGAGATGCGGATAAATTGAGAAAGAACATTTTCTTTTGTGTCCTCAAAGTAATTGAAAGTTTTATCTTCTCAGCCTTTCAGTTCTAACTAGTAAAGTGCTTAATAAATGTAATGTCTGCTACCATTAACTCCCTTAAGTCCTTGTATGGGAATTCAGTTGTTCTTCATTTAACATGTCAGAATGGAAACAGGCTACTGAACAGAGCTAGTTCTTTGGTTCACCCTGTCAGTTGTGTCAACCTGTGATTTTATCTGCTATTCCACCTAACAAAGTGAGATAAATAATGCTGAAAATATAATTTGTATAGCTATTAACCATTTGATTATTTGAAATGTATTAATTACAATTTTGATAAAAAGTCCCAAATGAGGCTGGGATTATGAGCTCCTGTTGGTACATTGTTTTAGGCTTTATTTGTGCAGTGAAAGGCAAAAGACTTTGCTGCTCAACACATACCAGGACTTGAGTTATAAATGCAAAATAATCTTGTTTTAATAACAGTACTCTTAGACTCTCCTAATGAGGGCTTTGGCAATCATCATTTCCTATCCTGTTCATCTCTCTTGTGTAATTGAGCAAAAAAAAAATGAATTTTACTTTAGCAAAATTGTTTTTGAACATAGCACATTTTTTCCTATAAACTTTTTAGTCAAAAGGGGGAAAGAGTTTAGCATATTGATGCTTTGGTTTTAATTTTCATAAAGATTTGTGATTTCATCAAAGTTTTAGAACTACTAGTTTAGGAAAAATACCTAGAGCAAAGCAGATGATAAATGGTCTATAACTTATAATCTTAGAAAGTCTCCTAGGGCCTCAGGGAAGTAGATACTACTATTATTCATAGTTTACAGATAAGGGAACTGAGGCAGACAGAGATTATGTGATTTGTTCAGGGTCCAAAATCTAGTTCAAAATCTCAGCTTTTCTTGAGTCCAAATCCAACATTCTGTCTATTGTGCTACCTAGAGCAGAAGACAGGATTAGTCCCTCTATCTAGTTTGTCTGCTGCTAAAGTACCACTGAATATTTCTAGAGGAAGTTGCACAACTGTGCTGATTAAGTCACTTGAAAATATTGTTTTCTAGTCTTATCTGAGCCATCTTTGCTCCATGCTAATCCTTTGACTGCTCCAGGATCAATTTTCTTTCTTACTCATGAAAACTGTCATTTGAATTACTGTTTCTTTTGTTGATCTCATCAGCTCCCATAGACTCAAAATATAATTTCTATGCATTTGACTGCCAAATTTAAATATCCAGAGAGCTTTCCCCTGAACTCTAGTTTTACACTAATAATTGCTTGCTTGACATCTCTACCTGCATATTTTGTAAGCCTCTGAGGGTCAGCATACCGCAAAGATAACATCATTATTCTCCTAAATCTGCCTCTCCTTATAATTTTCCTATTTCTGGGAAGGGATACTATCATTCTTTTAGCCACCCTGGTTTTTAACCAAGGATTCTACATTCTTACTAATTATCAATGTCCAATCACTTGCCAATCTTGTTGATTCCTTCTCATCAGTAATTATTATATCACTTCTCTGACCATTTCTATGATTCGTGGGTGGGGAACCTCAAGGCCACATGTGTTTCTCTAGGTCCTCAAATTGGCCTTGTGACTGAATCCAAACTTCACAGAATAAATCCTTTTATCAAGGAGATTTGTTCTGTGAAATTTGGATTCAGTCAAAGGGCCACACTTGATGACCTAGAAGGTCATCCATGGCCTCAAAGCCATAGTTTTCCCACCCCTGGTCCAGACACTCTCCTTACTTCATGCCTAAATTATTGCAATAACTTCTTAATCAGTCATTTTGCATCTGGTCTCTCTGATCTTCAATCTGTCTTCCCCATAGCTGTCAAACTGATATTACTTTCAGATTTCCCCTTTTTATTGCCCTTTCTTAAGAAATTTCAGATGTTCCTCATTGCTCTTTTAATAAAACCCAAGCTTCTCTGTTTGGCATTTAAACTCCTTCATTAGACACAAAGAAAGCCCTTTGAAAAAGTATAGTACTCATGTGGTCTAGTTGTGGCTCCTACTCTCTGGACTGGCTTGTGCTATTATTATTCTCATCTTGCAAGTGAGCAAACTGAGGATAGGCATTTTAGTGATTTGCCCAAGGTGAAATAGCTGGTCAATGTCTGACACAGAATGGTAGGAGCAATATTCTAACTCCTCCCTCTAACAAATTGCACTAGTTTTTTGTTTGTTTATTCGTTTGTTTATTTTTAACCTTATAAGCTACTGAGACTTTTCTTGAGGCTTGGTTGATTAGAGGACTTTTGACATCACTTCCTCATCACCTGAGTACAAAGCAGCCATGAGGAGCTGGAGCAGACCTCTAATATTTAGCTGGAGAATTACTATGAATAACTCAGACAGGGGAGCTATGCTTAGCTGAATCAACTTAAGGTGTCCTCAATGCCTACACTTGTTGAGTAGCCTTTTCCTACTATGGCTAAGAAAATCTATTTTATGATAATTGGTAAATAACTTTGCCAATGCTTCATTGTTTTCCAATATTGAACCAAACTATCAGAAGATTGGTTCAAGCCAGGTTCTTCCCAGAACAGGCAGGATTTGAACTCTGGTGTTCTTGACTCCAAGGCCAGTGCTCTAAGCACTATGCTACCTATATTTATTTCTGTACATCAATAATAAAGTCCAGGAGGATATAATAGAAAGAGAAATGTCATTCAAAATAAACACAAAATATATATAAAGTATCTGGGAGTCAATCTACCAATGAATTATTAATGCCTATAAGAGTTAGGAATTATCTCTTTTAATTTCTGGCAATTTCAGATGAAAAAATTCCTTCTTCCAATATGGTTAGGCACTTCTTTAGTCTTAGAAACTTGCCTAGGACACTGAGAGGTTAAGTAACTTGTCCAGGATGACAAAACTTGCATGTGTTAGAGGTGGGACCTGTACAGATACAATGAAATACTCCTTGATAAAATAAAGAATACCTAAAGTAATTAGAGGGATGCTCAATGTGTTGTTCTTAGAGAATGAGGTAACTTTTGCTCATCAAAACTAACCCCATACACTTCTGTCCTTGATCCATCCCCTCCTGTCTCATCTTGGACCTTGCTCCATCAAATATTCCTTCTTCCTGTCTCATCTTCAATCTTTCTTTCTTTTTAACAGCTCATGCCCTTTGCCTACATGCATATTCAGTTCTATTTGCCCTAAAAACATTATCTTAATCCTGCCATCTTTTAGCGTTATCATTTTATATGTCTTCTCCTCTTCATTGCTAATCATTTAGGAAGAGTAGTATTCTTATTGTATCATTTTCTTCTCAACCCGTACACTTCAACCCTTTGTGAACTGGCATTGATTGCCACTACTTTTCTGATACTCTCTCTATTACTTTTCATTGCCAAACTCAATTGCCTTTTCTGGTTGCTAATCCTCTCTGATCTCTCTGCATCATTGGACACTATTAATCACTTATTTTGTTTTGTTTTGTTTTCCAAACAGTATCATCTTATGTAACAACAATTTTCTTGGTTCACCATCCCCACTAAATATGGGTGTCCTTAAAGGCTCTGTACTTATATATTTGCTGGGGCCTTTTTACATCCACATCTTCCTTTACTTCTACATATAATATTTTCACGTACATATATATGTATGTATATATATATATATATATATATATGTATGTATATATATATGTGTGTGTGTGTGTGTGTGTGTGTATATACACACACACATATAGACAAAGCCATATACAAAGATGCAAAGATACATGTGTATATATAGTTATATATGAACATAATGCACACATATATATGTGATTGCATGTTCATATAAGTAAAGATACACCTAATCTCTCTCTATAATGTGTTTCCAATTTATTGCATATATCATCACCTAGAAGTTCTACTAGTACTTCAAATTTGGTGTGCCCAAATATAACTTATTTCCTCTGCCCTTAACAAACCTGCCTTTTCTTAAGACTTCCAGTTTCTCATGATAATACACCAGTTCTTTCAGTCAACTAGGATCAAAGTATTAGAGTAATGTTTGTGTCTTTCTTATCCCTTTTGCGCAACGCAGTCAGTTGCCAAATCTTTGAATTTTTACATCACATCATTTCTTTCATCTTTTCCCTTTGTACCAATTCCATTGTCACTACCAAAGTTCAGAAGGAGGAGAAGGAGGAGGAAGGAAAAAGGAAGAGGAGGAGGGAGATGGAAGAAAAAGAAGAGGAAGGAGGAGGAGGACTTCATTCAACGATCCAACCTGTTGTGTTTCCCTGCCTAATCACATAACAACATTTAGGAAATATTCATACTGTTTGGCAAAAATGACTTGCTATAATGCAATTATGGAAACTTGCATTTTTATAAGGATTTTTATTAAATAAGAAAACATGGGAAGTACTCTACAAACCATTTGCAGTTCACAGCCAGCACAGAATCACCGAGCATAGCATCTCTCTCATGAGCAAGAAGAAGATATGTCCCACATAATAAAAAAGAAATTACTTTTTCATAAAGTGATGATCTTATGTTTAAGCTTATATGAACCTTGGTTGTTGAAAACATTCTTGGTAAAGCAGGAACCCAGGGGACACTTAAGAAGTGTTCTTCGGGTTTTTTTTTCAACTGGTGTATACAATTTTAGCTTTGCAAATGTGTGCAAAGCACACATCCATTATATATTGTAGCATAGAAGGTAAGGGAGAGCATTCATAAAAAGGACAGATTTATCTATATTGGGGTAGGGAACCCGTGGTCTTGAGGCCTCATGTGGCTTTCTAGGTCCTTGCGTGCAGGCCTTTGGATTGAGTTCAAACTTCACAGAACAAATTTTTTTACTAAGGGGCTACAGGTTCCCCACCCCTAATCTATATCATATTACTAAGCCAAATACTTATTCCTAAAACCCTTGCTTAAGATAGTAATAAGATGATTAACAAATAGCTAGAAGTAGTTGGATGATAATCAAGGGAATTAAAGATTAAGAGATAATAATCCAAGATGCTCACTGGTGACTGTCATTGACTTAAAATTGATTCAGGACTCAGAAATTATTTTCACATCAAAATATTTTAAGATAATAATAAAGTTGATCAGCATAGCAAGAATTAATACTTTGAAATTTTTTGAAAATATATGTGGAATAAAATATTTTGGAAAATATTTTGAATATTTATTAGTGAAAAAATGTTCAAAATTGCTTTGTAAACAAAAAAGTTATTTCTGAATAGCAGGATTTTTTTTATCATGGTTTTCTATTTATCTATTTCCAGGGCCAGACTTTAAAATAATTGTTAATTAGGCCAAATTTATGTTTGACTCTCTTTCACTTTTTCTTTCAATTCTTGTTCCTAATATCCTCTATTCCCTTTGTCCCAGTTGCCTTTCCTGTATCCCTTTTCCTAAAACTTTTTTTCTCACCTTGGGGAAACACTTTCATTTCTCTAGACATTAGTTTCCTCATCTGTCAAATGAGCCAGGTAGATCAGGTAATCTTTAAAATTCCTTCCACCTTTATACCTATATGATTCTAAGATCTAGCTATCAACAAAGTCCCACTAAGATTGGAAATACCTTAAGGTTTAAATATTATCTTCTTCAATTTTATTTGTATTTTGGGAGAATATAGTACTCAGCTCCAAAACTCTCAAAAAACAAAATGAACCCATTTTAAAAATAAATTTTGATGTCTTAAAAAAATTCCCAAGTATCCCTTCCCTTCCTCCTCTCCCTGCTGACCAATGCATTTTAAATAAGTCTGAAAATATATGCAGCATGCAACCTTATAGACCATTCACCTCTGACAAAGGCTTTCATAAAAGTATCTTCTGATAACACTTCTTTTTATCCGTACTTTTTCTTTATAATTTCTTCTATATCCTCATTTGATTGAGTGTGTGCAGAGAGGGGTTGTTTTCTGTTTACCCTGTTGTAGTCATTGTGTATATCATTTTCTTATTTCTTCTTACTTCACTTTTGTCTCAATTCATGTAGAGCTTTCCATGCTTCTTTATATTCATTATATTTGTAATTTCTTAGAACACAATAATATTTCATTACACAAGTGTATCACAATTTGTTTAGCCAGTCCCCAATTGGTAGACATCTATTTTGTTTTCATTACTTTGTTGTCACAAAAAGTGCTGCTATAAATATTTTGGTGTATATGGGGACTTTCTTCTTATCAATGACTTCTTTAGGATTCAAGGCCTTTAGCAGAATCTCTAAGTCAAAGGGTATGGATGTTTCAGCCTTTTTTTTTTTTACATAATTCCAAATTGCTTTCCAAAATGGTTGTACCAATCCACAATTTGTCCCTAATCTGTCAATGTCTTTAAAATGAAACACCCAGAACTGAACACAATGTGTCAGTTATGGTCCTACTCATGCAGATTATAATGAAATGGCTATTTGCCTGATCTAAATATTATTTCCTCTGGAAATTATTTTGAACTTCACTAAAATATAAAATCAATAAAAAATAATGAATATCTATCTCTAGCCCTGTGATATGTGTTGTGGGGAATATAGAATAGTGTCAAATATTTCCCCTTCCTTATTTTTTTCCATTAAATCCATATGTTTCCAAGAAACAGTTAATTTTCCTGAAATTCCCAATAAACCTCAAGATAAACCAGTAATGCTTAATTCTCAAAAATCACAATATTTGATAACCCTCTCCTTTCCCACAAAACCTCCAACATTATCAATTGTCATCTTTCATAATGTTTTCCAATCTGCAGGATTTGAGTAAAACTTCAGGATTGTTTTGATTTGAATTTCTCTTGCTATCAGTAATTTGAAACAAATTTCCTTATGGTTGTCAATATTTTATAATTCTTCTTTTGGGAATTGTTTTTCTTTTGATCACTTACTGTGTTGGGGAATGTATTTTGGTTTCATTTATATATGTCTGGTTATTGTTTATTTATCTTGAATATCAAATTTTTGTTGGAGAACTTTGTTACATATATAGTTTTCCTTCTGAAATTGTTTTATCTCTTGTTCATAATTCCTCTTTTGGAGAAGTTCAGGAGGTTAGGAGAATTGGAGAAAATGTTTAGTCCTCTGTCTTATTGGTTATCAGACACTAAGTACATTTCTAATGGTATCATTTCTAAAAAAAAAAAAAAGTAAGGGCAAAAACTTCAAAGAGCGGGTCCTGAATGGTACACCTCAAAGCATAATACATAGTTGCATATCTTTGAGAGTGTGGACTACCTATTTTCTTATTTCACTGGATTTGAGAGTGGTGCTTTTACCATTTTCCTCTGATAAAAGAAGGGAAAAATTGTGGACTGGCACAGCGTCTCAACAAAGTAATGGAAGTGTAAGAAAGAACATCCACGTGAGCCCCATTTCAACATAGCGGAGCATAGAGATATAAAATACAGCAGAGATGGTAAGGAATTTATTAAAATTCCAATAAAAACAATATGAAATTAAAATTAGATGGTTTAGGGAAAAAATTCCCCCTTAATTTTCTACCATGCTACTGTCGTTATGTATTTGATCATGATCTCTGCTTGCTGGTGCTGACTGGGCAAGGGAGAGGGTTATCAAATATTGTGATTTTTGAGAATGAAGCATTACTGGTTTATCTTGAGGCTTATTAGGAATTTCAGGAAAATTAACTGTTTCTTGGAAACATATGGATTTAATGGAAAAAAATAAGGAAGGGGAAATATTTGACACCATTCTATATTCCCCACAACAACATATCACAGGGCTAGAGATAGATATTCATTATTTTTTATTGATTTTATATTTTAGTGAAGTTCAAAATAATTTCCAGAGGAAATAATATTTAGATCAGGCAAATAGTCATTTCATTATATTCTGCATGAGTAGGACCATAACTGACACATTGTGTTCAGTTCTGGGTGTTTCATTTTAAAGACATTGACAGATTAGGAACAAATTAGGTCGCTAGAACAAAACAAGCAGAGTCATTAAAAGACTGGAAACTATGTCATATTTTTTTAAGGAAATAGGAGTTTTTAGTCCAAAGAAGATAAATGAGGAATAATAGTCATTATTTTCAAACATTTGAAGATACATACACAAATATTTGAAGATAATAATTATGGTTCCTCTATTATTTTCTCTTTTCCAAATACCTTTATCATCTCAAACATTCCTGGTTTGTTCCAGAAGACAGAGCTAGTGGCATAGGACAAAAATTATAGGAAATGGGATTACAGTCCAATAAAATGAAGAAATTTCTAATAATTAGGAAAGCGTAATAGTGGAATTGGCTGCCTCATTGAATAGGAACCTTTCTGTTACTTGGAGATATGCAAGAAGAGATTGAAAGTCTAGAAGCAGCATATTTCAGAATATAATACTGGACCACAGACTAACACAGTTAAGACACCTAGATCATAATCTGTCTCTATCACTAACTAAATGTAAGATTTTAGTCAGTCTTTAAATATTTTAGGTCAACATGTCTTTATGTGTAAAATTAGAGGATTGGATTAATGTCTAATCCTTCCCATATTCTATTCATCTAAAGAAGATGTCAAAATTTCTAGAGTTTTTATTTTAATTCATTTCTTGCCCATGCTTTTATTATTTCTATCCCTTCCTAAAATCTGGATTTCCATAGATCAAGTTCTTCCCTTTCTGTTTACTGTTCTAAAGGAGGTTCCGTTTCACCATGGCATCTTTCCTTGTGTATTCTCTATTCCTGTTTTCTACTTCCTGTCTATGTACTTGCAGCCATTTTCTTACCTATCTACATGTAAATGAAAATGAAAGGTAGTCAGACTAATGGTTATGTATTCCTACCTTCTCATAAAAAGTTACTATCATCATATACCTCTGCTCCTTTTTCTAGCTAAACTCCTTGAAAAGGCCATCTAAAATTCTTGTATCTACTTCATCTGTTCTTGTTCTTCTAAATCCTCTAGGCTTCTGACATCATTCAATTGAAATTCCTCCATCCAAATTTACCTTTGACACTATTGATCTTTATCTTTTCCTTGACCCTCTCTTCTTTCTTGGTTTTCTTCCTATCTGACAAAATCTTCTCAATTTCCTCTGTTGAATCTTCATCCAGAAGTACTGGGGATAAAAAGAAAGGCAAAAAAAAAAAGTCCTATTCTCAAGGGGCTCACTTTCTAAGTGAGGAGACAACATGCAATAAACTACATGCAAACAGGATAAACTAGAGATCATTTTGGAGGGGAGGCACTCCTATTAAGGGGGAATCAGTAAAAGGCTTCTAGCAGATGATGAGATTTTGAGGTGAGATTTGAATGAGGCCAGGGAAACCAAGGGGCAGGGATGAAGAGGAAGAAAATTCTGAGTATGTGAGACAGGCAGTCCTCCAACGTCCTGGGCCCACTTCTCTTCTTCCTTTATGCTATTTTGCTTAATGATTTTTTAATAATTCCCACTGGTTCAATTATCACCTCTATGCAGATAATTTTCAGATTTTTTTACTGAGCCCTAACCTTTCTCTTGACCACTAGTCTCATATCTCCAACTGACTAGTGGACATCTCAACATGGATGGCTCCTAGACATCATAAATACATCTTGTCAAAACTGACCTCATTATCTTCATCCTCCCCCCAATGTTTGCCTCTTCTTAATGTTCTTATTACTGTTAAGTTATCCATCATCCCCCCAGTTACCCAGGTTCACAAAATAGTTGGCATACTTGACTCTGCTCTTTCTCACATTTCTGTATATATATATATATATATATAGTTGCCAAGTCCTGTTGATTCTATCTTGATAACCCCTCTCATGTATGTTACTTTCTTTCCTCTGACATTGCCATTAACCTGGTGCAGACCTCATTACCTGGGTATTATCACTTGAGTCACTCTAGACTGTTGCAATAGCCTTCTAATTTGTTTCCCAATCTCATATCTGTCCACTGAAGTCCTTCTATGCAGCTATTAAAATGATCTTGCTAAAATGAAGATCTGGCCATGTCAGCTCCCATTCAGCCAACTCCAGTGTCTTACTGTTACCCCTAGGATAAAACATGAAATACACCATTAAGCTTTCAAAGTCCTTCATGACCTGGCCCTTTCCTACTTCACCAATGTTCTTACCCCTTATTCCTCTCCATCTACTCTATAATATAATGATGTTTCCCAGTTTGCTGTTTGTAAGACTGTGACAGTGACACTTCAGTCATCAGATGTTGACATGGACTTCAAGAAGACAATAGAGTATTGGCCCTGTGACAATTAAAAAGGATTGAGAGACTTCATCTCTGAATAATTTAACCATTTTATTAATCAGGCCATCAGGCTATTAATTTAAAAGAATGGTCATTTGGCCTTCTTTCTCAGACCAAAGGCAATCATGGCTGCTGGCTCAGAGCTTATATGTTCTTTTAGAAGAGGAGTAGCAATCAACTCTGACTGATTAATACAACAGGAGATGGACTGAGATGCCACCCTTACAGAGAGGCTAGCTCTATACCCACGCTCAGTTTGGGAATGTATGCTGCACCCAAGCCTGAACAGAACGCAATGGCTGCCTCACTAGGGTGGGGTCCTAATCCAAAGTCACTATCAGCAATATCCTTCAAGAGACTGAACTTTTAAAAGCAGGACTTTAGAAAAAGTGGGGGCTCTGGAACTCCCCCAATCATTGGATAGCAATGATTCTTTCAGCCCAATGACAGACCCTATATTCGGGTTAAGTAGAAAGTCGGCTAATACTAATTTGACTACAAGTTGAGGAATGTTTCACCCACAGTTATTGTACAAGAATCATCCACTGAGTCAGCGGAGCTCCTAACAGTGAATGTCTGTCTCTTGAATTTTCTTCTTCCTCATCTCTGCTCCAGGTTTCTCTGGCTTCCTTCAAGTCTCACCTAAAATTTCATCATCTGCTGGATGCCTTTCCTGACCCCCCCTTAATATGTCTCCCCTTCAAGATCATCTCCAATTTTTCCTCTCTGCGTACAATTTATTCTGTGTTGTCTCTCCAATTAGACAATGAGTTTCGTGAAAATGGGTCTTTTTTCCCCCTATTTGCCTTTCTTTGTATCCCAGGACTTAGCACAGTTCCTGGGACGTAGTAAATACTTAATAAAATGCTGTTTGGCTTGTGGACTTTGGTGATGTTAGTTTCTTTTATAAAACCAAAAGTCATAGTATCTTTTTTTCATTCATTTTTGTCTTCAATCTTATATTTACAGTTATCAGTCATTAAAATAGTTGGGATTGTTCCCTTACTTCAACAGTTCAAGACTCTGTGATTCCCTTCTTAAGTATATTCACTCATTCATGAAGGTTACACCTCCTCTGTGACTCAGTGTATGATTCTTGTAGAATAGTTACGTGTGAAAAATTGCTCACCCTTGTAGGCAACCTAATATTGACCCATTTTGTACTTCTCTTAGTAATAGAATCTGTCATTGGGCCAATACTCAATGCTTTTCCAGTTTGACTGGGCCATCAGGAATTTACAGCCTGCTTGTTGGTCCCTCAAGAATGAAAAGTATATTGTGTTCCCAAATATATCACTCTTCTAAGGAACATGACAACAAGAAAAGTTTTCCTTTGGAATTTAATCTACTTTACTAACTGGAGTTGAGGCATGATTCATAATACTGATTCTAGTTCAGACTCTTTGGGGACCCTTAAATTAAAATTTAGAAGGAAAGTAATAGGAAATGAAGTACATTCCAAGAATGATTTTTAGATTAAAAAACAACAGAATAGAATCAAGCTTGTTCCCATCCACTGCAATCCCCAGTGACAGGCTGGGTACTCTTCTCCATAAAGAAAGATTGATCTTCAGTTAATTGTGCTGAGATAACTATTAGTGAGATCATTATCATTTGAGTTGGTCATATACCAGTCTTTTGGGTCATATCTGTATACAAACTCAAAACAGTCACCATCATAGGTTCCACTTCAAATATAAAAGAGCTTAACAGATGCCTCAAAAGATCCAGGGTTAGTTTTCAGCCTATGGTAGACTGAGTTGAATTACTTTCTTTTTAATTTGTGAGGTTTTATTTTCTCAATAGGCTCTGTAATAGCATGACAGAAGTATGGAATAAGTGGTCACTCTATAGGCGTTCTTATTTCTGCTAAATTTCTGCAAAGAAGTAGCACTTCTTTTCACAATTCTCCTGAGAGCCTCTTCTCAAAGGCAGTGTCTTAACAGCTGCAAGTGTGCTTATAAAACAACAGAATAGAATCATAGAATAACATGTGGAATAAGAGTCATTAGGGCAAATTGAAAGGAGTACCAAACTCACCTAAAAAAAAAATCTTGGTTCCACTCCTTACTGTATAATTTTCTTTCACTTCTTGAAATTCCAACAATTAAAGGTAAAGTTGAATGCATAAAAATTCATTTTCCAAAAGAATAGTCCACTGGGGGAGTTATGGAGATAATATTCACTCACAATTTAGTGTGAATTAGTTTAATTGAATTTTTCCCTCTCTTATAACACCTGGGTTCATGAGATCTTCTATTCTAGAGGATTTAGAGTTATCAGTAAAAGAGATAAAAGTAAGTCTTTCAACTTCTGTCCTAGTCTATGAGATGAAGATAATAATTAGTCAACCAGTAAACAATTATTACGTGCTTATCGTGTGCCAGACAGTGTGCTAGGTACTAGGCATAGACACTTTAAAAAATGAGACAGTCGCTGACCTTAAGTAGCTTACATTCTACTAGCTAGATGAAAAAAAAAATCTTCACAGCTAGATAAATAAAGAAAATATGCAAAACACACAGTCAAGGGGGGGGCAAGTGAAAATTGGGACTTTTTGTCTTTCTTCTTAACGGTACCCAAATAATATTTGATGTCATTTTAAAATTATTATTCGTAATATGTCTTTCTCTGAATGTAAATTAACTCTTTTTTGTTGCTATGCCTTATTGAAATTGGTTTTGAAAGGAGTTTGGTTAGAATCACATCCTACCTGAATGAGTTATGAGAAATGTAAAATGGTTTTCAAAATGAAAACTTTTCCAGAGTAATCTGATCAGTGTGAGTGCAATGGGAAAACCAGTGATCTCCCTATTGATGTGAGGAGAAATTTTATTACAGTAAAGAGGCAGGTCACCTGGCAAGGGCACAGTGATAGATGTGCTGGTGTTTCTTATCTGATCTTTGTAGGTAGTGATGCTTTGTATCGGAAGACTAAGGCAAATAGCCAGACTATTTTCAATCATTTACCTTGGATGAAGTGAAGGCAGAATTTATATTGGTATGGGCCCACAGAAATGTATTTAGCATTACTTCAAAACAGTTTTCCAAAACTAAATGTCCATTGAGGTCAATGTTATTTTGTGCCTTTTCAGAAATATCCATGACTATTAAATTTCATATATTCATTTATTTGCTCATTCACTTAATAAACATTTGTTGAATACCTAATATGTGCAAGGCACTGTGCCAGGAAGTAAAAAGATGAAAAAGATACAGTGTCTACCCTCAAGGAATTTAGTCTAATAGAGGAAGATAAAACCTTTATACAGACAAGTCTAACGCAAATTAGAATTTGATAAGTGCATAATGACAGGAATTTATAAATTAATATCTGCAAAGTGCCTTGCATATATTGTCTTATTTGACTGTCAAAAAACTCTGTGAGGTAGGTACTATGAGTGTTATCCCCCTTTTGCAAATGAGGAAAATGAGGTGCCGCAAAGTTAAATGTGTTACCCATAGCAAATAAGCCTCAGAGGCAGAATTTAAACCCAGATCTTCAGTTCAATTCCAGAACTTTAACTACTTATGCTAAACATCTCCCAGAAGAGAAGTATAGATTGCAGCAGTATGATATAAGGAATGATCATTTCTACTTTAGGACTATGGGAGAGATGGGGCTAGAGTTCAAGAAAAAGATTCATAATTATAGACATATAGATGTGTATTTGTTTGTATGAATGGATGTGAACACATGAAATTTAGGAAATCTCTAAGGGATAATTGACATCTTATGTAAAAGGTCAATAACGAATTACTCCTTATCGTGGATTACTTTTAGCACCCTTACTGACTTTATATACATAAATTAAGAAAAGTAAAATTCCCTGAAAAATCTGATCAGAGAAAAAGAATTTAAGCTGTTTTGCTTATCAGTCAACAAATGTTGAATGTCAACTGAGTATAGACAGGAAGATACATAAAATATGAGCCCTACTCTTAGGGTACATGGAATATAATAGATGGTGAGAGGGCAGAGAACATATAAAAGTGACAGGTATGGCATGTACGCAGAAAATAATTTAAAAGTGCAAATTGATTTCATGGAAAATTATACAATGTAATCCAGTGTTGGATTTACAGGTAAAGTAGTCTGTGGCCTGCATGATATGATTTCAAAGACTTTAAAGGGAACATATGACAATCCTTTGATCTGTTTTCCATAATGCCTGACCACCTTTGCTTCACTTTTTGAAATATCAATGATTAAAGGTAAGTTTAAATTCATAAGGGTTATTTTGTCAAAGGAATATTCCATTGGGAGAGTTATGGAAATATCGTTCACTAATAGATTAATGTGAATTACTTTAATCATTTTTTTTCTTCTCATAATACTGAACTTCATGAGATCATCTCTCCTAGGACACAGCATTATTAGTAAAAAAAGTATAGTTGGGGTCATGGGGCATGTCAGAGGGAGTGCAGATCTCGGAAGGGATCTCCCGTGAAATAGGGCTGACTATTATGTAATAGCTGCAGGCAGCCCCAAAGTGGAAATGTTCATGCTTCAGAGGTATTGACTTCATCTGCTGCATTCTTGTCTTCACAGTTCAGTTACCTTGTCTTCCTATCTGAGTGACAGAGATAAGAACATAGACTGGGAGATTGGAAGGCACCAAAGACCCACTTTGTCTACCAGGGAATTGTGCTTAAGAGCAATGACTAGGGATCGACAAGTAATGGAGGGGTCAGAGCCAGCCCTATTTTTCATAACAGTAAGGTTAGGTTTAGGGCCCAAATATGATGTCTACTACTTTCTTTCAGCAGTATTCTCTCCCTTAGAGAGTTGCTCATTAAGTATTCCTTCTCCTGACTATCTTGAAATAAGTACTGACACGCAGATTTATTACTCTAATCCTGGCAACAGTCTCCCTTCTGGGAGTCATGCTCTTTGGCCACTGAAATATTTTTGTTAATTGAATGCAGTAACTCCTCACCTCTAACAGATTGTCATTTTGAATTCCATTATTTCTCTGTCATTTGGGGTTTAACTCAAGAAAGGTTCTTTGGTTTTGTAAGGCTTCTTTCTTTGAAGAAGCTTGTGTGTTTAAGAATTAAACCTTTGAAGAAATCAGCTTGCACCAGCTGAACTGTCCTCACTAGTGTGGAATTCAGTAGTGCCACACCTCTCAATTGTCACTATCCTAGTTTCATATGATTTCTACTGTATATGGTACTGCCTCATCACACTGAATTTAGACAAGCCCCTGAATATCAATGATTACCTATCTCTTTGGCTATTTGCTAAAAGCAAAAACTCAGCAGATTGAAGTCTTGCCATTTTCAAATTATATTTTTATGACTAGACACCCTAGAGATAAACAATATACCTGTGGTTTGGTGTCTTTTTGCTATTAAAAACTACATATAACACCCAATCTCCTGCTAAGAAGGAGTAGTGCACACTTTGGGACCTTAGAGAATTGTTCCATTTAAATGCAGATTACAGTTTTGCTCATGCTTACATGCAGCCCATTAATCCTTAAACTATGGTGAAACAAGGCTAGAAAGTTAGGCCTGGAAGGATTTACATGTAGTACTTTTTGTTGTTGCTGTTCCCAACAGAGCTGTCTCTCTTGGACAGACTAGCCATTGAAGGAAGGTATAGTCTTCAGGTGGTGGCTACCTGCTTGTTGCATACCAAGGAGGGACCATGTCTTGCACGGGATGGAAAAGAAGTTGCAACCAAGGAACTGAGTCGGCATGCATCCAAGATAGATGATGGCCTTGCCTCAATCAGGTATATTTAAAGACACTACTAGTTCCAGCTATGTAGCTGAAGTAAATAGGCTACTCTTACCTGCACTATAGGTCAACACCATATGTGTTCTCCCAGAAGTAGGACCCTGACATCTCCAAAGTGAGAGTCTCTGTGTTAGGTGATCTGGGCATGTGCCGAAGCACCATTACACAAGAAAAGAAAAATCAAGTTGAACAGTTTTACACGTGTCTAAAGCAGTTAAGCTTTTATTGGTTTAATTCAGTGTGTTAAAATAGATATTGGAATTTCTTTTGGAGGGAGAGGGATATTGCAGCCTTCTGTTAATGACATTGGTTATTCTACTCCCTTCTACTCTTCTACCCAAGCCCCACCTAATATCTAGAAGCCAACTAGCAACTGAAGGGCTCAGCAAACAAGGTTTCTGCCTTAACCCCAGGATATGACTAGTTTCTACCAGAAGTTAAATGCCACCTCCAGGGGATATTGCTGTCCCTGATCTTTACACTAACTTGAAGCAACCCGTGTCTCTGCTCTACTCCAACTTTCGGGCCTACTACCATCTTACCAGTAGTGATTGGCCTTTTGCTCCCCAAAGTTCACTTGATCTTACTGCCTGCCCTGACAATTTGCCTGAGAGTCCTAGGCATTTCAGACTTCCCTGAAGCTGACCTTCCTAAATGTATTCTCTCCCCTAAATAGAATGTGAATGTCTTGAAAACAGGGACTGTCTGGATTTTCTAGCATACTCAGAGTCGAACCAGACCTTGGTGTGGCAGCAGAGGTTGGTGTAAGGCAGGGGTGGAGAACATGTGACCTCGATGCCACATGTGGCCCTCTAGGTCTTTGGGTGCAGCCTTCTGACTGAGTCCAAGTTTTATTAAATAAATCATTTTATTAAGGAGATTTGTTCTGTGAAGTTTGGATTCAGTCAAAGGGTCACACCCAAGGATCTAGAGGGCCACATGTGGCATCAAGGCTGCAGGTTCCCAAACCTGGTGTAAAGTAAGGAAGTTCCTGCTTGGTTGAGCTAATGATAGGTCAACATAGAGAGTCAGAAGGCAGTACAGGGTCAAAATGTCTGTAGCCAATCAGCTTCCAGCTGTTGATAACTATAATGAGTGTCAGAATTATTCTTCCTTGTTCCTGGCAGAAGTCCTAAGGTTTATGTTAAGCACATTAATTTTATGCCTCATTTATTATGCAGCATGAGAGAGGGAGAACCAGATTCTGACCTGAGGATGGTACTGGTTTTGGAAACATATATCTATTGCTTACATTTTAATTTTTCTTTAACTAACTAATTAAACAGCTTACTAAAGTGTTAACTCTTTGCTCAGAGGCTTCATTGACTTAGCATATAGGAAGGAAAGGGATGTGACTATGTTAAATGCATGATTCAGAGACTGAATGAGTCATTCCTAAATAAAATAGTGATGAAGGAATAGGCTCCAAGTGCTGGTTGACTGACAAGCACATGTCTCAGGGTCTTCACCACTAATAAGATCCAATTACTAATCCTTGTACTCCTTGTTACATATTACATAGTTATGTTTATTCATTAGATGCCCCTTGTTTACATATTTTACATGCAGGAGACATCTTTTATGTTTGTGTAACACTTTATAATACATTCCCATATGCCTTATTTAATTCAATCATCACAACCACTCCCGGATGCACTCAGTAAAGATATTAAGAAAGGCAAGAGTTTTAATAACTCATCCAAATTCAGAAACCTAATTAGTGACAGAACAAGGGCTTGGACACAGGTCTGTTGTCTCCAAACCTAAGGACAGTTCTTTTTACTACATCAGGCTTCCTATTGAAGTGAATGGGATCTTCATTAGCTGTGAGTTTAGGGGAGAGTTTATGCCTCCATTAGTACTATGGACTACTTTTGAGAGAATCAAATGCCCTTTTTGTTTAAGGTGCATACTGATTTATGCCAGGTCAATAAGGACTCTGGTATTCTCCCACTCTACTATCAGTGTACCTTTCCATGGGAGATAAAATGTTTTACTAATTTATACTTTGTACAAGGTATAAAATGGCTGTGCTCGTTTAAAAATTATACCTCTCTGACTAAGAACCCCTAGAGATCTACCCTAGAGGTGAGTCAGCTCCTAATCAGTACTTAAGGATTCCTGCTGTGCAGTGTCTTTGTTAACTATTTGTGATGCACATGTGTTAGGTTCTGTGTTCATAAGAATATGCATTAATTCAGAAACTTTAAAAGCTCTAAGCCTGAGGCAGGAGCAGAAGGTGGGGGCAGTCAAAAGAATTTTTGGTGAGAAGGGGAAAATTCATAGAGACTTCTAAATTATATCTCTAATAGACTATCAACAAGTATTTGATAGCACCTTTATCATCATCATCATCATCGTCACCACCACCCCTGTTGTCAAGACAAAGCATTTATTGATTGCCTAGTCATTCCTAAGTCACTGAGATGAGTGTTAGGGACCAAAAGAAATATACTATAAGGTCTCTGCCTTTATAGGACCTACATTTCCATTTTCGACAAATATTCACAAATAAAATAGGTTCTTATGTGCATGACTGTGCTGAGATAAACATAATTATTATCCAAAGGAGCTGTCAAATTCATGGCCTAGGCATAGCAAAACTCTTCAGTGTGGCTAGAACCATATTAAAATATAATTGTGAAATGTTAATAGAATAAATAAATATGTAACATGGCTAACGTTAATGTGTGCTTTTCTAAATTAAAATATGGTCCATAGGGATTTATTTAATTTGTTTTTGATAACCACTGATGTAACAGAATTGGTGTCATTGAATTTTAAAGTTGAAAAGAACATTTCCAATCATTTAGTTTTATTCTCTCATTATGCCAATGAAAAAGTGAGCTACAGAGAATTGTTATTGGTTCAAATTCATATGGACAATTAATTAATGGCAAAGTTGAGTTGTTTTCTTCTTCCTTTTTTTTTTAACTCCAACATTCCTTACAGTACTGCCTCGTTATGGCTGATTTTGAAAAAGTAACTGTATGGCAGGGGAGTGGGGCAGCCTCTCTTACAGGGATTTGCATTCATGCGCATGGGATTCTGTTTTCATGGGGGAGCCTGAACTCCAAAGAGAAAAGTAAGCCTTTTTTTCTCCCTAGTTGTCTCTGGTTCATTACATCCCCACATTAAAGCCTCAAAGAATCTTGTTTGAAGATTAGTTTTGAATGATGCATAGGGTCTCTTCAATTGGGGTTATCTGGGTCCATTTTAGAAAAGTACTCAGCATACAAAGTAGATTGGGTATATGAAAGAGTAATACATAATTCCTATTATATTCTCTTGGAAAGTTAATGCTAAAGTATAAAACAAAATACGAAACATTTTTGTGGGTTTTCTGATTAGTCATTTTACTTTTTCCTCATCTCTGAACTGTCCGAGAATATCCCTCAAGGTCCATATCTTTTGAAAAGCCAGTGTGACTAGGACTCATTTTCCTGTTAGTGATAATTTTCTTTGAGAAATATTGTAGTAGTTACAGGGAACATTTCCTGATGCATACCACCCAGACCTTTCAGTGACTATAGACATATCTAGTGCACAACTAAGCTTCCTAAGTCAAAAAAGCCCATCTCAGGATAATGGTTTTGTCACTTGTGCTTAAGGAAAGAAACACAGAATATTAAAAAAAAATGATCTTGAGATTCAGTTTTAGAGGCTCAAATAGGTGAACTCCTGCTGTCATTGCCACGTGCAAGCATCTACTATAGCTTGGGGATGGGATATGGAAGAAGGAAATAAGAAACTTCTTCATGCCAGGGTAGATCTATCTAAACCCCAAGCTACATGTTCAGAAGATAGGAGGAAGACAATGAGAATGGAAGTTGCTTTATTTTTATTTTTTCTATGAATAATATGGAAATGTTTTCATGGTTTCACATATATAATTCGTATTTTATTTGCTTGCCTTCTGAGTGAATGGTGGAGAGGAAGGGAAGGAGGTAAAGAATTTATAACTCAAAATTTTAAAAGAAAACAATGTTAGAAACAAATGCATAATAATTTAAAAAGAAATGCCTGGGCTCTTTCTTTGATCCCGGCTTTTAGGTAATCCAAGAATTCTTAAATTACATCTTCTTGATCTATGTTCCAAGTCAGTAATTTTCTTCTTTTTTTTTTTTATTCTTTTGACCTTGTGTTGTTTTTGTTTCTTGATAAATGTCTCATGGAATTTTTAGCTTCCAATTGCCCAATTTCAATTTTAAAAGTTTTTCTTCAGCAAGTTTTTGTACCTCTTTTTCAATTTGGCCAATTTAGTTTTTGGACAATATTATTTTTTATCAGTGAAGTTTTGTACCTCTTTTTCCATTTGAACAATTTTCTCTCTTTTCTTTAATGTTACTTTCTTTGATTTTTTTTGTTCCTCTTTTATCAAACTGTTATTGGTCTTTTCATATTTTTCTCACATTGGCCTCATTTTCTGTTGAGGGCTGCTCTTAAGAGTTCGATCTTGGTTTAAGATCCAGGACAGAGCTTGACTTTTCCCAGGCTTAACCCAAAGGGCTCAATCATTTAAAAAGCAGGGCTCTCCAAATCTCCCTCTGCTAGGGAGGCTCCGGAGACATTCCTTCTCACTCTTTGAACCTTAGATTTACCCATTCACTCCTATGCAGGTGGCGCCTAGGCGCCAGGAAAAAACTTGGAGTTTACCACCCAATCCAGGAACTCTGATAAGGAGGAAATGTATATTGTCACATCCTCAGCAGATGTTTCGGGGAGTGTCTCATGGGGAGGACTCTTTGAAATTAGGCTAAATTTTCTCTATATAATCTCTACCCTCAGATGAATAAACTGAGTCAGTCTCTACTGCTCCGCCTGGCCTACATCTCACATTTATTTCACACCTTCCCGTTCAGTGTACTATCTGTTTGCTGGCAATAATTTTCCTCATTTTTCCTCTACTACTCTTATTTGATTTTTAACTCATTTTCAGCTCTGCCAGGAATTATTGTCACAGATATCTAATTCACATATTCTTTGATACTTTCTTATATTTGTTTTAATATTTCTTGTCTTAGTTTGTGTCTTGACATTCCCTGTCACTAGAGGAGCTTTTTATGGTAAAGTTATTTTTCGTTTTTTGTTTTGTTTTCTCATTTTTCAGCCTATCTCTTGAATTCTAAGCTTTATGTTAAAGTTGGGCTCCATTCCTAGGTTTGGGGTGGGCATTGTCCCAAATTTCAGGTTCTGAATGCTGCCCTTTTCAGGGCCACTTCTGAGAATTTTAAAGCTTTTGTTGCTTCAGGGTGGTGTGATCTGGGTAGAGTTGTGATTGCTGTTCTCCCAGTCTGTGTTCTAGTCCTTACCCTTCAGACTGAAAACAATATTGTTCCTCAGGGCCCTTGATCCTTTGTGATTGCAAACACTTTTCTCTGCCCTGGAACTATGGCCCAGGAGTGTCTATGGGCAAATGAATTGTCAAATACTGTTGTGCTGCCAGTGATAGCATAGGTTCCCCTATAAACTTCTTCTGACCATTTGCCAGATCATCTTACCATTCCTATCTTGAGAGCTCCTGAAGCTTTTCCAACCATTGTTGCTGCCTCAAAGACTCATAGCTGGTATTGCCACCATGTGGCTTCTGGGCCAGCTCCCATCCAAATATCACAGACTTCTCCTTCCATCCTCCTAAGTTGTCTTAGGCTAGAAAACTCTGTTAGTCTAACTCTGTTACTGGTACATCTTGGCGGTCCTACTCCAGAACTTTGCATTGAGGTTTTATTTTAAAGATGTTTGGAGGGGACTACTAGGAAAGCTTAGATGCTTTCTCTACTCCATCATTTTGGCTCCACCCCCAGAAGTCCCTATATTATAATTATATAAATTAATAACTATTATAATACATTATAAAGAAAGAATGACAAGATTTGGTGAGTATTTGGATGTGGCAGGCAAGGGTAGGGAAAGTTTCCAAAGTTTGAAGCTTAGATGACTTTGAAAATGATAGTATTTGAAGATTATAAACATCTCATGGAGAAGATGGTAGGGAGGAAAAGAAGATGTTTTGAGGCAAATTGTGTTTGTTGTGGTATAAGAACATCCAAGTAGAAATTTCCAGAAGGCCAAAGGAAATGTAAAACTAGAACATGGGCAAAAAAGTTAGAGCTGGAAAGATAAATTTTTCCCCTTTTTTTATCCATCAGTCTTAGCATTATGCCAGGCACAGATCATAAATGCTTGTTGACTGACTGACTTAGTGATAGATAATACATATGAAGATGAGAGATGAAGCTATATAAGTGTAAGTAGCATCCTCAAAGGCATGAATTTAAAGGGAGAAAGAAGAAATTGAGAACAGAATTTTGAAGAAAATACGAATTTAGTAAGCTAAGGGGAGACAATAAAAATAATACAGAAGAGGTAAGAGAGAAACCAGGATATTCTTTGAAGGGTCACTGAAGCCTGGGCAGCAGATCATGCCAAGAAGGAAGAGCTGGTCGGTAGTTGTAATGCTACTGATAACTCAAGAAAAATGAAGCCTCAGAAAATAATATTGTATTTGTTGATTAAGAAATTATTTGTAACTTTGTGGAGCAGGGATAGTATGAAGGGCTTGAATAGACATCAGAAAGAGTGGGATACTCTGATGATTAAAAAAGTCATTAAGAAGACAGAAGAACAAAAACAGATAGACAAAGGAGAGCAGAGAGAGATAGCACAAAAATATAGAGTCAGGAAGAGAAAGAAGAGTTCAAAGTTTATTATCTTTGACATGAAACCATCCTGATAAATTATGAGGTCCAAAATATGTCAACAGTTGAAGCAGTTGAAGCCTACAGAATGTGGAAGGCCTTATTTAGTGTCGAGCATATCTATAGTGTCTATGAATGTCTTATTGGTATTTTATATTGTACATAAAAGGAGGCTAGATTGTATAATCTCTAGGCTCCATTCAGTTTTAAGATTCTATGAGGTAGGCGTTAGAAAAGAATTCATTGGTAAGTGTTTATCTATGTATTTGAGGTAAATAATATAAGCCAAATGTCAGAAGCCAATTTGCTTGACTTAAGCCTGAATTTCAGCGACAAAGAATCCTTTACATATTTAATGTCACCCCATGCAGGCTCATTTCACTGAAATAAGTCAAATTCTGTAACTAATATCAATATTGCACTGTATTCCCTTCCTTCTTAACGATGGGAAAACTCTTTGCATCTTGGGTTTGCCTCAATCACTATAACACCTGGCATCAGAAATCATTAGATCTTTTAGAACAAATGAATATCAGCAGATAATTATCAAGTGACAAAAGTTCCTTTGATGAGGTGGCAGCTTCTCATTTCCTGAGGCACAGGAAAACAAACTAATATTTGAAAATAAGTCCAAAGATGTGGATTCTTGTGAATTCTTTGGGGAGATGCTTTTGAAACCACATAAACCATAAAGGAAGCAGAATTCAGTGAGCCATTATTGAAGTTTATTTCACTGGAGCTTCTTCCAACCAGATAATTATTGTAGATGTAAACACAATAGGCTTTAACAACAACAAAAAAAAAGTGAATAATCCAAAAGGTGGAAAAATAAGGGCCTAGAAGTAGCATGGTATAGTGAAACACGTAATGGAACTCAGGAGATTTATTTGGTTTTCATTCTGATTCTGCCACTAATCAGTGGCATCAATTTAGACAAGGAAATTAACCTCGCTAGTCCTTAGCTTCCTCACTGACAAAACGGCACATTTTATGAAAATGAAAAATTCCTTCCACCTATGAAAAGATATTATTGTTAAGAATTTTGAGATTCAGATTGCTGTAGTGGAAAGAATGTTGTAATTGGACCAATGGAATATGGGTTTAACTCACAGATCTGCCATGTACTACCTGGGTAATATTTGGCAAGGGCAGCTAGTTAGCACAGTGGATAGAGTGTTCTTCCTGGAGTCAGGAAAACCTGAGTTCAAATCTGGCCTCAGACAGTCACTGGCTGTGTGACACTGGACAAGTCACTGAACCCTATGTGCCTCAGTTTATTCATCTGTAAAATAATCTGGAGGAGTAAATGGCAAACCACTCCAGTATTGTTGCCAAGAAAACCCCAAGATGGGGTCATGAAGAGTCTGATACAACTGAGATGACTGAACAAAATTTGTCAAATCACTTAGCTTATCAGGACCATGGTTCTTTTATCCTTAAAATAAAGTGGTTGAATTAGATCAGAGGTGTCAAACACATGACCTGAGTGCAGCCCAAACCAGATTAACATGTAATTGGGAAATATTTGACAAAATAAATAAAAATACAAGGAAACATAGACAGTGTTAACATGTGGCTTTTTAAGTCAACACATAGTTCTGAGGGATTCTTATGTATTATGTTGTGGACCCTGTTTCTATCTGAATTTTACCCTTCATTGAATTACAATACCACTAAAATCCCCTCTAATTCTGTTACAAAAAACATTTTGATTTTTTTTATTGTCTATGTTTCTTCTTGTCTCCCTCTCTCCTCCCATAGAGCCATTCATCATTATGAAAAATGTTCATACAGGGAATTTCTTCTTATCAATTACCTCCTCAGAATATTATAGTCCAATTTACAAAATTTTGTACAACTCTGCTTTTTACTCAACTTTATGCAAGCAACTCTACCTCACTTAAATATAATTCACCTACAAGTTATTACTCATCACATCATGATGTCATTTTTCATCTTCAAAAAGGGAAGATGAACAACAAGCTTGGCCTATGAGTTTGAAAAGTTAGTTAGGAGATAGCAGAATGTAAGCTTCTTGAAGGCAGGGGATGTTTCACTTTTATATTTTTTTTCTTTGCTAGCACTTTCTCCCTCCTCTCTTTTCCAGTGCCTCACACATAGCAGGTGTTCGAGAAGTATTTATTGATTGAGTTACTAAGCAACCAGAAAAAGAGAATCAGCAAAACTACTGGAACAAAAGATGAAAAGCATACCACATTGTATCTTACTTGCACTTGCTGAGTGAAAACTGAGTCCATGAATTTCCACGAGGCACTGAAACCCAATAAAGCTGAGACCTAAAATAGCCATGTGATAGTTGGGAAGTTCCAATTCAAAATTGAGGAATATCTGGATGCAGTAGATATTGTAAAGGAGAGGGAGTGGAATGAGTGACAGGGTCAGATTCCAATAGTCTATCTCTTTCTTGAGGATCTAAATAAGTTGATCTCTGAGTCCTACCCATTTAAAGAAAGAATCCCTAATCTGAGATCTGTAAATTCCCAATAAGTCTGTAGATAGATTTCATGGGATCTATTAACTTCAATGAGGGAAACATGAATCTCTTTACACTAACATTTGGTTTTCTTAGAATCCAACATATTTCATCTAACCTCAGGCACAAAGCCATTGGTATGGGACTCTCTCCTTGTTAGTGGAGATGACTTCCTTACCCTGAATAAGGCAAGTGGCAGACTTGATGAGAATGGGAGAAAGGAAATGTCTTCAAGTTCTCTTCAAACTTTGAGTCACTTCTGGAGCTTCTGGCTTCTAGCATTAAGAAGGAAGATGGAAGAGACCCAACCTATTTCAGTTTGCTGAAGGAAAAGATTCTTGGAGGACATAAGAGGAGCCAGTAGTCTTTTTATGTCCCTTTACTGAGTTTGATATGCCAAAGACTTTGAGGAACTTACCTTTGGGTGAGATCTAGGATACTATCTCTAAGTTGAGCTGAGTTACCTTATGTCCAATAGAAGAACTCCTTTCCTCTATATTATATGGTATATATTCTCCTATGTATACCTTCTGTGATGTTTGTTTTCTACTGATTTGGATAAAAGTGTCTTCTTGGCTAAGTGTTTTCTGTGTTCATTGTGGAACTGGTATTTGGTGGAAAAGGGGTCAAGCTTTAAATACAAAACTTGGCATCCTCTTCCTCCCCCCAAAAAAACCCACAGCAATCAGAAGTTTGATCATATCCCTCAAATTAACAATATTTAAGAGAGCAAATAGATAAAATTCTAATGTAATACACTCTCACTCTGAGAAGAGCATGGTGGCCAGCCTCTTTCCTCCACCTCCTGTACCTGTCCTGGAAGGAATTAAAGTCTCTCTAAAAGAATGATTGGGGAAAAGAAGCTAGAAATGTCTATTGTGCCTCCTTTTGAGCTACACAACAATGCCTCCATGCTACATGTAGACATTGATCCTCACTACATACAGTGGGGCCTCACCAGACTAACAAAAAAAAGTCAAAAAGTCAAGTACACATGATTTATATAGTAGACAACAAATCATTCAGATTTGGCTTGTGTGTTAGACGTGTGTATTGAAAAATGATTCAAACCTGGTCTTCTCCAAAATTCATGGTATCTCCCATGCTGAGCATATGTTAATGGAAGGTAAGCTTAAAGAAAGCTAGAGGAATGAAGTGGCTCTGCCACAACTTGTGGCATTTCTCTATATGGGCATATTGCTAAGTAAGTTCTGGGAGATCTGTAACTACTTCTACTTGAGCTAATATCTCCAAAAGGAGAGGAAACACTTAAAAGATATACACGTGTGTGTGTGTGTGTGTGCATGCAACACACACACACATACACACACACACACACACACACACACACACACACACACACACAAATCTAGATAGGTCCATGCAAAAATAAATTCTGCCTAAAAATTCTCTGCCATATTCCCATGTTCCTGCCTGACCCCATAGACTATGTAAGTATTTGTTCCAATTCCCACAGAATCATCTGGATTCTGCCTGATCTCATAAAGGAATCTTTCCATATTATGCATTAGGGGGCTATTGACAGGGAAGTAAGTCTTAGATCATCAGTGAGCTTGTTCCATCAGATATGATACTGCAAAGGCTATATGGTCCTTGGCTGTTGGAAGTTCTTATTGGTGAATATGTATAAACAACTTCATTTTTTAAAGAAACTCTTAGAAGGTATCTATCCCATTAACTGATCTCAGCTTTGGAGTTTTCTGCTGGTGGGTCAGTCTTCTGCCTTTACTAGTTTCTAAAACTCTTCTTCCACTCCTTATAAGGGCTTGATATATCCCTGGTGAATGGTAGACTCTCCTGAATTTTCACCTTTTTTCTTTGCAAGTGTAATATAATATATGCCCCAGAATTCCAAGTTCCAGACTTCTTTAGATGGATTGTTAATTTACAAGGAAATTTTCAGAAAAAATAACATTGGATTCCCCCTTTATATTTTTCCTTCATACCCATGGTTCATTCTAGTATACTCAGAAAACAGACTCATAGATATGGACCTGAACAGATATTTCTGAGTTCTTGGGCATCTCAGGCTAATAATCCAGTTCTGTCATCTTATAGATGGGGAAATCAAGGCACAGAAGGTTGAATGATTTTCATAAGGTTATAGGATTTGAAAAGTCTGAATCTGAACACAGGTCCTCTAACTCCAGATTGGGAACTTTATTTTTTCCCACTGCATCATATTACCTTTAAGATTTCTCTGATATAAACAAAATGGTCCCCAAATTTCATGAAAAGTCAAGGTGACAGTGCATAAAGAATAGAGAACACCCTGTATTTCTCCCCACAGAAAATGCAAAACACCAATACACACAGGGCTACATGCACCCATGCAGAGAATTCAAAGGAGTTTATACAGCTGATAATAATTCACGTATCTTTCTAGTAGATATAATATACACCATTGTTGGAAATGGGTGTATGGATATAAAATAAGTTATCTCATTATGGTGGAGGGAATGATATATTTGGAGTCAAAAGACATAAGTTCAAATCTTGACTCCATGTCTCTCTCTCTGTCTCTGTATGTGTGTGCATTTCTCTCTGTCTTTCTCTGTCTCTTTCTTTGAAAACAATTCCAGTTTATTGAAAATCCACTGGCTCAACATTTGTCTGGAAACATTAGGTGGTTTCTTGAGCATCATGATCTTTTTTTAGTGCTCCCATGAAAGTTTTTTTTTCCCTCCAGTCTGGAACTGGCCATGGCCAAATTTAGAGACAGTGTCAATAAACTTCAACTGCATCTTCTCCATAAAGTGATGTTTAGTCTTCCAACAGATACATTCACAGGGTGAGGACATGCTTCTTGGTTCCAACAACACAGCCCTTCACCATGATAAAGTCATTGGTCACTTCACCATAGTAGACAAAGCCTCCCAGAAGATTAATGTTCTTATCAGCCAGGTCACAATTGGCTGATGTGTTCTTTTTTACTTATTTCACATTCTTGGTCTTTTAGCTTTGGACATCTTGTAGATTTTTTTTTCATTGATCTCTATGATAGTGGTAGCCAATCTGACCAGCCCAAGCTGCAGAGAAGGCCATGTGAGCAGGATACCAAGCTCCAATACAGGCCACTTTATACAAGCCATGGTGGATTTCGGGGGAGGGGGAAGTTTTGTGTGTGTGTGTGTGTGTGTACCAGCAGGTCTTACCACCTTTTTAACCCTTGCCCTTGGTCATTCCAGTGATGTCAATCATCTCTTCTTTCCCAAACACAGTGGACACAGATACCTGATGCTCCAACTTCTTGTGGGCCTAGTCCACTTTCTCATACATGCTGCTGTATGTCACTTGGCAGTATTTCTTCAAGCTGTTGACGTCTATCTCCAACTGCTTCTTGTAGTTATCGTTCTTGCTACTTCTTGCAATACTTGGTGAAGGCCTTCCTTTTGGACTTACAACAGTTCTTGTAGAATCACCTCTTACACTTATTGCTGATATACTCAGCAAAGATGGTTTTGAAAGTCTGGGGACCTTAGGAACTTCACATATAGCCCATGATGCCGTCAATGATCATAGGTGGCATGGCCATAATGATGATAACCTTGACCACTTAATTTTTGTTCACCTTTGAGCTTAGCCTGTCTACCTCTCAAACAATGTGGGTCATGCCTGCCCTATAATCCAGAAGGCCTATTAGGTAGGTGGACTTGGTAAGGTCAACTTGGAGGAAGCTCTTCACCTTTCCTCGGTGCCTACTGCTTTGCTTTCAAGGTAGGAAGTCCAGAGACCCATGCCTAGGGGTAGAGAGCTTCCAGTGGGATATACTGCTGTTGCTGCCAAAGTGAGCTGGGAGAAGGGAGACTTGATCTCTTTGTGAGCATATATACCTCTAGAGACATATACATACATCTATACTTATAGGAATATCTCAGAGTCTGGACTTTTATTGGAAGGAAAATGAACTTAGGCTTTAGAAGGGCAATAACGTCCTCACTGGCCCTATATTTTCTGATTAACTCAGTACAAGAGGGTAAAATTCCATGTTTTTTGTTTCTTCATATCATGGTGGAGACCTTTTATTCCTTTAAATGTGGAACTTCATTCAACATTTCTTTCCTCTAAGATATTGCTATTGCTAGTCTCTGAAGAAGACTAAATATCTGGGGGCAGCTAGGTGGTGCAGGGGGTAGAGCACCAGCCCTGAAGTCAGGAGGACCTGAGTTCAAATCCGGCCTCAGACCAAACACTTGACACATACTATCTGTGTCACCCTGGGCAAGTCACTTAACCTCAATTGCCTAAAAAAAATCAAGACAAAACAAAACAGGCCAGAAGACTAAATATCTGAAGTCTCAACATTATTCCACAAGGCTTTGAATCGGGAATTCCCAACAATTGGCTACGTAGGTCAGTCTTCTGGGGCCATCATTTGAAAACATGTAAAACTGCAACATGCCAATAATATTGCTTTTCCATGTCTGGGTCCAGTAGCTCTAATCCCCTCTTGTGACATGGAAGAGGTTGCTCAGTAGTTTTACAGTGATGTGTGACTCTTCATGACCCCATTTGGTGTTTTCTTGGCAAAAACTATGTCAGTAATTTGCCATTTCTTTCTCCATCTCATTTTATAGATGAGGAAAGTGGTGTAAACAGTGTTTAATGATTTGCCCAGGGTCACATAGCTGGTAAGTGTCTGAGGCCAGATTTGAAGTGAGAAAGTTGAGTCTTCCTGACTCCAGGACCAATACTAATCTACCCACTGTACCCTACTTGCACCTGACATGAAAGAGAGAGCATGTACAATTGCATTATGCCTCTGCCATAAAATTTCCAATATTACCTTGGCATATGTACGCATGTTGGTGAGGGCAGATCTTTCGATGCTAAAGCTTACCACTCCCCCAAGGTCTGCTCCTGGTGCTCATCTGTGTTTAAGTATCTCTCACTCTGAATCTCAGGGAAGAAGAATGGTTGCTTTTGCAATTACAATTCTTATTTATAGTCTTAGCATAAGTCAATCAATATGCCACTAAGACTTATTGATTCATCATCCCTGAAATGTTAACAGGGTCAACAAGGTCTCTAAATATAGTATATGTCTTTAATTTTCTCAAGGAGGAACCAATGGATGTATCCATACCCTTGAATATGGGTTGGACTACATGGACAATGGTTCCTTGCAGATTCTAAAATTCCCTGATTCCAAGATGCCATAGAGAAAAGTAAAGTCCAAGAGAAAAGGTTACCTCAGCAAGTTGATCATGATGTTACTCTGATCAGTCCCTAAGGCTGGACTATAATGTCTGTGGTAACTGTGGGTTTTTTTTCTTTGTTTTCATTTTCTGTACCCAGAACTATTGTTTCTTGCAAAGGGTAGTAAATAGTTAACACCATGGTTAGGAGAAAGGATGTGTGTGTTTGTATGCATGTAAAGCAAATCATCTTGTTATGGTGAAAAGAATGTTAGATTTGGAATCAGAAGACATGAATTGAAATCTTGACTCTGTGACTTACTGTCTTTGTGACCTTGGACAAGGTAATTTCTCTGGGACTTGGCTTCCTCATCTGTGAAATGAAGGATTTGAGAGAGGAAACTTTTAAATTCTCCTACAGCTCTGAATCTATGATCCTATAATATGATTATATCTTCTTCTTTTCTGATGGGGAAACAGCTAGTACTAGAGTATAAAATCAATGGTTAGAACTGGTGTCCTGTTCTAGGGATCAAAGAGAATAACAAATCAAAATCAGAAATCCATAAAGTAAAGGATCCATGAAACTAATTAGGAATAGATTAATTTACTAAGAACAAGTCCAAAGCCAAGGAAAATTCTGCACAATGAATGGTCAAAAAATCAATAAATAAAATGGAAGGGGGCATATTTTATAATAACATTCATCCTCATCCTCATCCTTTTTTTCTCTGTAACTCTACTTTGAGTTTGGATAGTGTTAAATTAAGCAGTTATTTCATTGTTTATCGTGAAAAAATTAATTCTTGTACTGTTCAAATGTAAGCCATTATTTTTCACTTAATTGTATCACAATACAAACATAGTACACTTAGGGGCAGTGATCAGAGCTCCAATTATAGTGCATAATGGTGCATAATCATGCCTTTATAGGAGGGAATAGAATCAGAATAGCTTTCTACTACACTTTTTAGAACTGGTCCAACAAACATTATCACAAAGGCTGGGTAAATTACCCTAGACTTTTACTATTATCAGCTAATAAATTATTAGAGGTAGAATTAATTTTAGAATCCACATAGTCCATCCTCTTCGTTGTGCAGGTGAAGAAACTGGGGCTCACAATTGTTAATATTGCCAAATTAAGGGCAGAACCAAACATAAGACATTGGTTTTCCTGACTCTTCAATTTCCATTAAATTATACTGAAACCTTTATGATTGCCATTGATCAGAATGGTTGCAGTTGCTTCTTTCATTTTATATAAAAGGACTAGAGACTGCAGTCTTGGCACTTGCCTATTTTGCTGAGGGGAGTTTTATGTCCCCATCGCATGTGAAGAAAAGCTCTGCCAATGAGTTTCGTCTATTAACAGCCAAAAAGTGTGAGTGGTACAGATGTTCAGAACAGCAGCAACTACCATGGTTTCTGGATAGTCTCACTTTTACTAACATAACTTGGAGAAAGGTACAGGGTAGAAATGAAAAACAAATGATTGAAAAACTTACAAGGACAAGGGGAGGATATTTTTTTTATCTTTACCAAAACTTCCTATTTTTTCTGTAAGTTTTGTGCCATTAACTATCAGACTTCATGATGATGTTGTTGTTTTATGTTTTTTCTGTCTGTCAAGATTAGTGGATAAACAAGATATGATCAATTATAGAACAATGTTTCTTTCATCTTTCTCCTTCCTTTCACCATATCTCAGAAGATGTGTACGTGAATCTATATTTTGCACCTTGTGGAAGGGGGACAAGGGTCATCAGAAGAGGTGAAAATATTTGAGAGCAAAAAACTAAACAAAATATAACTCCAAACTTGAAGAAATATGTGTATATGTGTGTGTGTGTGTGTATGTGTGTGTGTGTGTATGTGTGCATGTATCCTCTTTTCAACTTGTACGCCTTTGTAGATGTCTGTGGCATGAAGATGGCTTTAATAACCTCATGTAACTTTGGAGAAAGAAAACACCCTTATCTTTTGACTGGTCTAGTTAATTCATATGCTTTCAGCAAAATAAATTAAAGCAACAGCTAGTGTCCTGAAGATACACATCTAATGGATTGTGATTTTAATGGACATTTTCTGGTGAAGTTGTCATGATTTTCTCCCTCGTGATTTTTTCAATTATTTTGCTCATGTACATTTTTTCCTCTCTTCGCCTACCAATTGTTTCCCCCAATGTCAGTTGCTATATACTTAAAAATTTTTTTTTCTTTTATATTTTTCTTGATTCTCTTTCTTGCTCTAACCATCTAAATATTATATGCACTGTCTAGACTTATGTCTTAATTCACAAATAGATTTCTTTAAACCATTGTATCCAATGATAGGAAGAGGGAGGATGGGAGTCTAACCTCAGGCTATCAAACTGTAACTAGTTTTCTGAGGCCTAAGACTAAACTTTCCCCTCTTCTTTGATGTAAAGGTCTTGAATCATTTTTTTTTCATAAGGAATACTTGAAACCTTGTACTGGGATTTAGAAAACCTCAGTACTATGCTCAGCTCTGCTATAAGCTAGATGTATGATACTGAAGATAAAAGTCTTTGGTGAGTAAGACACACTTCTTACAACTTTCTAATAATAGTAAAGGAAATAGATTGGAAATCCATCTGAATTCTTTTGCTACAAGTCACAGGGATCAATGCCCCAAACTGCTGATGAATAGACTGACTCAGTTCAGTCTATAGCTATAACAAAAAGTTATTTTGTCTACATGGGCATTAAACCTGATGTTACACACACACACACACACACACACACACACACACACACACAAAAGATGGATGATCCCCAGGCAAACAGGTGTAAGTGACTTGTCCAGGGTAACACAACTCATAAGTGTCTGAGGCCAGATTTGAACTCAGCAAGATAAATCTAGGTACATAGCTCTATCTACTATGCAACTTAGCTGCCCCTAGGAGTGATACAGTTAGTCCATAAGCATTTATTAAGCTCCTTCTATGTGCTGGGCACTCTGTTAAATGCTTGGGAGGCAAAAGACAGTCCTTGTTATCCAAGAGCTTACATTGTAATTGGAGGAGACAACAAGCAATCAAAATATGTACAAACAAGGTATACACATTAAGAGGTGTTGAGAAAGGCTTTCTGTATAAAGTGGGAATTTTGTTGAGACTTGAAGAAATCCAGGGAAGGAGGGACAACATTCTAGGAATGGGGGACATCCAGAGAAAATGCCCAAGACTAAAAGATGGAATGCCTTGTTTGTGGAAGATCTTTGGATCTTAATCATTGGATTGAGGATTGGAGGGAAGGCTGTGTAAAGCATAAGAAGATTAGAAAATCATAGAGTGGTAGATTTAGGGCTTAATACTGCAAACAGAAGATTTTTGTGTTTGATCCTGGATATGATAGTGAGCCACCTAATTTTATTGAGTAGGGGAGTGATATGGCCTGACATACCTATGCTTTAGGAAAATCACTTTCCTGGCCAAATGTATGATGCACTGGAGTAGGGAAAGACTTCTGGCAGGTAGATCCACCAGCCAGCTCTTGCAATAGTCCAAACATGAGGTAATGAGGGGCAACAGAATTTGATATGGATGGGTGAAAGATAGTGAGGAGCTAAAGATGATGCCTAGGCTACGAGTTTGGGGGACTGGGAGGAGGTAATGCCCTTCACAGTAATAGTGACATCTAGAAAAGATCAGGGTTTAGGGGAAAGATAATGACCTTAGTTTTTAACATGTTGACTTTAAGGTGAACTCTAAGATGTTTTTTAAGATGCCTACTAGATAATTCATTTCAAGATGACTGAAAAGTCATTTGGAGATGTGAGACCGGACATAAATAGGAAGGTTAGGACAAGCTATGTAGATTTGGGAATTATCAGCATAGAGATGTTAATTAAATCCATGGGAACTAATGAAATGACCAAATGAAGCAGTAGAGTAGGAGAAGAAAAGAAGGCCCAGGGGAGAGAATTGTGGGACACCTATAATGAATGGGTTTAACTTGGATAAGGATTTGACAAGAGACTATGAAGAAGCAGTTTGATAGTTAGAGGGAGAACCAAGAGAGAAGAGTGTTCAGAGAATATAGAGAAAAGAGTATCAAGGAGAGCAGGGTGATAATTAGTGTCAAAAGCTGCAGAGATGTCAAGAAAAATGAGGACTGAGAAAAGGCCAATTAGGAGATGGTTGGTAATTTTGGAAAGAACAGTTTCAAGGGAACAATAAGGTCAAAAGTCAGACTATAGGAGGTTAAAAAGAGAGTGAGAGGAAAAGAAGTAGAGGCATTGATTGTAGATCACTTTCTCAAGCATTTTAACCAAAAAGGGCAGAAGAACTATAGGATGATAGTGGAGATGGAAAGATCAAGGGAGTGTTTCTGAGGTTTGGGGAGACAGAGAAAGGTTTGTAGGCAATAAGAAAGCAAACAATAGAAAGGGAGAAATCAAATAGAGTAGGAATGACAGAGGGGACAATCTTTTGAAGGAGACAAGATGGAATTGGATTACCTGCACTGGTAATACGATTTGCTTGGTGAGGAGTAGAGCTTCCCACAAACTCCAATTCTAGTGGTGGGTGATAAGACTTAGTCTATTTGTCTGATATTCCCTGAGAACAAAGCTTCCACTTGAGTTAAGTAGATATCCTTACTGCCCTCTTAGCTTCCTGGACCCTTCTATCCCCAGAGGCATTTATATACACACAGATACACACTCATACACAGATATACTTCCTTCCTTATTCCCAAGTTTGTACTATTGTGCATTCAGTTCTCTTATTTCAAATGGAAAACTTTCTTTGTGTCTACTCTGTTACAGAACACATAACCTGCTGAGGAAAACTCCCTTCTGCTTACCCTTTTCTATGATTTCTGTCAATGCGACCTGCATTTTCCTATTCATTTGTGCTCAGAACCAAATATTTGAATCATACTTCTCTGTCATCTATCTACAAAAATCAAATTAGTGTAATTCAGCAAATATTGATTAAGAATTTAATGTTATCATGAACTGTGTTAGGTACTAGAGATATAAAGGAAAAAGAAAACAAAATGGCCCTTGCCCTATGGGGGCTTAAATTGTACTGGGGAAAAATAACACATGCACAAAAAGTATATGCCAAATATAGACAGAGTAAAAACAAAGTAATTTCCTGAGATTAGGACCCTATAAACTGTGGCAGGGGTAGGGTGGCGGTGAGCAAGACAAAAGGCCTCCTTCACAAAGTAGTACCTGAGATGTGGGGTGTTGGGTATGTTCAGGGAAAACTAGTACCTCTGGTGTGAAGGCTGCTGAGTCCTTTTCAGGGATGCTTTCCACCTCTGGAGTCCACCTGTTCCACCTAACTCTCACCTGTGGCTCCAAGAAGCTGTGATATGTGCAGTGGCCACATCCCAGTAAACCATTTCAGGAGATGGGCTAACTCAGGCTGAGGGTAACTGAGGGGTCTCAAACCTGTTGGTGAATTAGGGGGGTGTCTACACCAAGTATGTAAAAACTTCCCTAGTAGAATGGGTGGATGAGAACAATTTGTTCCAATGGCTATGAAGGCAGAAGCATGAGCTATGGAGCACTTGGAGCTTGGTCAGACATCAAAGACACCTAGGTCATCCACTGAATCTTGAGCCATCACCAGTCATCTTGATTCTGTCCTGCCATTAGACTGTGATAACTCTGGAGAAGAGATTGAGGTTGACAACTTTGTGCAACTCTGCCTCACTTAAATCCAATTTATGCATGAATCAAGACATCAGCCATCATTTTACCTGTCTCAAAGTCCTGTGGCAACTGGCAAGTAATGAAGCAGCAGGTGTGGATACATTGGGAGCTGTAGTCACAATCCTGAATAAGGGAGGCCAAGACCATAAGATTGTTTTCTCACAGGAAGCAGCAGTGGTTTTTGGCAGCCCCTTGGGGGTCTGAGCAGCCTTTTAAGGATCACACTGCTCATCTCCTGGTTCAAGGAAGGGGCTAGAAAAGTTGCTCTAAAAATTGTCTGCTTACCCAATCTGGCATGATATGACAGGTGGGGAATCCCACTCTGTCATCAAAACACAAAAAAGGTACAAAAATGTCTGAAAAGATGATTCTACTCATCATTGGCACATGAAAGGTGCACATACTTATAGACAACATAAAATCCAATAGACCTGAAAGACAAACAGCTCTTGTTGCAAGAGGACTCAGCAGGTATCACTTCCAAATAGCAGCCCTGAGTGAAATAAGGCTGGCAAATGAAGGCCAGCTAACTGAAGTTGGAGCTGGATACACATTTTTCTTGAGTGGTCACAAGGAAGGGGAGCCCCTTGAAGCTGGTGTAGGTTTTGCAATCAAAACTAATCTAGTCAACAGGCTTGTATGCCTACCAAAAAGAATGAATGACAGGCTTATCACAATGTGGTTGTCATTTACAGGAAATCATCATGCCACCATCATTAATGTCTATGGTCCCACCATGACTAACCCTGATAAGTTTAAATAAAAATTTTATAAAGACCTGGAGATCCTTTCCATCAATGTGCCAAAAGAGGATGAGCTTATAATTCTAGGTGACTTTAATGTTAGACTAGGCTCAGACTACCAGATTTCTCAGGGAGTCCTAGGGAGGAATGGAGTTGGAAACAGCAATAGCCGTGGTCACTTACTACTGAAGACTTGTGCATCTCATGACCTGCTCATCACCAACACCATCTTATATTTGCCTAAAGGCAATATAACTTTGTGGATGTACCCTCGCAGCAAGCATTGGCTTTTAATAGACTATGTGATTGTAAGGAGAAGAGACAGGCAGGATGTGACAGTGACAAAGGCAATGTGTGGGGCAGAGTGCTGGAGTGATTGTAGCCTTATCCTCTCCATGCCAAACATTTTGTATTCACCAAAATAGCTTCCTCACAGGAAAATGACTACCAAAAAATTCATGTCAACAGATTAGAGCTCTTCTCTGAGAGGGAACCATTTGTGGCTAACTTGGAGGGAAAGTTGAACCAACACACAGTTGGTAACAGTGGAGCAGAAAAAGAGTGGGCAGCTTTCAGAGATTTGGTGTTTATCACCACATTACCTCAACTGGGTCAGAACACTTGCAAACATCAAGACTGGTTTAGTGTAAATGATGGGGAAAACAAGAATTCCACAGAGTTTACCAGCAGGATAATTCATCCATCTCTAAGAAGGTAGCATTTAATTCCATCAAAAGCAAATACAAGCAAAGCCTAGAGAGCTGTAGGATTCTTGGCTCAGTAAGAAGGCAGATGAAATGCAGTTTTATGGTGATATTAACAATCCAAAGTGCTTTTGTAATCCTCTAAAGGCTATTTATGGGCCAAAGATCTATGGTGTACCTCAACTACTCAGTGCTGATAGAATCACATTGATTGGTGATAAGGATATGATCCTAGAGAAATGGGCTGAACACTTCTATAGTGTTCTCAACAGACCATCATCAATCAATGCTGAGGCCACTGACTAACTCAGGTTGAAGTTAACCCCCCACCCCCAACTGAAATTCCAATTAAAGAAGAGGTTTGGATACCATTAGGCTCCTTTTGTGTGGCAAAGCACCTGGTGCTGATTCTATTCTAGCTGAGATTTACAAAATAGGCGGTTGGTTGCTCATACAAAAGCTGAATGAAATTTTGAAGGTTATATGGCAAGAAGAGGTTATCCCCTCAGAATTTCAAGGATGTCTACATTGTCCATCTCTATCAAGGTAAAGGAAATACATTGTCCTGTGACAGTCATGAGTGGGTCTCTCTCTTAGTCATTGCTGGCAAGATTCTTGCCAGTCTTCTTTAATAAGGTGATCCTTCACCTGGAAGATGGTCATCTACCTGAGAGCCAGTATGGCTTCAGAAAGAGCCGAGGACCAGTTGGTATGGTGTTGGCTGCATGACAACTCCAGAAGCAGAACAAAGGTATATGCACAATGTTTGTAGATCTGATCAAGGCCTTTGATACTGTCAGTTATGAGGGTTTATGGAAAATTATGTCAAAATTTTGTTGCCCAGAAAAGTTCATCAGCATTGTACATCAATTTCATAACACCAAGAAAACACAGGTGCTCCATCAGCCACTACCATCAAAATATGATTACAACAAAATCTGGTTACAACAAATGGAGAAGTTTTGAGTGCCGTGGATGAGTTTACTTACCTTGGTAGTATACTTTCCAGGGATTTACACACTGATGATGAGGTTGACACACACATCACTAGAGCTAGCTCAGTTTTGGGAGGCTCTGAAGGAAAGTATGAGAGAGAAGAGTTTTAGGTTGCCTACCAAACTGAAGGTCTACAGAGCCATTGTGCTGACCTCATTATTGTATGCCTGGGAAACCTGGACAATATATCAGCACCATGCCAGGAAAATGAATTGCTTCCATTTGAATTGGAATTATGAAGATTCTGAAGATCACCTGGCAGAATATGATACCAGACACTGTGGTCCTTTCTTGAACTAAAATGTCAAGCATTCAAACTCTGCTTTAGAGAGCACAACTCCTGTGGGCTGGCCATGTTGTTCAAATGCAAAATGTATGTTTGTCAAAAAAACTATTTTATGAAGAACTCACACAGTGAGTGGTGGTCAGAAGATATATAAGGACACTCTCAAGGTCTCTCTTAAAAACTTATGAATTGATTGTGTAACATGGGAGACACTGGCACAGGACCTCTCAGCATGGTGTGTCCACATCAGAGAAGGTGTTGTGCTCTGAGAAAAGCAGAATTCACTCAAAAGAAATGCAAGATGCACAAATTTAGAGAATCCACCCCAAATGTTCACACGGACTATTTGTGCACGACCTGTGGTAGAACATTAGGAGCTCATATTGGTCTTATTAGCCACAGTCAGACACACTGAAACTTGCATAGTGATGTCACTTTGGTCCTCTTCTAGAACAAAGGACAACAACCAACCAGCCTGAGATGTCCACAAATTCATCAGTCAATAAAGCATCTAATTTCTGTCCCTTCTTCATTGCCAGTGCCACCACTCTGGTTTAGGTTCTTATATTAGCTCTCACCTATGTTATCACATTAGCCTCCTTTCTAATGTCATTCTTTATTCCCTTGAATATATCCTACAAACCACTGTCAATTGCCTTAATATACATTAATGTACATATCCATGCCAAGAAAGCACTAGGTTATGAGCCAAGGATTTAACTGGAACATGTAGAATATATTTCCTGCTCTATTTCTTAGAATGATGGTTTATTCTGGATAAATTTAAAAAAAAAACTTTATTGAAAAACATATTTCTTCAAAACTGCATGGAATGCTAGATGGCTCAGTGGAGAAAAGGCTAAGCCAAGAGTCATAAAGAATCATTTTTAATTCCAGCCTCAGACATTTACTAGCTGTGTGACCGTGGACAAGTTTCTTAAACCTCTGTTTGCTTCAATTACTTCATCTGTAAAATGGGAATAATTATAGTACCTACCTCAAAGGACCATTGTGAGGATCAAATGAGATAATTATTGTAAAGTGCTTAGCACAGTGCCTGGCACACAATAAGTGTTATATACATGTCAGTTATTGTTATTATTATGTGGTTGCAACACTGCCAACCCTAAAGACAAACTTAGTAGTTTCCCCACTTAAACAATATTGCATCACTGAAAACTAAAAACTATGAAAAGGTAAACACTAATCATTAAGGTAAAAAATTGATTGTATAATTAAAATGGATTAAAAACAGAATCTATTAGGCAGTAATATTCTAATGCAGAGACTTTTAAAATTGATCAGCTGAGATCCTTATGCATAATTTTAAAGTGCTTTGTGTATTTAAAGCTCTGAGACCCAACCCATCTTAAATTTCATTAAGAAAAGTTTTAGAAAATGTGTCAATTGATATTCTTTGTTACCAAGTGAAATGTCCTTGGGAATCATTTGCAAGAGTGAGCCATTTTTCTTTTCTTTTGTAAGGCAATTGGGGTTAAGTGACTTGCCCAGGGTTACACAGGTAGGAAATGTTATATGTCTGAGGTCACATTTGAACCCAGGTCCTCCAGACTCCAGGGCCGGTGCTCTATCCACTGCGCTACCTAGTCACCCTGAGCCTCTTTTTTAATGACTATTTTAATGTTAAGTTTACCTCTATCTCATACCTTGGGTGATATTATATATATATACAAATATGTGTAAATATATGTATATAAAGATATATAGGATACATATATATTTATATGTACATATGTATACATATGTATGCATGTAGTTCTGACTCAAGCAAGAGTTAATTTTAAAAAAACATCAGGACAACGGGACAGGTGTGGACATTTCCAACTTTAGGAGCTGTTGGGGTATTCAGGGTCATATGGTCTATGAGAAGCTGGAAATGTAGGTCTAGATCTCAGAAGAGAGGTCAATAAATGGATGGCTACATTTGGTAGCCATTAGAACAACAGCCTTAGCATAATGGAAAAAAGTATTAGACTTAGAGTCAAGAGATCTAGATTTTGAATTCTGCTTCAAAAACTTAATGGGCATCTAACCAGTAAATCATTTAACTTTTGGGTAAGTCATTTAACTTTTTTATTTATTTTTATTTATTTAATACTTTAATTTTTAGCAAATTACATGTAAAAACAATTTTTAACATTCATTTTTAAAACTTTGGTTTCCAAATTCTCTTCCTTCCTGCCTTCCCACCCCTACCCCCACCATTGAGAAGGCAAACAAATCAATATAGGTTATTCATGTGTAGTCATAAAAAAAAAAACACTTCCATAGCAGTCATGTTGTGAAAGAAAACATAGACAAAAAAACCTCAAAAATAAAGTAAAAAAAATATATGCTTTAATCTTCATTCAGACACCATCAGTTCTTTGTCTGGGGATGGATAGCATTTTTCATAAGTCCATCAGAGTTGTCTTGGATGCTCATATTGCTGAAAATAGATAAGTCATTCACAGCTGATCTTCCTGTACTATTGTTGTTACTTTGTACATAGTATATTTCACTTTCCATTAGCTCATATAAGTCTTTCCAGGTTTCTTTGTGAGCATCCTGCTCATCACTTCCTAAAGTAAATAGTATTCGATCATAATCACATAACACAGTTTGTTCAGCCATTCACCTATTAATGGGCATTGCCTCAATTTCTAATTCTTTGTCCCCAGAAAAGAGCTAATATAAAAATGTACATATAGGTCCTTTTCTTTTTTTTTTTTAAATCTCTTTTGGGATACAGACCTAGTAGTGATATTATTAGCTCAAAGAATATGCATGGTTTTATAGCCCTTTGACCATAGTCCCAAATTGTGCTACAGAATGATTGAATCAGTTCCCAATTCCACCAATAGTGCATTAATGTCTCATTTTCCCACATCCACTTCAACATTTGTCATTTCTCTTTTCTGTCCTATTAACCAATCTAATAGATATGAATTAGTATCACAGAATTATTTTAATTGGCATTTCTCTAATCAACAGTGAGTTATCAGAGTATTTTTCATATGGCTACAGATAGATTTGATTGCTTCATCAAAAAACTGATCATATTTTTTGATCATTTATCAGTTGGGGAATGGCTTTCATTTTTATAAATTGACTCAGTTCTGTATATGTTTGAGACATGAGGCCTTTATCAGAGAAACTTGCTTCACATTCTTTTTTCACAGTTACTATTGCAAACCATATTTCCCTCTATCCTATTGCCCCCTGTTTATTCTTTTTCTCTCTCTCCTTTCACCCTGTCCCTCCCATTTTTCATCTGACTGTCCGCTCCTCCAATCTGCCTTGGCCATTCTTGTATCCCCTTTCCCCCCTACTTTCCTATAGGGTAAAATATATTTCTATACCCATTTGAGAGTGTATGTTATTACCTCTTTGAGCCAATTCTGATGAGAGTAAAGTTTACTCACTCTCCCTCATCTCCCCCCCTTCCCTCCACTATAAAACCTTTATTCTTGCCTCTTTTATGTAAGACAATTTACCTCATTCTACCTCTCCTTTTCTGTTTCTCCCATTATGTTCCTCTCTCACCCCTTAATTTTATTTTATATATATCATCCCTGCATATTCAGCTCACACCTGTGCCCTCTGTCTATATATACTCCATATGTATGCATATGCATATCTTCTCTAATAATGGGAAAGGTTTATAAGTTACAAATATCATCTTCCCATGTGGGAATGTAAACAATTTAATAAGTCCCTTATGATTTCTCTGCCCTGTTTAACTTTTTATGCTTCTCTTGAGTCTTATATTTGAACATCAAATTTTCTATTCAGCTACAGTCTTTTCATCAAGAACACTTGAAATTCCTCTATCTCATTGAATATCCAGTTTTTCCCCTCATGGATTTTGCTCAGTTTTGCTGGGTAGGTAATTATTGGTTGTAATTCTAGCTCCTTTTCCCTCCATAGAATCATATTCCAAACCCTCAAGTTCCTCAACGCAAAAGCTGCTAAATCTTGTGTTATCCTGATTTTGGCTCCTCAATACTTGAAGTATTTCTTTCTGGTTTCTTGTGATATCTTCTTCTTGACCTGGGAATTCTGGAATTTGGCTATAATATTTTTGGGAGTTTTCATCTTGGGATATCTTTCAGGAGGTGATTAGTAGATTCTTTCAATTTCCATTTTACCCTCTGGTTCTAGAATATCAGGGCAATTTTCCTTGATAATTCCTTTAAAGATGATATCTAGGCTCTTCTTTTATTGTGGCTTTGAGGTAGTCCAATAATTTTTAAACCTCTCCTGGATCTATTTTTCAGGTCAGTTGTTTCTCCAATGAGATATTTCACATCTTCTTCTATTTTTTTTCATTCTTTTGGCTTTGTTTTACTGTATCTTGATTTTTCACAAAGTCATTAGCTTCCATTTGCTCCATTCTAATTTTTAAGTAATTATTTTCTTTAAACAGCTTTTGGATCTCCTTTTCCATTTGGAAAATTATGCTTTTTTAAGGTGTTCTTCTCCTCATTGGCTGTTTGGAAATTCGTTTTACACTGTATTTTTGTAGGTGCTGCTGCTCTAGAATTGTTTAGAGTCACTTTTTAAAGATATTTGGAGGGGTTTGGGGAGCAGCTCCCTTCCTTTACTCTGCCATCTTGGCTCTGCCCCTTTCACTTAACTTTTTGAGCCCTAGTTTCCTCATTTGTAAAATTGGAATAATGATCTTTCCCTATTTCGTAGGGTGAGATATGTACTTTGCAAGTTTTAAAGGACCATAGAAATGTGAGTTATTTTCATAGATGTGAAAACTGAAGACAATGGAGTGAACAAAGTTGCTAAAAGGGGATATGTAGAGAGAAGAGGAACGTATAAAGGACTGATCTTTAAGTAATACCACTTAGGGTCTTTAGCAAATAGATGGGGAGCCATCAAACTTGGAGGAAAGATTGGATAGTTTGATTACACACTAATGTATATAGTTGCTCTTAAGCCTAAGGAGAAGCTATCAGGTTGAAAGTGTGTGTGTGTGTGTATGTGTGTGTGTGTGTGTGTGTGTGTGTGTGTGTGTGTGTGTGTGTGTGTGTGAATATATATATGTTTATTTATAGGAGGGTAGCTCATAGAGTCAGAACCTGTAGAATTCAACAAAGATGAGAAATGAAAAGGGGTTATTGAATCTGGTAGTAATAATATTTAGTAGCATTTGTATAATGTTTTAAGGTTTACAAAGCATTTTATAAATTACATCTCTCAGCCAGGTAAGTGCTATTATTATCTCCACTTTGTGGGTGAAAAACCTGATGTAGAAGTGATTGTTGATGAATCAAAATAAATTAATAAAAATAAGAAAGAAAACTGATGCAGAGAGAGGTTGAATGATTTATCGAGGGTCAAATAGCCAGTAAATGTCTCAAACACTCGTCCTGACTTTAGTTCTAGTACTCTGAACCCTGCACAGCTTAGCAGCCTAGTTGTAGTTAAAAGGAATCAGGAGGGGATCAAGAGTGTAAGAAGAATTAGTTTTACACAACAGCAGGGACATACCTTACTCAGAGACTCGAGGGAAGGAGAAAAATATGGCTAAAAATACTTAGAAGTTTCACTGAACAGGGGGTGAGTGGTAGGTGGCCTGCCGTTTCATAAACAAAACTTATAACTTGTAGTTGATCTTTTTAAAAGGCAAAGACAGTATTTCATTTCCAGAAAGTTTGAGTTCTAAGCTTGATTCTCTGTGCCCTTGATTACCATCTGACAGAGTGTTAATTTTCTGTGTGCTGCTTACATTTCTTAACATTGACTAGATGTAAATTGCTCCAGGGAGTCCTTTGATTTGCATTCTCTTATTAATGCTACCATTAGCCTTGATAGCTAAATTAAGAAGGTTACTGAATCTAAACACGCATCTATCTCTTCTTTTCTTAGACCTTCTCACCTCAACCTTAACTCTTTTCATTGAACAGTAACTTTGGTTCCTTTTGATTTATGATCTTTTCTCCCTGGCTGTCATTCTCATCTTCTGAGCTGTAGGTGCTGTGAGTGGACCAATGGATCACTTTTTCTAATAACAATTGAAATTCACATAACGTTTTAGAGTTTGCAAAGTGCTTCGCATACATTATTTCATTTGATCCTCAAGACAACCCTGGGATGTGGGTATTATAGGTCTTATGATCACCATTTTATAGAGAACAAATCTGAGGTTCAAAGTCATTGTGACCACATTCCCACGGTCATATAGTAAGTAGCAGAGGCAAGGTTTGGAACCAGACTCAGCATGTGTTTTCCACTAGCTATGCCTTTACTCTTTTCAGTAAAGCCAGAAGCCAACCTCTGTTTCTGTGCCTACAATAGATCTGTTTCATGAACTAACCATCCATTTCTCCAAACATAATCAAATCATTCCATTTCCTCTCTCCTCCTCACACTTCTCACACAGTTCTTCTGTTTATTTCATCATAGGTCAGGTTTTATGGGTGAATAAACTACTTACTACTTCTTAAGTGTGAGCAGGCTATGTTTGTAGAAGTACATTAAATTTTCCAGGATAGGGGAAAAAAAGACTTCATTTAGTTTACTGAAAGAAGTATTCACAAAATTATTCCCAAGGTACAGATCAGCTCTCCAACTCCCTGTTTCTGTTCTACTCACCATGAGGAACTGATAGACGTGAACTCCCTGATGCCTCTATTGCCAACCCTAAAAAAGTAGAAGAGCTTGTTTCCATCAATATTCTGTACATGGTTCTCTGCTTTCCCAAAATGAGCCCACAGATGATTCTCATATCCACAGGGCAATATAGTGTTCCAATTAACCCCTTATCTCCTTAGATATATAATGCCGTTTTAGTGTGGTCATGACATACATATTCCTAAACATTTAACACTGATGTCCTGCATCCACTATTTTACCAAGATTAGTGGTGTAACAGAGGAATTGATTTTTTTCCTCTAAATGCTAACATATATAGATAGTAGAACACAAATTATACCACACTATTTTTTTCTTAATTATGTCTCATAACATTTCATGTTGCAAAGGTGAGTTTGTAGGTTGTAGGGTTGAAGGTTTGGGAATTACCATGCTACTTCTAAGAAACCTGATTCAGTGAAACTTGAATCAGTAGGCTTGGATTTTATCCTTACCAGTTCTGATTTTCCCCATATGAGATATTTTTTTTCTTTTCTAACTACTCTTTTCCCTTTTTCCTCCTCCTTCTTCCCAATCTCCCTTTCTTTCAGAGATTCTCTCATAATACAAAGAGATCAATATACTTTAGGGGATATCCTCACTCTCATACATCACAGTCCTTACCCCCAAAAAATGAGAAAATAGAAGCATGGTAACCTCTTGTGCAGTGAAATCAGCTTCCGATTCATAAACATATTAGTCACAAATTTATGTGGTAAATTGTTCCTTAAAGTAAAATAAAGTAGAAATCTTACAAAGAACAGACAATTTTCCCCAAAATTGTTCAAAGATTAATTCACTCTGAATATGAAGATCACTTTGGTGAAAGTCCTTTACTAGAAGTGCTGTCTTGGGATTTCTATTCTCTGGCTATTTCCTACTTCCCCAAAAGGAGGGCTTTCTTTCCTGCTCTCCTTCCTGACATTCATCATGATTTTTTTCTACAGCTCCTCAGTCCTTCAGTTTCTGGGCCCTAGATGGGCTGCCTTTTCTTGAGTACTCTACCATTTTAATGGCATATCACCAGGCCAAAGTAAGAGGAAAACAAAACAAAACCCAATAACAACAAAATTCAAAGTCCTCTTCTTCTGGTTGTCATGACTCTCTCCCCTTGGCCCTAATTCCTGAATAACTTCTTCCATCTCTCCCAATTAAAGACCTCACCTGTATCCTTAGTAGTAGGCCCATAGGGCATACTCTTTATTATAAGTACTGTGTGTTTTTTCTTCCCAAACAGATTCTGCCCGCACCACAGCACTGTGCTCTGGGTGCCTCTCTGGCAGCTTCTGGCAGGTGCTGAAATTTGTTCTGTAAATGTTAACAGAATCTGCAGAAGAATTTTCAACATTTGCTAGCAAATGCCCTCGAACATTGGCAGTAGCAAAAATCCCAACTAAAAACTCCTGCCAGAGACTATTTGATCATAAACCTCTCAAGCAGAAAATTGGCAATCACTGTAGAAACAATTCCTCAGGAAGGTATTCAACTTTCAAATAACCCTGGAACAATGCAACCTGATGGCATTTTATTTCCAGAAAGAGAACTTAAGAAGCCCCTCTGTGAGCTGGGACTCCTCTGACACTGAGTTAGGGGACAGAGGCACCCATGCAGGATGCTACTACTGGAGCTTTATGAAACTTCTGTCATGAATTTGAGAAATAGAATCATGCCCCTTTTCTCTTCGCACTCAAATAAAATTGTTCAATTCCAGGATGTTAGGGGATCTTAAAGCTAAGATTAATAGCTAACATTTATTTAGAGCTTTAAGGTTTACAAAACACTTCCCTCACAGCCAATCTGTATAATAAGTAATGAAAATAGTAGTATTGCTTGTTTATAGGTGAGGAAACTGAGCCTAGAGAGTGGAAGTGCCACATAGATAGTAAATAGCAGAGCTGGTATTCACAGCCAGGTTGTCCATTTCCAAAACCAGTGAGTTTTCCACTAAGTCATAACTCCTGGTGGGGGGTGAGGGGAGGTGAAGAGGTAAAGAAAGACACCTGATTGTTCTCTGCTTTTTTCTCAACCAGTTTTAGTACTGAATGGTGCAAAGGATAACAGAGAATGAAAGATGAATAGAGCTTTATGGATTCTCCTTTGGTCTATTTTCAGAGACTACACATAGTAAGTGCTGAGTTTGAAGAGGAGTCCCAAAATTCTGACCTTAAGAAGGTTGTCATGGTATAGCCAAAGAGAAGCTGAATGTAGCAGTGATGAGGGAGGCAACAATAGATATTTCCCTCTGATCGAATAGTTACATCTTAGGAAACTTTGTTTTACCATAGAAGTGAACAATTGCCTGTATTGCCTGGTTTCAAGGTCTGTACAAAGGCCCCAGCACCTGGAAAAAATACTTTCCTTTCAACTTCTGTGCCAGGTCTGAAATCTCTATAAGGGTCACAATCTTAGACTTCACAATTAGAGCTAAAGTTTACTATTCAAATGCCTTTGAGAGAAATAACACATTCACTACTCACCAATGAGCGTCTCTATGCAAATGATATAGGCATAAGTATATATGTGGCCCTAAATACAGGAATTTCTATCCTGAGTTCCAATCCTTCATTACCAACTGCCTATTGGATCTTTTGAACTGGATGTCCAATAGGTATCTAAAGCAAAACATGTCTAAGAATCTTTTCCCCCTGAACCTATCCCTGCTGAAATTTCCTATTTCTGTCTTCTAGAAGCTAACATCTTTCTGGTCATCCAGTTATGCAACCTTGGAGTTATACTTGACTTTTTGATCTCCTTCATACAACATATGCCATCATTTGCCAACTTTTGCAGACTCTAACTCCATTTCTCTTGCACAATGCCCACTTATATCACCATTACCCTTTTTTAAGTCCTCATTACCTTTCACCTGAACTATTACAATTGTTGTCTAAATGGTTTCTTGGCCTCAAGGGTCTTTCCTCTATAATCTATCCATCACCCAGAACCCCAAATGATATTCCTAAAACACAGAGGTGACCATGGTATTTCCCTTTTCTATTTTCCCCCCAGAAACTTATTGTCATTAGAATAAAATGCAAATTTCTCTGGTATTTAAAATTACATGAGTCAAAATATATGTGTAAGTATGTATGTGTGTATGTATGTATTATGTATGTGTGCATGTATTTGCAAAACACAAAAGTGATCCAAGGTAATCTTGGAAGTGAAGGTACTTATAACTAGGGGAAGATTGAGCTCAGGAACAATACTCTTATTATAGCAGATGATGCTTGAGCTGAGTCTTGAAGGAAACAAGGATTAAATGAAGGGTAGCCTGTGCAAAGGCAGAGATAATCAGCTTAAAGGTCATGTGCAGGGAATATCAAGGACAGTGAAGCTACTACATAGAGAACATCAATGAGAATAATAAAGTTTGAGAGGTAGGGCAGTTCCAGGTTATGAATAGTTTTTAATGCAAAACAGAAAAGTTCAGGTTTGAAGCCATAGGTGATAGGGAAACACTGGAGTTTATTGAGTGGGAGGTAGATTGCGGGAATGGATAATGATGTTACAAGACCTGAGCTTTAGGAAAATCACTTGACAAAGTAAATATGCATTGTAAATTTCTGAGAAGTATTCAAGAAGGAATCTATAGTGCTAGGAATTCAAAAATTAATGACTTCTAGAATGAATTTTAATTTGCTCTTAGAAAAGCCTTTCAAAATGATTTTAATATATTGTTGTGATTGAACAGTAATGGCAGATTTTTAATACTTTCTCTTTGTCTTAAATGATAACAACTCAGTTATCCACCAATCTTAATTATTCAGAACAAGTCTGAAATCCAAAACTTAAGCAAAAAAGGCCTCTGAGAAGCTTGTGTATGTGTGTGTGGTGTGTGTGTGTAGGTATGTATGACATATACATGTGCATGTGTATATACGTATATATATGCATGTATGTACATCTATATATAGTCAAAGCATGAAGGATAACATTATAATACACATGGTGTTAAAAGGAAGATATTTCAAACTCTCTCAGGCTATATTTGCTCTAATTTTACACACATTTTCTAAGTTGAACTGATTTCTAATATACCCCAAGGTTGCAAAGGGGTAGAACTGATAAAGTCTTACATCTAGAATAAGAAGTGGCAAATTACAAAGGGGAAAAAAGAAATAAAGAAGAAGGGGAAAAAACCTACCTAGAGAAGACACAGTGGGTTAAAAAAAGGCACCTATATAGTATAGAGTACAAATGGTGTTACACACCTCAAGTACCCCAGAGGACATCACTGTCTTAAAGCCCAATATGATTGTTATTGTTCATTATGAGGATATTGAGTCATTAAGCAGTAAAAAAAAATACTTAGATTCAATATCATCTGTGCTTATGAATGAAATGAAGTGCGGAGTATCCTTTATATAATTTAACATTTTTTAAGCCTTGGAATAAGTTAATGGTATTGGTTCCATTTATTTGGAAAACTTACATATATGGAACAATTCATCCTATAGCAATACTGCATTGATGAGGTCTTACTATTTCATCTCAAACTTAAGGCTACATTACTTGGCTGTAGGTGATTTATTCTAATATGAAAGAACATTTTATAACCACAGATATTGCGAGTTTGAGTTGGAATAAATGAGTACTCTGGGAATTCCCACATAATCATAAAAAGTAAATAAAACAAAGTTACTCAGGGATGCCAGCAGAGACTGCAGTCAGCATCAGCTGAACAGGTAAGCAAGGAGACTAATGTACTTTGTACCCAGCTGAGCAAAGTCATTGCAGAGAATGACTCAATTGTCTCATGAATCTAAATTTAGACGTCTTTTCTTTCCCCAGCGGCTGTCATTCCATTGGTAAAATGGGAGCTTGCAATACAAAAGCAGAAGTAGTTGCCAATGTGAGACAACTGATTTGAATGCAAACATCCCAGGGACACTTTTGAAATCCCTATTCAGAAGGGTTCCTGAATCTATGGATACATTTCAGGGAAAGATAGAGGCAGCTGATAAGTATCTGGATACTTAGGCTCTAATCTGAACTCTGCCATCACCTGGCCTCATAAGCAGGCAGATGTTACTTAACACACCTCAACTCACCTTGTTAGCTTCTATTACCTCTTCTGTAAAATAAATTGCTTGCTTTGGATGATTTTTATGGTGCTTCCCAGTGATTACATTTTATGAGTCTAATAGGAAAGCCAGGCTGGATAATATAGTCAGAAGAAAACATCTGGAGTTAGATTTGTCTCCTCAAAATTAGAACCTCTTGACCTGACCTTCCATTAGTTATGTCCCAACAATCCCTCCCCCAAAGTTCTCTTCCTCTTTCCTGCTCTCTACCTTCTCAACTCCTAACTCCCCACTTCCTCCCATGATTTCTCATTCCACCTAGCATGCCTGTATTCCTGACCCTTTCCCCAATTCTCGATGAATACAGATGGTTTCTTTGTTTTGATTTTGTTCTCAGAAACAGAACAAATTATAGGTACTAGACTAGTCCAAATCAAGTGAAAAGTACAAATATTAGTGCATTTGTTTCTTTGGAATATAATTATGTTTTTGATGCACATGTGTTTCAATGCATAATGAGAAAATATCACAAACCTGGAGTATCTGACTCATGTTGCCAATTTAATGAAAATTTTCTTCAGGTTTCTGGCATGCCAAAGTAATGAGTTAGGGGTTTGTGGTGGGCAGGAGTGGGGAGAGTTCATTTGTTTGTCTTGGATATCTGTTTTGCTCCTATGACTGCTTAGTGATGTGCTAGGGTTGGTTTTGTTTTCTTGTTGCTGAATTTGTAGTCAAAACAGGTGACTATCTGCTTATTGGTGGTTTTACTCTGTGTAACTTGTGAACCAAATGCAATCACCTTGAACGCTATCTAAATTTAAAAAAAAAGGTCAGAAAACTGCTTCTTGGCACAAGACCAAGGCTCCTCACCTTGATAAGCCAAATGTCCTTGAGACAAATGGAAATGAAATTTCTCCTTTTTCTTTAAAGGAGAAAACAAAAACATACACCCTCTCCTTCATACACAATTTATAGCACCATAAAGGTGAAAAAGACATTAGTTTTAAATGTGGACACAAAATGAAAAATTTGACAGGAGTTAGCAGGGAGAGTCCATTTGTAATAATGACAGTAGGGGTGGGGAGAGAAAAGCAAGCCTAGAATGAGCTTCTAGAATATTAACTGAACTTATTAGACATTACCAATTCAGTTACATGAATCAAGTAGAACTGGTAAACCAACCCTGCCTATATGCTACGATTTAGTGAGCATCTACTCAGGAAAGCATTTGAAAAAGAAAGTTGTTGCACTATTCATGTGTTTATTCCAACTATTGGAATTGAATATCAACCCAATGATGGTAGAGTTTGGCGAATTTACAACTGGTTAAATTCCTAAACCCCAACATAATTTTTAATAGGTCACGGTTAACATAGAGGAGGATTCTAACAGTGTCACAGAGATTTGTCCTTACCTCTGTGTTATTCAACATTCTTATAAAGGCATGGATGGCATTCATTTAAAAATTGTTGGTGGGGGCAGCTAGGTGGCATAGTGGATAGAGCACCGGCTTCAAAGTCAGGAGTATCTGAGTTCAAATCCAGCCTCAGACCAAACACTTGACACTTATTAGCTGTGTTACCCTGGGCAAGTCACTTAACCTCAACTACCTAAGGAAAAACAAAAAAAATTGTTGGTAAAATGAAGTTGGGAGACATAGACACCACACTGGATGACTGAGTTACAATCCCCAAACATCTTGATTTGCTAGAACACTGGGTTCAATCTAATAAAATTCAGTTCTTTACTTGGATTCAAAAAATTCAACTTCACATGTACGAGATAGGTGGTGCAGTGGATAGAACACTAGGCCTGGAATCAAGAAGACTTAGTTCAAATCTGGATTCAGTCAAACGGCTGCACTTGTGGACCTAGAAGGTTACATGTGGCCTCAAAGCTGCAGGTTCCCCAGTCCTGGATTAGATAGTTCTTCTAATTCTGAAATTGTATTATCTTATGATTCTAGACATCAATAAAATTCTCATCTATTAGCCTAATACAAAATCCCTAAAATTCATGGCAGCAGGCTTCTATAATAAAAAGATTGCTTAATTTGAAATTACAAGACCTTGGTTCAGATCCTAATGGTGTTATTCCTTATGAGAATTTAGGCAAATCATTTAACACTTCTAGCCTGTTTCTTCATCTGTAAAATGAAGAAACCAAAACACAAATCCTCTAAGGTTATTAACAGGTCTAAATCAGTTTTATCTAAGACATCTTAATTAATCAATTAAATTTAATATTTAAATAAAATATTTAATCTATTATATTAAATAAAATAATCTATTATATAAAATAAAAATAATAAATTAAATTTTAATTTATTTAAGTAAAAGTAAAAATAAATAATAAATAAATAAAATTAATTAGTTAAATAAATTTAATTAAAATATTTAAATGACATTACAATAAATCTTAATTAATAGATTAAAATGATTTAATTTAAGCATCTAGTATTTATCAGAACTGTTAAGTGCTAGAGATACAAAGGAAATTCTTCTACCCTCAAGGTTCCTACCATCTATGACTCTCCATTAGTATTTTTCATTCCTAAGGATTTTTTCCCGTAAAAAGTGCATATAATCTTAAAATAGGTGAACCAAGAGTTCCTCCTTCTCCTTCTCCTCCTCCTCCTTCTTCTTCCTCCTCTTCTTCTTTGTCTTCTTCCTGTTTTTTTTCTTTTCTGAAGCAATGTTTTCAATAAACACCTACTGAAGAAATCAAAGACCTTGAACCCCCAAGTTACCTTAACTAATGAAGCCTTGTAGACATTATTTACAAAGATTTCCCTTGGATTTTGCATTGGATCACTGTCCCACTCTGATCTTCTAGCAGGAATCTCAGGGGAATCTCATGTTTACCTGTCTCAAAGCTTCCATCTCTTCACTGGACATTCTTTTTTCAAAGGTGGTGTTTTTCATTTTGGATTCAACCAGCTCCATCTGCATCAGAAGTTTATCCAACTCCATGATCATCTGCTCATGCTTGCTCATGATGAGCTGATTCCAATTAAATCCTGAGTTCTACTCCTCCTTTTACTTGTATCAGTTAATAATACTTTTGCATGGATGAATTTATTAGATACTAATAATAATAATCCTTAAAAAGCCCAACCCATAATGTTGGGGGACAGAAGAGGAAGAACAATAGAAAATAAGGGAATGCCAGACAAGGTGATGCCTAATGAGAATTTTGTGTGTGCTCAGACTGTTATCATAACTTTAAAGGCTCGGCAGTAACCCTAAAACACTAACCAATTGGGTCAATGAGTACCACCAAAATGGGTAGCATTCTTGTTAGTGTGATGCAGTTTCTTTAAGAATAAAAGAAATAGATGGAGTGACATAAAGATTCAGGATGGAGTTACTCCAAATTGTAATGATCAGTCTCTCACTAAGGACCATGACATAAATAGTGCTCTTTTCTTTCTTTTTTTTTTTTGGTACCACTAAAAAGCAAGATATACCATAAGAAATTAGAAAGACCACTATCCCATTAGCTATAAATATTTCAATGAAAATGGCACTGGCCACTAAAGAAGTGAAATCAACATGTTCATAAAATTGAAAAAAAAAGTCATTATGTTTCAGTACATCATAACAAAACTGGAAACAGATTTTTATCAATTATAATCAAGGGCATTATATATTTTTTTTGTCATTGGAACCCTCAACAATGAAATGCTGACTACTACACAGTCACAAAAAATAACCTCATTGCTAAACTTAGAATAGTTGAAATAAAAACAGGAATGGAAAAGCTACTATAATCTCTAAGGAAAAAATTGAAAAACCTGAAGGCATTGAATATATTTACTCAATACAGACTGAAGAAATTCTACCTATTGAAATGAATTAAAAAACAAACAAGATGGATTAATTTATGAATTTGAGAAGGATATGTGTGGGCATATTCATTTGTTTTTTAACTAGTATTTTATTTTTTCCAGTTACATGTAGAGAGTTTTTAGCATTCATTTAAAAAATTGAGTTCCAAATTTTTCTCCCTTTCTCCCCTCCCTCCTCTCTAAAATGTTAAGCAATTTGATAATAGGTTATATATGCACAATCATGTAACACATATTTCCTTATTAGTGATGTTGTAAATTAAAAAATCAACCAAAAGGCAAAAAAAAACCCATGAGAAAATAAAGTTAAAACATTGTCCTTTGAACTTTATTCTGACCATTTCAGTTCTTTTTCTGGATGTGAATAGCATTTTATACCATGAGTCCTTTGGAGTTGTCTTAGATCATTGTATTGCTGAGAAGAGGTAAGTCGTTCATAGATGATCATCATGCAATGTTGCTCTAACTGCTTACAATTTTCTCCCGGTTCTTTCCATTTCACTTTATATTAGTTCATGTAAGTCTTTTCAGGTTTTTCTGAAATTCACCTGCTCATCATTGCTTACAGCACAATAGTATTCCATTAATTCATATACTATGACTTGCTCATCAATTCCTCAATTGATGTGCAGCCCCACAATTTCCAATTCTTTGCCACCACAAAAGAGCTGTAAAACTATTTTTGTAGATATGGGTCTCTTTCCCTTTCTTATAATCTCTTTGGGATACAGATCTGGTAGTGGTATTGAGGGATTGAAAGGCATGCTCATTTTGATTGCCCTTTAGGCATAATTCCAAATTGTTCTCCAGAATGGCTTCATCAGTTCATAACTCTACCAACAGTGCATTAGTGTCCCAATTTTCCCATATTTTCTTCAACATTTATCATTTTCCTTTTCAGTCATATTAGCCAATCTGATAGGTGTGAGATAGTATCTCAGAGTTGTTTTAGTTTGACTTTCTCTAATCTATAGTTATTCAGAGCATTTTTTCCCCTTATGACTATACATAGCTTTGATTTCTTCATCTGAAAACTGCGTCTTCATTTCCTTTGTGAATATATGAATTGGGAAATGACTTATATCCTTATAAATTTGATTCAGTTCTCTATATATTTGAGAAATAAGGCCTTCATCAGAAACATTGGCTGGAAAAATATTTCCCAGCTTTTTGCTTTCCTTCTAATCTCGGCTGCATTGGTTTCATTTTTGCAAATTTTTTAAAATTTAATATAATCAAAATTATCTGTTTTATGTCTTGTAATGCTTTCTATCTTTGGTTTGGTTAAAAAATTCTTCCCTTCTCCATAGATCTGATAAATAAACTATAGCTTCCTCTCCTATTTTGCTTATAGTATTACCCTTTATACCTAAATCATGCTTACAGTAGAATTAGAAAAAATATCATCTTTGAGTCTAATGGAGTGAATCCTATCAACAAAAGAGTAATTTTTAAAGATCTGCCTTTTTATAACCAATATGAATGAACAATTGTTTTTCCATCAAACTGGGAAATTCTGACAAAATTTCCTTTGGTGGAAGGCATTAAGAAATTTCAGTACATGCATACAAAAGTGTGTGGCCAATAATGTGGTAAAAGCTATCAGAGGAAAATGGTAGAAGTTATTTGAAAATCTTTTGATGACTTGTAGAAATTAATTGGACAATTATATCTACCTAGTATATCCAATAAAAACTTAAACATCATTATCACCAAAAGGGAAAGAAAGAAAGAAAGAAAGAAAGAGAGAGAGAGAGAGAGAGAGAGAGAGAGAGAGAGAGAGAGAGAGAGAAAGAGAGAGAGAGGAAGGAAGGAAGGAAGGAAGGAAGAAGAAGAAAGAAGAAAGAAAGAAGAAAGAGAGAGAGAGAGAGAGAGAGAGAGAGAGAGAGAAAGAGAGAAAGAAAGAAAGAAGAAAGAAGAAAGAAAGAAAGAAGAAAGAAAGAAAGAAAGAAAGAAAGAAAGAAAGAAAGAAAGAAGAGAGAGAGAGAAAGAAAGGAAGGAAGGAAGGAAGGCTGAGAGGGAAGGAGGGAGGAAAAACATATGGAATAGAATTCAGAAAGAAATATGCAATAAATTCTATATTCCCTTAATCAAAAATTGAAAGTAAAGAGCAAAAGGTTTTAATGACTTACATAGTCAAAATACCAGAAAACAAATAAATAACTTAACATCAATTTTAAAAATATCATTATGGGGGCTTGAGAGACCAAATTAGAGGAGACAAAGCCAAAAAAAAAGGAAGATGTGGATAATTTCTGCTTATCTATATGCTTAAATGAAGTCCAGTACAATAAAAATGCTTCTTGGAATTAAAAGAAAAACAGAAATGTTGTGTGTCATGAATATAATTAATGACAGAATGGTTATACACAGGGAGGTAACAATATCTTTATTTTCTCTGAAAAACTTGTAAGTAGCAGGGCTGAGTAAGAGCAATACTTTTTGGTTCAGATATTTCCCAATGGCACATGAATCATTGTTAAAAATGCTTTACCAACTTCTTTTTACATGCAAAGACAATCCTACATTTATCGACAAAGGGCATTATATATATCTAAGACAAAAAAAAAAAAGAAAGAAAATACCAATGATTTTTCCAAGTATAAGCCAATTATATGTTTATGCACTTTATAGTGTACAAAACTTTCATAGTTTGTATTGCTAAAAACATGCAGTGTCTTGAAGAAAATACTATATTGGCAAAAGAGCACAGAAAGGGCTCCAAAAAGTCCCATGGGTGTAGGGAGCAACTCATAGATTCAGTGATTATTGAACACTGAGAAAGTGCTGTAACGCTTGTACTGCCTTTATGGATCAATGCAAAGCCTTTGCTTCAATTCTGCACTTCTGTCTCAACCATGCACTGCAATTACATAAAACAGATCTAAGCTGGAAAAGAATATTAGTACATTTTATGCTCATATGGAAAACTTACCTGTAAGTGCCAGGAACACACTAACTTCAAGATTTTTTAAAAATTAATTTGGCAACTTTTGGGAAGACAATTAAAATACCTCATGGTTCTGCCCAGATTTAAACCCATTCTGATCTCTCCTCAGTGGAACTGAGAATGATTTCCATGTTAAAGAGGATATGATACCAAAATATTTTATTAATCACTTAATGTTACATGGATGATATCATGCTACATGGTTTCCATGAAAAACAAATTGAACTGCTTCTCAATCTATGAGATCTGTCTTCAATGATATCACAATATAATTTTAACTCAACAAGTGTAATTTCATTATGAAATTTGTGTCAAGGGTATCAAGGAAATTTAGAAATCAAAGATTTTGAGCTTAAATCCAGAAGTCACATAGAACAAATTGACAAAAGTGAAATTTACAAATAGCCTAATCTCTTCCAGACAAAATTCGTCATTCACCAGTTTATAAAGGATAAAGTTGTTGCTGTGTATATCAGATTCCTTGAATCTTGAAATCAAAGCTCAATAAAAAGAACACATTTAAAGCAATAAACACTTAATATAAGTCTTAATATTTACTGATAGAACTTTGAAATAGACCATAACACAAGTAGAACATATCCTAACAAAAATTCATACAATATTAATGAAACATGTGGCCCATTATCATAACGCAGCTATGAAAAGATTAATGCTTCCTCATCAAAAATGGGAAAGAGGATTGATAAATGTTCTCTGAACACACAGAAAATAGGTTTAATACATTACAGAAATACTTTCAAAAAAGTTAATATCACTTAATAGAGCAATAGTGTAGTAACCATTGAAATTGGTTAGCCACATTTGGATTTGCCAAACATTGCTGAAATTGATTTACTGCTGGACAGAATGTATGAAACTGAAAATTCAAATGTTGAGGTACAAGACTTTACCTGTGCAACATCCATGGGATCCCAGACAATAATATGTTGACAAAGACACATTGAACAAATATCTGGGAATAATTTGTGAAAGTGAAGGGATTTATGATTGCAATTCAGGAAATGTCATTTTCACTAGAAATTATAGAAGGATTCTTCTTCTTCTTTTTTTTTTTTGGCCAGGCAATGGGGTTAAGTGATTTTCCTAGAGTCACACAGCTAGTAAGTGTCAAGTACCTCAGGCCAGATTTGAACTCAGGTCCTCCTGACTCACAGCCAGAGCTCATCTACTGTGCCATGTAACTGCCCCTAGAAGGATTATTCTTAAAGAGTCTGGACTTCATGATCACTGACAATTATGTAAAGAAAGCAAAAAAATTGCAACACTTGTCTGCAAGTTTATTAAATTTAGCACTTACTTAATAACTAGCAAACAATGACTTAGCGTTAGAATTATACATTAGTATCCCACTATCTTTCCTTAACTGGCAGATGACAAATCCTGTCACAACATATTCAGACCACAAAATATCCTGGAAAATTCAACCAAGAAACTCTATTAAAACCTAGTCATTACTACAAACTGTACTACTGTCCACAATCACCTGGATATAACATTGTTCCATAAAAAACGTTGACTTAAAAATGTCATTATATATTTTATTTTTATAATACATGTATCTATAGACTACCCTCACTTTATAAGAAGTCTCTTATAACACAGTACAAAAGTTAAATAAAACTAATATTACAATGACTTCAGTTGAAAGCACAACCTTTTACATCTATAACACCCCACCTCTCTATGTTTAAAAATTGAAAGAAATCTGTTTTTTCTCAGTCCCCATCCCATTGAAAAAATGAGAAAAAAATCTGTTGTAACAAATATGTATAATAAAGCAAAAACACATTTCTTTAATAGAGATAGATATTTCCTTTTTCAATGTGGTAAGTATTGAAAGAAAATAGATTTCTATTTTTTTAAAGTGTGAGGGGGGTACTATAGATCTATGCATATAAAGCTATGGATATGTGTGTGTGTGTATATATATATGTATTTATATATGTACATATATGTACGTGTACATATATATTTGGATATAGGTAGCTAGCTATATCCATTTGTATGCACATATGTATCGATTTATATCATCTCTACGTCTATCTCTGTCCTCAAAATCTGTTACATCTCTGAATGATAGTATGTTTCATCATTGGAATGGAATCATCTGGAATAATGAGTAGTTATTATCTGATTATCCTTACAGCATTTAACATTTTTAAAATATGGTTACTATACAAATTGTTCTTCTATTTCTGATCATCTCATTCTTTATCAGTTCAAAAAATCCTCAATATTGTTCATTTTTAGTTTAATTGCTTTAATACATATTGCTGTGCTAAATACTCATAATCTAAAGCTATGTGGAACAACATGTCTCTTGAGATATAGGAATTTGGCAGAATGAATAAAAATCACATGGAGAACAGTATGAGGTATATATGATCCTTGTTTTCCTGTCTGCTACTGAAATTATTCTGACAATGTTTTCACTGTGTATGAGGTAACAAATTATTTTATTCAATTCCAAAAAGGAGTTATTTTGTCTACCTGCACCCTAGTCTGCATAACACTAAATTTTATAAGAATAATAGCAAGATAGTGACTTATCCCAGAACCATTTCTATCTGAACATCACCAAAACAAATGAGATGACTGAGGTAATAATAACATATTTTAGAAAGGGCATTCTTCTGACACCTTCCCTTTACTACTAGGGTGGAGATTTCTTCAACATAAATCATCCTCCCTTGAATAAAAGTTATGAATGAGAACAGGAACCTTTTCATGGGGAAATAGAGTGAGAGGAAAATGCGGAGAGACTCAAAGTAGAGGAACTATTCAGGAGAATTAGAACTGAGTAAAGGCACAGAGCAGACAGAGAATAGAATGATGGCATGGAGCACTTAACAAGAGAGAGTAAAATGCCATGAAGAGGGAAAGGTCATAGAAATAGGAAAAGGAACTTGAAAGCAAATAACCTAATTTGCAAATTTTCCTAGAGAGTCCTAAGAGCAGGATCAAGATGTAGAACTGGAGGGGACCTTGGAAATCATGGAAACCAATCCCTTATCTTATAGAAGTGGAAACTGAAGCCCAGATACATTAAGTGAATTGCCTATGGCCAACAACTAGTGTCTAAAGTAGCATTTCAACCAAGGTTTTCCTTAGTACAAGCCTGAGATTCTCTTTATTATACCACAAGAGACCACATAGTATAATGAAAAGAACACTAGTCTTTATTCATACTACTCATGGTAATTAGGGTTTAATAAATGTTTGTCAAATTGAATTAAATTGATCTTAAAGATTTTACTTAGGAAATCAGTATTCTAGTTCTAACCTTAACACCTCAGAGTTGTATGAGTTTTTTACAAGCCACCTTACTTTTCTAAACTGAAGTTTCTCCCTCTGCAAAATGGAAATACTCATACTTGTATTAGTAACTTCACAGGTTTATTGTGAGGAAAACACTTCACAAACTTGCAATCAATATATAAATCTAAGCTTTGATTGGGAGATTTAGGATTCTATCCAATGAGAAATGAAACCATAGTGGGTGCCCACGAAGGGATCATAAAAATTTCAATGAATACTTTTTTAGGTACCTAAGCTAACTTTTATATCCAAGAGTCAATAGTAATGCTCTCTTGGAGTATGTGCAAATAGACCTGGCCCACACCATTCACAACTATGGTAAGAACCAATGCAGAACAAGGTCTCCTCTTTCTCTTTCCACTGAACTCAAAGTATTTCAGTTAGTCTACTGTCTCCTCCTACCTTGATACTGGCGTTTCTCTCTAAAGCAAAAACATATATATATTTATTCCATTTTAATTTTGAAAACATTTTGATTGTGTGATGAAGGAAGCAAAATTTTCTTCCATGTGCCTTAGCATATTACTCTAAAAAAAGGGGAAAAAATAGGAAATCTTTTGCTGGACTATGGTAGCTAATGAAAATTTGACCAAAAATAAAGATTACTCAGAAAAAAAAATTAAGAAGGAAGAAAACTAGTAATCATTATCTCAGCAAAGCAAAGGAATATCATTACCCTAGGATTTTTAAAAATAGAAAAAAAATCCAAATTCCATGTGACATATGTGATGAATGATAACAGCATCTGTGAATATAGAAATCAGAAAGAAGGGCAAGAATAATGGAGAGCTCTAGTAGGTTCCCTGAGGTATTATAAAGACATCAAATACTGAATAGTGACAACTGACATTAATAAAGCATTTTCCCTTATACAAAATCTTTCCTCACAGCAGACTTGTGAGGAAAGTGGTGTAGGTATTACATTCTATATTTGAAACCATTGCTTAGAAAGGGGTCTGGAGCTGATGGAAGGGGGTGTCTATAATTCCTGCTACTAGGGGATCTTCAAGCTGATGGATTGCTAGACTTCAGGAATTCTGAATTACAGTGAGCCTAATGCCAATGATCAAATGTCAGCATATAGTAAACTAGTGGGAGGAGAGGGACACTAGGCTGCCTGAGAAGAAGAGCACTGACCAAGGTTGGAGAATATGCAACAGGTCAAAATTTCGGTCAAGAGCAGCAGTGGGATCTGACTTATGAGTAGTATCTCCATTTCTAGCTCCAGAAGATAGGATTATTGTAAATACAAATAAATGTGGAAGAAGGCAAAAACAAGTGAATTGCTCATATGAGACTCACAACCTATCTTCATCTTTTGAATTCTAACTCTAACATTCTTCATACTACCACCTGCTTTTGCCATCATAGTGAAACTAAATTTAAAATTTATTTGACTTACTATGGCCAATAGACATGTAAGTAAATGACTGACAATTGTACATAATATTACTTCAGAAGAGGGAGCCCAAATTATAGTTGTAATTAATATAGTCATAATTATATAATTAATATGTAATATTATATATAATATAATTATAATTTATAATATATAAATGCATCATATAATTATATATAGTATATATTTTGTACTATATAAATATATTATATAATATATACATACAGTTATAGTGCCTCTATCCCTTCTTCAAAAGGACTACATTTTCTTATCCTCTTCTTGAGTTCCTAATGGAATAAGAATCTCAGGGCTAGGGCTTGTGCCTCAAATTTGAGGTGGGAAACCATGGCAGCCACAATGTTTTGTGGTATCCAAGTACTGAAAAAAATGTAAATGCAATATGTTGGTAAATATGTAAACAAGATTTATGACAAACATTATAGAGTATTGCTGAGTTGTACAAAAGATGAATATGATGATTACAGAGAAGCATGGGAATACATAGGAACTGATATAAAATGAAGTAATTAGATTACAGCAATGTAAATGAAAAGAATAGCAAAAACAAAACATTAGTAACTGAATTTCTGTTAAATTTTAAGGTCTTAACTCAGTCACAAAGAAGAGACATGAGAACAAAATTTTGTTATTGTTCAGTCATTTGCAGTGATATCCAATTCTTTACGATCCTATTTATGGTTTACTTGACAAAGATACCAGAATGGTTTGCCATGTCCTTCTCCAGCTCATTTTACAGGTGAGGCAAGGTGAGTTTCCCTGGATCACACAGCTAATAAGTATCTGAAGCCAGATTTCAACTAAAAAAGTTAAGGCTTTATGATTCTAGGCCTGGCATTCTATCCACTCTACCACCCGGGGAAAGAGAGAGAGAGAAGAGCTGGAAAATGTGAGAGATGAGAAGGACAGTATTAGTAAACTTATTTTTTAAAGTCAGGCAATCAACCAGTATTTATTATGAGCACTTACAATGAGCAAGGCAACATGAAAACAACTACATGTAATGAAAGTATAGACAGAATAAATTGGAGATAACAGAGGGAAGGCAGTAGCATTAAGGGAGATTGTGAGATTTGTAGGAAGATTGAAAAGCCAAGAGGCTGAGATGAGAAGAGAGCTTCAGCCATGGTGAACAGTCTGTGAAAATGCCTGAAGTCTGGAGATGGAGGGTTTAGTATGATGAGTAGTAAGGGGGCCAGTGTTAGTGGATCTCAGTACTCAGTGGTCTTGCTGTAGCTAAAACCATCCATCCCCTTCATTTTCTGGTAGGGTGACATTTTCCACTTAGCCAGTCTGGGCCTTAGATGAAACTGTTGTGGTTTGGTGTGCTAGGAACCCTGAAATGCAAGGATACAGAGAGGATCTGCCTCAAAAGAATTAGACCACTTAAACCTTCTTTCAGTCAAAGTAGTGAGGTTTTATTATACACTGACTGGGTGGGTGAGATTCTAAGAATCTGCACAATTTAATATGTGTAAGATTGGTACTTTTATACAGAAAAAAGACTGTGAGAAAATCTGGATGGGATCAAGGAGTGGCAAGTAGCCTGGATTGGACCAGATGCAGACAATGAAAGGCTGGACTGGGTTGGATGGTCACAATGAAAGGACAGTTGAAAGGATTATACTGGAATGGGCCAGATGCCTCAGGGAAACACCAGGGCTGAAATGTGTGAGAAAGTTCAAGGACTGAGGGTCTTTGTTTTTTGGAAGAGGTTCAGGTCTCATACCCTATGATTCCCCCTTCAAGCAAATGGGACCTAAAATCTTTTGGGGTAATCGGTAAAGGTCTCGCTTTCTGAAACTGCTTACTACTGGCAAGGCTGTAGAGCTGTCGCTGCCTGGAGGGGACATGGTTGGTTGTGAACTGTGACTCTTACCTGAAATAAAACAGAGCTAACTTACATGCATTGAGTCATTAAAAACCAGTTTGATGCTGTTATAATCATGTCCGTACTTTTTCCTTTTATAGCAAATTTCCATGATCTGAGCAAGTGGTCAATGAAAGACATGGACACAAGGCAAGTATATGAGATTTTAATCTTTTCATTCTGAATGTGTAGTCATTCCAAAACCTAAACAACTTAGCAAATTAATATTTGGCCTAGTCATCTACCTGTTATATATGTATGTATGTATGTGTGTGTATTTTATATATTAATATATTTGTATCTATATAACTATGTGAAATAAATCCCTTAAATGTTTCAAAATGATGTAAGAATAATTGAGTATTGACACAAATGTTTGTAAGATTTAGCTGTTTATTCTGTCAATTACTGAAACTAAATCAGGAACATCTTGTTTGGTTTGAGGAAGAGAATTTCAGTTTAGTCAGTTTCTTAGAGTGATGTAACTCAGGTAATATTTTCTGTTACATTAATGGAAAAGTCCATTTCGTTTGTAAGTTTTGAAGGTCTGTGCCAACTTGTTGAGATCTATTTTGCAAGAGATTTTACAGAAACATCCGAGGAGATTCTACAAGTAACTTGGAATCAGAAAAACATTTTTACTGAAGAGTTGCTCCTGAGGACAAGACATTTTCCAGATTGTCCCAAGAAAAGATGTTCCAGAGACCAGACAACTACATGGGACTCTTGAGTTCCAAGACGAAATTTGCTGATTAAATCAACATTAAGAGAGGGTTTATGATCATTATTGTACTACTTTTTTTTGTTTATTTCCCTGTATCTGAATACTGAATTCACTCAGTTATCTTGATGTCATGTAAGCTTCCACTCTAAAATCAGTCCATAGCTTTGGATAGTCTTGCCATGGTTTGTGCTATGATTGGTTAAGCTTGTTGTCCTTATGTTAACTTGTGAGGAAAAAAATATATCACATCTCTCGTTGGAAAGGGAAACTGAGACCCATTTCATAATTGATTCTATTCTCTACCACCCTGAATATATTATAAAATTGCCCAAACCATGTTTATTTGTCTCTGAACTCAGTTCAGAAACTAAACTGCTCTGTATGGAGTTAAGTTCAGAAGCTGAACTCACTAAATGCAATTGATTCTTCCTTCATCAGCCACAAATTGCAGCAATTATGGTAATTTTCTAATTGGTCATGTTGTTTTCCTACCTGTACCTGTATTGCTTTTGCAGTTTATGCCTACAAATGGGACCATCACTTCTGGCTATACCCAAAAAGGCCCTAAAAGCCCCAGTGTAAAGCTGCTGCAGGGACCTTGAGGAAGATATTCAGAAAGTATATATGGGTGACTTTCAGGGGAGAAATGTGCGGTCCCAGTTGGCAAAAGACATAACAAAGCAACAGTGACCAGTATGCAACTGACCTTGATGCCAGGGGCTCTGGACTCAAGCCCAGTAAATCAAACAGTAAATCAAAATATAAGCTAAACCACAATGACATATGTAATCATGCTCTAATGCTCCTCCTCCCTTTTATTTCTATAATTACCATTGAAATCAGTCAAAGGGGAGATGGAAAGATTGGTGATCACATTGAGAATACGGAAGAGGTAGTGGAGGAGTGCCCCTTTCAAGTCTCAGGATCATTCTCATGTATAGAAAAGATGGCAGAAGAGAGTCAAATAATCTAGTTTTCTTTCTGGTTAATCTATATTATAAGTCACCAAAAATAGGCTTAGTTCTTTCTTGATCTTTATGTTCTTATCATTCCATTGAAAAAATAATAAAAATAGAAATGAGTATGGGGGAGGAAAATACATACATATCATGACAATGGATAAGTAGCTGATTGAAGTACTATCATGATTTACACACAGTTACTTACAATAAATATTAACTTTAAACTATTTCAAAGGCAAGGAAACTGGCTATTTAGCTTGAAAAGGAAGTATTTACTGTGAAAAGATGATTTCTATCAATACATTTAATGCAAATTTAATGGACAAATTGCTTTTTATTGCATTAAATATTTTCATGTTTTGAGTTATTATATCTCATTCTGGGCTTTCTGGACACTATCCTAAATAGTCTGTGACAGTCTTTTTTTTTTAATCATTATTTTCCATAGTATTGTATCTCTCCTTACATCTTTTATAAATGGCTCTTTTAGTTCTAACCTCATTACAATTCCCTGTACAATTAAATTAGTTTCTTTATATGCCTATACCACTTTTTCCTCAGCAGAATCATTCAAAAATTTGCCCAAGTTTCATTTTTGAGAGCTTTCTTTTCTTCCCAGTCTTTCCCATTTATGGTTCCATGTCTTAAGCTTATGCATAACATCTCTTTAAAATTGTTACAATCTGCTTTCTTAAAGTTTAGGATACTTATCTGACTGTATTAGTATTCTTCCCTTGGCTGTCATGAACATTTAATGTTACATGACTTATGAATCTCTAGAAATTACAAGACCCCCTATGCTACTATAGAATGTACACTTTAAAACAACATCTTCATGAAAGTATGCAACTTTTAGTTTTGTATATCTCAGATTTTAGCACATCAACTTAAATGTAATAGGAAAAAAATAATTGAATTAAAAAGATTAATACAAGGTAAGTAATGAGATATGGATGTTCCTAAAATGAGTTTGATTCCTAGCCCAGATAACTTTTATCCTAGGCTACTGAACAAAATTGTAGTTACTCTCTCCACCTCAACTGCTACACCTTGGAAGGGCTAATGATAATGTGCCTACCCCATTATATTGTGAGCTCCTTGAGAACATCAACTAATTTTGACTTTATATCTTTGGAATTTATCACATTGCCTGCTACATAGTAGCTGTTCAATAAATGCTTTTGGATTGACAGACTTATACACAGCAAAGTCCCTGTATTTGTGGATGACATTTTGCTATTTGAATAAAGCCTCGGAATATTGAGAAGTCCTCTATAGTAGAACCATAATCATTTAAGGAAGTGTCTAGAAATAGAACAGGCTAAATTACTTTTAGGAAATTGCAAAATTCTATTAATGATGGAGAGAACTTGATTTTTTTTTAAATTAAAGGAACCTTATAATTCATCTATTTCAATCCCTTTGATTTACAGATAAAGAAACTAAGGTTGAAAGAGTGATTTTCATAAAGTTGCAATTGTGTTTGAGGGGATGTTTGAACCTAGGTCATCTTGAATCCAAGGTCAGTGCTCCAGACACTATGTCATGCAGTCCCACTGAGTACTCTGTCACTATGTCTAAGCAGTGGTTAGATGACTAGTTGCAAGGATATCCTAGAGACAACATCTACTTTAGTTAGGAAATGGACTATGAACTTTAGCCTACTTTTCCCTCTACATTCTTGTGATTCTTTAAGAAGTGCCATTCTATGTTAAGCATGTGGTCTTTTCAGCCTATTATTCAGTTTCTGATAGAGTCATCAAATAATTTTTTTTAGGTAATATTAACCTTACTAGGTGCCCAGATAATTTGGCATATTATGTATCTAACATTGGTGAATTTATCTATACCTTATCAGAAGCACTTATATTTTCAGCCTTTATTCGATTCTACTCCTCACCCTCTGGACTTTAGTACTATCCCTCAGTTGCCTTCTTATTCTGAAGCTTCCCTCTGAGCCAGGAATATTGTCACCCTGGAATATCCTTCCACTATGCTGGACCCCTTTCTGCTGTTGGTGAGTCTCAGAGCCTTCATTTGGATGTAGGACCCAGGGTAGCCATACTTCATTCTCCTCCCAGTTCTGCTTATGACACCAGATTTTGCCAATATGCCTATCACTCAGAATCCATCTCCTGCATTTCAGCTCCTTTATGTATGTTGTCTTCCCCCATCAGAACGTAAGTTCATTATGAGTATGGACTAGCCTTTTTTTTTCCTTTTTGGTGAGGCAATCAAGGTTAAGTGACTTGACCAGGGTCACACAGCTAGTAAGTGTCAAGTGTCTGAGACCATATTTGAACTCAGGTCCTCCTGACTCCAAGGCTGGAGCTATATCCATTATGCCACCTAGCTGCCCCTGGACTATCCTTTTTACTTGTATTTGTATCCCTAGTTCCTAACACAGTAAACATAACAGAGCTTAACAAATTATTGTTGCCTGCTTGTATATCCTCTTAGTTTAATAATCCCATAATTATCAACTTTGTAACTCTTCACTATGTATATCCTGAAACCATCATATCTAAGTTTAAATGTTTCTTGTTTAGTTTTATAGTTCAGGATTTTGATCAGGAAGTTTATATTCATCATACCCATGTCTTTCATAGTCCTTCCTAATTCTGCCCTCTGGAAGCATACAGAAAACCTTTTTTTCTTTCTATAGTACAACTTCTGTCTGCCCAGTTCTTAGTTATTTTGGTTTATCCATAGGGGACTAAAAAACAGATATACAAACTTACTCCATGAGTCTGATAAAATGTTGCCATAATCAAAAGAATGATTAAAAAGAGGAGGCCCATTAATACAAAGTCGGCCTGTTTACAGGAAAAAAAATCTAGGAAGATGCAATCCAGAGATCATCCCTTCACCAAGGAAATCATGCTACTTTATAAGATGTATTGCTTCTTTACAATAATCCTTTGTGCTCAGAGCTAGCCTGTTTTTCTAGAAAAAGATATAGAGAGCTTGTAATATACCATATAAACGAATGAATTTGCAGTCTAGGATACAGTAATAAGTGTCTTGTCAGTGACAGAGATATGGGGTGTTCCTTACTTAATAAGGTTAGGCAGAAATAGGTAAAGAAACAGATGTTTAAAAGGTTAGGGGATTGGATAGGGGAGACAGACAAAAGTAAAGAATGCCCATGTCTTTGCCATTAGTGTACTAGAGTCACAACTTATGATGTAATGGCCTTCAATTTTGCCATTTAGAAAGGCATATAATCTGCTCCGAGACTGGCTCAGGTTGATTTGGGTTCACTCGGGGGCATGCCTGTTGTGATGAAACCTGATAAAGAGGTTGCCATGTACTGCTTTATGTCAGGATTGGATCTACACCCCTACTATTATTATTTCTGGAATAGGGAAGTGTTATAAGTGGGAATGAAAGTACTTTAGTCCTTTGTTCTAAAGATCCTAAAGCAAATGAGACAGAGCATTGAAATTAAAAATCAATTTTAAGATTATAAAGGTTGGCAGATAACCACAAATATCAAGACTCTTACCAAAGTAAGTGGACCAAGGTGCTGAATGCCATTACCTCCTCCACTTCTGCTCCCACTCCTAACCCCAGCTCAGTCTAGGAGCTTTCTTTATCAGACAGAAGATTTAACTCAGATTATGATTTCTCAAAGGGCCATTCTTGTTCTCTAGTCCTGTAGGAACTCTACATCTATTATCAGGAAGAGTTACAACCAACAGTCTCCAATCCCAAATCTAGCAAAATGCAGAAGCTTTTCACTCCCTTAATTATTTTATTGGTCTTTTCTAAGCTTTTTCTGGCAGACAGGTGGCATAGTGGACAGAATGCTGGTCCTGAAGTCAGGAAGACTCACCTTCCTAAGTTCAAATGCTGCTTCAAACACTGACTGTGTGGACATTGGGCAAATCGCTAGACTTTGTTTGCCTGAGTTCCTCATCTATAAAATGATCTGGAAAAGGAAGTAGCAAAAAGCTAAAGTATCTTTGTCAAGAAAACCTACATGCGGTCATAAAGAGTAAGAAATGACTGAAATAATTAAACAACTACAACAACAAAAACCTTTTTTCCAGCTCCATCATAATTCCCTTATGATATGGGGAGCAAAGTACTCACAAAGATACCAGATTCCAGATGTCTTCAAAGAAAGCACAGTCTTTGCAATGCATACATTCAGATTGGGTCCATTCCATTTCAGTGAGGCTATAATGCTGTGCATCAAAATGAGTCAGTTTTTTCCAAGACATTGAAAACAATGCCAAAAATTCTACAGGACCAAATGTTGGATCACTAGTCATCTAGGTTTTGTTGCTACCTGGAAGAAAATTACAATGGACCAAATACATTTTTGTTTTGAATTTTGCATAGCTTGTCTTTAATTTAATATTTTATTCTTCCCAATTACATGTAAAAACAATGTTAACATTGTTTTTTTTCAAATGTTGAGTTCCAAATTCTCCCTCTTCCTTTTCCTCCCCACCCCCCTCACAATTGAGAAGGCAAGCAATTTGATGTGTGTTGTACATGTGTGGTCAGGCAAAATACAGTTCCGTGTAGGTCATGCTGTGAAAACAAAAAACAGGAAAAAAGAATAATAAAGAAAGTAAAGAAAAATTATATTTGATATGCATTCAGGCTCCACCAATTCTTTCTTTGGAGATGGGTAGCTACTTTTATCTTAAGTCTTTCAGAATTGTCTTGGATCATTGTATTGCTAAGAATAGCTAAATTATTCACAGTAGAGCATCACATATAATGTTGCTGTTACTGTCTACAGTGTTCTCTGGGTTCTGCTCATTTCACTTTCCATGAGTTCGTGTAAGTCTTTCTAGGATTTTTTTTTTCTGAGAGTATCCTGCTTGTTATTTCTTAAAGCACAATAGTGTTCCATCACAATCATACACCACAAGTTGTTCAGCCATTCCTCAATTGATGTACATACCCTCAATTTCTAATTTGTTGCCACCACTAGAAGAGCTGCTATAAACATTTTTATACACATTGTACTTTCCTTTTTGCTTTTCAGTCTCTTTGAAATAAGGCCTAGTATTGCTTGGTCAAAGGGCATGTATGGTTTTGTAGCCCTTCGGGCATAGTTCCAAATTGCTCTCCAGAATGGTTGAATCAGTATACAACTTCACCAACCATGCATTAGTGTCTTAATTTCCCACATCTCCTCCAACATTTGTCATTTCTTTTTCTGTCATATTAGCCAATCTGATATGTGTGTGGTGACAGCTCAGAGTTGTTTTCATTTGTATTTCTTTAAGCAAGAGATTAACAGCATTTTTTTAAATATAACTACAGATAGCTTTGATTACTTTGTCTGAAAACTGCTTGTTCATATGCTTTGACCATTTATCAATTGAAGAATGGCTCTTATTTATACAAATTTCACTCCATTTTCTATATATTTGAGAATTGATGTCTTTATCAGAGAACCTTGCTATAATTATTTTTGCAGTAATGATATCCAATTGATATATTTCCCTCCACCCTATTTTCACATTGTTTTTCCTTCTCTCTCTCTCTCTCTTCTCTCTCTCTCTCTCTCTCTCTCTCTCTCTCTCTCTCTCTCTCTCTCCTTTAACTATATTATCAAAAGTGTTTTACTTCAGAGTTTTACCTTTCTAGATATGCCCTCCCTTCTATCAGCACCACCCTTTTTCTCTTATCCCCTTCCCCTCCTAATTTCCTGAATAGTAAGACAGGTTTCTGTGCTCAAATGAGGTTATATGTTATTCCCTCTTTGAGTCAACAACCTATGAGAGTAAGTTCACATGCTTTCCTTTTTCCTGTATCTTCCCCTCCACTGTAAAATTTCTTTCCATCCTCTTTTATGTCAGATAATTTAGCCAATTCCACCTTTCCCCTTCCTTTTTCCCCAATGCATTCTTCCTTCTCACCCCTTAATTTTATTTTAGATGATCATCCCATCAAGTTCAACTCACACCTGTTCTTTCTTTGTATACTCCTAACTGCCCTAGTCCTAATAATAATTTTTTTTAAATTACAAGTATCATTTTCCTCTTTAGCGATGTAAAACAATTTAATCTTCTTGAATCTCTTATGATTTCTCTTTCCTATTTACCTTTTTATCCTTTTCTTGAATCTTACATTTGAAAATCAAATTGTCTATTCAGTTCTGGTCTTTTCCTCAGGAGTGCTTGAAAGTCCTCTATTTATTGAATGCCCATCTTTCCCTGAAGGATTAAACTCAGTTTGCTGGGTAGGTGATTCTTGCTGTAATCCTAGCTTTTTTGCCCTCCAGAATATTATATTTCAAGCCCTCCAATCCTTTAATGTAAAAGCTGCCAAATCTTGTGTTACCTTGAGTGTGGCTCCACAATATTTGCATTGTTTCTTTCTGGTTCATTACATTATTTTCTACTTTACCTGGAAGGTCTGGAATTTGGCTACCATATTCCTGGGAGTTTTCATTTTGGGATCTCTTTCAGGAGGAGATCTATGGATTCTTTCAATTTCTATTTTACCCTACAATTCCTGAATATCAGAGCAGTTTTCCATGATCATTTTTTGAAAGATGTTGTGTAGGCTTTTTTTTGATTATGGCTTTCAGGTAGTCCAATAATTCTTAAATTATTTCTCCTGGATCTTTTTCCCAGGTCAATTATTATTCCAATAAGATATTTGATATTTTCTTCTATTTTTTCATTCTTTTCATTTTGCTTGATTGGGGTTTTGTGTGTGTGTGTGTTTCTCCTAAAGTCATTAGCTTCCAATTGTCCAATTCTGACTAACAAAACAGCTAGGATTACAACCAAGATTGATCTACCCAACAAAACTGAATTTAATCCTTCAGGGGAAGATGAACATTCAATGAAATAGAGGACTTTCAAGAACTCCTGATGAAAAGACCAGAGCTGAATAGAAAATTTGATTTTCAAATTTAAGACTCAAGCATAAAAAGGTAAATAGGAAAGCAAAATCATAAGAGATTCAGCAATGGGGGGAAATGGACATTTAATGAAATAGAGGACTTTCAAGCATTCCTAATGAAAAGACAGAGCTGAATAGAATACTTGACTTCCAAGTGCAAGGCTCAAGAGAAACATAAAAAGGTAAATGGGAAAGAGAAATCATAAAAGATTTGATAAAGTTAAACTGTTTATACTCCTACTTGGGAAAATAATATTTATAACTTCTAAAAACTTTCTCATTATCAAAGCAGATAGAAGGAGTATACCTAGATAAAAAGTATTTGGAGGGTTTTGGAATAGAGCTCTGGTAAGTTCCAGCCTTTTTTCTGCCATCGTGGCTCCCCCGATACAGACACACACATATGCGCGTGCACGCGCACACACGCACACATGCGCATACACATATACATCTACCCATATATGTGTGTAGAGGTATATATATGAATATATGTGCACCCATATATATACATATGTACATACATACATATACATACGTATATATTCAACATGTTGCTTTGAAAGTAGAAGAACATAATATGTTTTAGGAATTTGTATTTAATATTATTTGCTCTTTTCATTCGATGACTCCCAAATGCCTATAGGATAAATTATGACCTCTTTGGCATATGACTCTTCAGGGTCTATCCAAATCATATGGTTATCTCAATAGATGTAAAAAGAAAAAAAAATCTTTTGGCAAAGTATAGCACACATTTCTATTAAAAATACTAGAGAGCATAAGACGAATGGAGTTTTCCTTAAATGATAAGTAGCATCTATCTAAAAAACATCAGCAAGAATTATATGTAATGGGGATAAGCTTGAAGCATTTCCAGTAAGATCAGGGGTGAAACAAGGATGTCCATTATTTCCACTGCTATTCATTATTTTACTCAATATAAGCTTTAGCAATAAGAGAAGAAAAAAGAAATTGAAGGAATTAGAATAGGCAATGAAGAAACAAAGCTATCACTCTTTGCAGATGATATAATTCTAAAGAATTCTAAAGAAACAACTAAAAGACTACTTGAAATAATTAACAACCTTAGCAAAGTTGCAGGATATAAAATAAACCCACATAAATCATTGACATTCACATGTATTAATAACAAAGCCCTACAGCACTAGAAAGAAAGAGAAATTCCATTTTAAGTTACTGTAGACATTGTAAAGTATTTGGGAGTCTACCTGCCAAAACAAACCCAGGAACCATATGAACACAATTATAAAACACTTTACACACAAATAAAGTCAGATCTAAATAATTGGAAAAACATTAGTTTGCTCATGGGTAGGCTGAGTTAATATAATAAAAATGACAATTCTATCTAAATGAATTTACTTATTCAGTGCCATACCAATCAAGCTACCAAATATTATTTTAAAGAGCTAAAAATAATAACAAGATTCATTTGGAGTAAGAAAAGATACAGAATATCAAGATAATTAATGAAAATAAATGCAAGGGAAGGCAGTCTAGCCATTCCAGATTTCAAATTGCATTATAAAACTTAGTCCTGTCTAAGAAATAGGGTGGTAAATGAGTGGAAAAGGTTAAGTACACAAAACACAGTAGTCAATAACTATAATAATTTACTGTTTGATAAATCCAAAGACCCCAGCTTCTGGATAAAAACTCACTATTTGACAAAAACTGCTGGGAAAACTGAAACGAGTATGGCAGAAACTAGGCATAGATCAAAACCTTACAGTGTATACCAAGATAAAGTCTAAATAGGTACACATTTTAGATATAAGAGCTGATACTGTAAGTAACCTGGGAGAGTTTACCTGCCACATTTATAGAGAATGAAAGAATTTGTGACCAAATAAGATATTGAGAACATTACGAAATGCAAAATGAACAATTTTGATTACATTAAATTGAAAAGTTTTTGCATAAACAAAGCCAATGAAACCAAAATTGGAAAGGAAGCAGAAAACTGAATCCAAACTTCACAAAACAAAAACCCTTAATAAAAGGATTTGTTCTGTAAAACTTGGACTCAGTCAAAAGGCTGCACCCAAGGACCTAGAAGTTCACATGTGCCATCCAGGCCATGGGTTCCCCACCCCTGGAAAGGCAGTAAAATAACTCTTTGGGCATAATTTCAGGTTGCTCTCCAAAATGGTTGGATCATTTCACTGTTCCTTCAACAGTGAATTAGTGGCCCTATTTTTCCACATCCCCTCCAACATTTTTTGCTTTCCCCTTCCATCATTTTAGGCGATCTGATAGATATAAAATGACATCTCAAGGTTGTTTTAATTTGTATTTCTTTAATCAATAATAATTTAGTGCATTTTTCATAAGACTATAAATTGTTTTGATCTTTTCATCAGAAATCTGCCTCTTCATATCCTTTGAGAATTTATTATTTGGTAAGTGACATATTTTTATAGGTTTGAGAAAATCATTTGTATGTGACATATGAGACTTTTATCTGAAAAACTGTCCATAAGTTTGCCCCAAATTTTCTGTTTTCCTTCTGATCTTGGTTACATTTGTTTGATTTGTAAAAAACAAACAAAAAAAATCCTTTTAAATTTTATGTAGTCAAAATCATCCATTTTATACCTCACGCTGCTCTCTCTTGTTTAGTCACCAATATATGTCTGAAGATAATATGTTCCATGTCTAGGTCATATATCCAATTTGACCTTATCTTGGGAAGTGGTGTAAAATATTGATCTTTACCCAATTTCTACCAGACTGCTTTCCAGTCTTCCCAACAATTTTTGACCAAGTAATGAATTCTTATCTGCCAAACTTAAATCTTTGCACTTGTCAAAAACAGGGATACTATATTCATTTTCTGCCATAAATTGTATGTCTACTTTTTTCCACTAATCTACCTTTCTATTTCTTAGTCAATACCAGATAATTTTGGTAATTACTTCCTTATAAAGGCTATGATTTGAAATTAAATTTTCTGATTTTTAAGTCCAATTTTTTTCTACTCTTTCAAGATGGTTCTCCACAGATGTCTCATATGCTGGCTGTAACTTAGGGGTAACAGTCTTTAGGATTTATTCTTTCAATAATTTCAGCTATCTTTTTACTGGAAAGCCATGCGCCATAAAATATACCTTTATTTCATTAGTCTAGATTAGTTATCAAAATACCAGACCCTTATTTCTAGAAAAGTAGTTTTCATTTTAAGGGTTAGCATAATTTTTTAAAGCAAACATTTCTGACTCAGTACTATTCACATGTATTTTCTTCAGTAGCTAGATTTAATAAAGAAATTCCTGGGACAGAAAGGTGGTGCAGTAAATGTAGCTCCAGCCCTGAAGTCTGGAGGACCTGAGTTCAAATCCAGCCTCAGACACTTACTATTTTATCTTACTATGTGTGATCCTGGGCAAGTCATATAATGTCAATTACCTCCTTAAAAAATTGCCAGATATTCATTACTTATAAAGGAAGTTTTGAAGATAGAATGGTGACTATGTGTGAACAATATTAGTTAAGCTGAGATTAGCATGAACCAAAAAATTCTGCTACCATCCTATTATGGTGGCTCTTTGTGGCAAGTATGTGATTCTGGCTTCTTGAAAGCTATGCCCTGATAATGGACTTTAACTACCATACATGAATAGGACTTGGTACATCTGGAGAGACTCATCACCATATTTACCACAATTTTTACATGATAAAATTTTACATTAAAAAAACTGTTGAGCACTAATATATACAGGATTTTGTAGAGCCTTTGAAGGATACTAAGCAAAACAAAACAAAACAAACAAGCACACACAAAAAACCCTTTAATTGGATATATGTGTTTGTTTTTTGATGTGCAATTCCATCTACAGAGGTAAACTAAAAGGGAGCTACAGAGGAGAATAGCATGTAATATAAGTGTATTCATACATGTATATGTATGTATATGTGTATGCATATGGGTGTGCAAATGTATGCATGAATATATGTGTATATACAATCATAATATATGCATATGAACAACACATGTTATATACAGATGAATGCACACGTACTATACATATTATGAATGTACAAAAACTTTGTGCTATATTACACACATGTGTATATGCATATGTGTTTATGTATGCATGTCTGTATGTGTGTTTGGATATATGCATACATACATGCACACATACATACACATATATACAAACTACCAATAAATTGTTCTATTTGAAATAGAAAGATGCCTGCAGAAAGATATGGGAGACAGTATTATAAGACAGTTCAAAGTACTATCATGTCCTTGACCATCATCTCCTCTTGGACACTGGTAGAAATAGATTCATGTCTTCCTGGGATAGTTTCAAGGGACAATATAACCTTAGAGATAACATTCATCTAATGTTTCTTAAGATGCTTTACTTTTTTTTTTTACTGTCGAATTAAATCTTTATGTTGATGCTACTTTCATGGATAGTTATTTGTCTGATATTGTTTCCAAATAGGGGGTGCATCCTTTTGGGGTATATTGCTTCTGATAAATGAACTACACATATATCTATCAATGTCCAAGTTTCTTATGCTTTGATACAGTGCCATGAATTTATTTAAAGAAATTTCGTATTTTATAGAAGCAGGACTTAAGTCCATATCCTTGAGTCCCATAAACACAGGCTCAAAGAATCAAAGAATTTTAGAGTTGGAAAAAATGTAATCAGCCATATAATCCAACTTAAACCTGAGAAATATATTGTACCTAACCAGTGATACTCCAGCCTCTTTTTCAGAAGATTAACATACAACTTTCCAAAGCAAGCTCTACATTTTGGACAACTCTAAATAGTTTTTCACCATATTGTGATATTGTTCCTGGGGCCCTTTTTGTACCAAATGGTACAAGCCTAATCCCCTTTCCATGTGATAATCCTTCAAATGCTTGAACATTTCCACCCCTCTCACATCCAAGATAAAAATTTACAGTTCCTTCAGTTAATCCTCTTCTGAAATGGACCTTTTTTATCCTAATTGCTTTCTCTAAAATCTCTCCATCTTATCAATAGTCTTCTTAAATTTGGTTGCCTAGGACCTAATAAATTATCTCAGATGTGGTATAACAAGGTTAGGGTACAAAGTTATTATCACATATTTATTCTTGGAAGTTATATTTCTCTTAATGCATTCCTAGATTTTATTAGCTTTTTTTGATTGTAACATCACATTGCTTCATTGAACTTATGGTACATTAAAACTGCCATCTAACTAACTAACTAAATAACTAACTAACTAACTATATATACGTATAAGTAGTATATATAGTATTTGTGAAGTTATTATTTCTTTTATAGCAAAAATATAAGATTTTTCTTATCTTTACTAAATTTTATGTTATTAAATTTGACTGCATATTCTATCCCATCAAGATCTTTTTTTTCTTGGAACATATCTTTGTCAACTAGTTTAATAGCTATCCCAAGTTTTTATCATTTGCAAATTTTATGAGCATGCTATCTATTACTTTATCCAAATTGTTCAAAATGTTAAGCAGACAGGGCTACATATGGATTCCTTAGGTGTGCTCCATTGGAGACTTACTAGTAAGTGGACATTTAACATTATAAGCTATTCTATGGTTTTCAATACTGAAAGATAATCAGTATAATTATATTATTATTTAGATTACATCTCTCCATCTTTTCTTTTCCCAAAAGAATAACATCATGTATTTTTATCAAACCATTTTCTGAAATCTAGGGAAACTATGACATTTCCTTATCTGTCAGTTTAGTAACCCTATGAAATAGGGAAATGAGGTTAGTCTGGTTCAAGCTGTTCTTTATAAAGCCATGCTAACTCTTTCTAATCAATCCTTCCTTTTCTATATTTTCACCAACAGTATCTTTAGTGAACTTTTCAAATATCCCAGGAATTGAAGCCAAGCTCATTACCCTACGGTTTACAGAGTCGAATGAGAGCAGAATTTGTCCTTTTCCAGTTCGATGCTACATCTCCCCTTTTACTTAATCTTTAAAATGTCACCTTAGTAGTCACATCAGCTAGTTCTTTCTGTTCCCAAGGGTGTAGTTAACCTAGTCTGAGTGACTTGAATTCATCAAATGTGAATAAGTACTCTCTTGTTATCTACTCATAAGAAAGCAGCAGGGAATCCTGAGAGGGAGACAGGAAGCAGCATGTGCCAGACAAGTCAAACAACAACTACCACCTTAACCATCTCTCCTTATATCATAATGGAGACAGTTCAGGATCCTCGACCCAGAAACCTTGTGAGTAACAGTGTCCCACAAATGATCAGAGTCCACGGGGTAGCTAGGTGGTGCAGTGGATAGAGCACCGGCCCTGAAGTCAGGAGGACCTGAGTTCAAATCCAGCCTCAGACCAAACACTTGACACTTACTAGCTGTGTGACCCTAGGCAAGTCATTTAACCCCAATTGCCTAAAAAAAATGATCAGAGTCCAGTCCAACACCCACAGCCATCAGAAGGGAGAAACATTCCTCATTACCCACAGCAACAACTACTGACCAAAGACCATCAGTGAACAAAAAGGCATGAGCATTATCACTCAGACTATTATTCTTGCTTCCAGTCTTTACAGTCATCATCTGGGGATCTGGCTCCTACATAGAAATAGCCAGACATCCCTGCAAACTGCCAACAAACTGTTGGCAGGACAGGCAAACCAATCTAGTTGAAGTAGAAAGATGCCCACAGGAAGACACAGGAAAGAGTGTTGTTACGCAGTTCAAACAACTATTATGCCCTTGATTTATATCTTCCTTGGGTAGTTTCAGGGCAAAATGTACCCTTAAAGATAACTCACTCACTTAATATTTCTTAAGATGCTTTACTTCTTTATTTGTCAAATTAAATCTTTATGTTGATGCTACTTTCATGGATGATATTGGTCTGATATTGTTTCCAAATATGGGGTGCATCCTGTTTGGAGTGTACTGCTCCCCATAAATGAACTACATATACATACATACATAAGTACACACATGCATATACATACATATATATATATATATACATGTATATATATATACATGTATATATATACATATATATATACATATATATATATACATGTATATATATATATATATATATACATACATTCTCACATATCTATATCTATCTATCGATGTATCTAAACCTCCAATTTCATATGTGTTGATATAGTGTCAGGAATTTGCTTAAAGGAATTTTAGATCTCATAGTGTGATATTTAGGTTTCATTTATGGGCAACTTCAAAGCTGTTATAAACTAGCACAGGACTTCACAATTAATAATTTTTTTTTTATCTGCACCTGAAAGCTAGAAGAAAGCCAAAGCTTGAAGGCAGCTTCTGATGAGAGAATTTAGAGGGGAGAGCCTCAGAGTGAATGAATGTAGAGTAATATTTGGAGCTATAGAGAAATACTTGAGAATAATTAAATGTTTAAATTGTGGTATTATGTTTCTGATTGGAACATAATTTAATTCAAACTTCTTGAAGATAACAAAACTTCATTACTATATATAATCAGTCTTAATTTTATATATTGTTATACTGATTTAATAGCTGAGACAATATTTCCATTTTATTTTCTTTAGTGTTTTAATTGAATACGTTCTGAATAAAGAATCAAAAACCAAGCAATAAAAATCACACTTTGGAACATGATCAAATGAAGCACAACATAATCAATCTGATGTCAGCCCTTCAACTACAATTAATAAAAGACATAATCAAGTACCAGTGAACATAGCTTTTAGTATAACTCTAGCTAATTGCCTTTAATATATTATATTTCCATATAAAACTATTTCCTACATGTTAAAATGGTTCCTTGGTTTATATTTTTATCCCCCAAAGTATGGATAATACTTAAAATGTTAATATAATTGAAGCCTAGAGTTGTACTACTTATATGGTATGCAAATCAAAAAAGGTATTAAAATGCATGTGCCATTTATAGAAAAAAATATGGGTATTTATTTATAATGAATCACAGTTTACCTTTAGCTTCTATTTAAGACAATAGCTATGTTTCAACTCAGTTCAGCAGTCTCACTGTATAATAAAAATCACACTTAAAAATGCCTGTAATATTTTAAAATCACTAGTTAGAGGTAAAAAAAAGATAATTATTTGAGGAAAATATCATTAATGATAGCAACCAAGTTAAAATATACAATGTAAGACTGCTTCTTTGGGACATAAGTCATGTTTGTTGCCTTCATTTTTAAATTACATCATTGGCTTATCTTCCTCCTGCCATAAATATTCCCTCTTAAGTTTCCAAGCTTTTAGTCATTACTTCCAAAAGAGTTTATTTTGTGTAAAATGTGCTAATTGTTTATTTTAACAGTCTTAGTCAGGCTTCGCAAGTATTTGTTTAATGTATGTAGTAAGTTCTTTATAGGTAGAGCTGGTTTATCTTTCTGCACAGTAAGGTATCAAGTGCCATTAAAAGGATCATTACCATGATTTATTACTTCAGCAAGTGTAAATTTCCATAAACTATGTTTACTTTAAAAGGAGTAGTGTAAAATTAATTATGGGTGAGGCTTAACATTTCACCCTCTGTTCTAGGAGTTATAACTTAACTGGAGGTGTGTGTGTGTGTGTGTGTGTGTGTGTGTGTGTGTGTGTGTGTGTGTGTGTACAAGGGAGGGCTTAGAAGGGAGCCCCCAAACTAGAATATGCATGTGCACATATGAGTGTATTGTTTGTTTTTTTGTTATTGTCTTTCTCCAGGTCCATTATTGTGAGGAAACTATGATTTAAAATTTGAAGAGAATTCAGTAGCTCCCTTTGCTTTTTTTCTCTTTTGAAGTTGAGTTTTTGTCTTTTCAATTTCAACTAGATGTGATCATGAGTATAAGAGAATAAATAGCTAATTTCTAGTACTGTAATATTGTATTGTTTTTCTTCTTTTTAAACTGAAAAGATTGTTAAAGTGAAATCCCATTAATAGAGTTCATTGGATATATGAAAAATCTGTTTATGTAAACATAGTACTGTAATGTGGGTTAATAATATCCTCAAAATCCAAAAATCTATATTTCAATATTTTTCTCTACTCAAAACAATTAAACTGGAGTTTTGAAGTTAACTTCATGGTTTTACCATTGGCTGTATACTTGTTAATATTGTGATTAGAGGGGGGGAAATAGGCAATAACAGTGATTCTGACCAGCAAGCAAACAAAAGTACGAAGAGACCCAGGGTGGGTGAAACTGCTGCCTGGAGGGTAAAGAAGACCATAGGGAGAAATTAGAATGACCAGGTTTCCTGGTTTAAATTTCACTGCACTAAAATTCATTTCGCCCTGATTAAAAGCTAAATTTTTCTCCCTGCAGCCTGACAGTAGCTGAATAATCGGTGGAACCTATTATAAAAGTCCTAGTTATCTAAGGAATACTGGCAATCTACTATTGGTTCTTTTCAAAAACAGAAAAAAAAATCAGAATAGCTATGTACAGAGCACTACTGATTTTATTTCTCTTATGATTCCTGAAGTGATTGTCAATATATCAGGGCTGGCTTCTTCCTGAAGTGTCTAGTTTTAGCGCTGGGTGTCTGGGAACATTTCTACTTCTCAAATTTGATCATGAAATAAAAAAAAGTGGTATAAATTATCTTTTAAAAATTTACACTTTGGAATTATGGGTGCTTATAATTTCCCCATTGTTTCTAACCTATCCACACCCCCTCAAAACTATACCCAGTATAGTTTACAAAATGAAAATTTCTCTTCCTTGTTGTATTGTGGAACATTATTCAAAAGTAATGATGGTTAATTTGCAATGCCAAGGGTAAGAACATCTTGGTATTTTACCTGGTGACTCACATTTCTCCTAAAGCAACATTGTAGAAAAAGCTGTTTTTCACATTGGTTAATGGAGCCACCATATTTTGAAGTGTAAAGACATCTAATTTGAAGATGTCATCTATGATGGCTGGAGGACCGGGAAAAAAAATCACATTTGAACAACAGAATATAATAGCCCCAAAAATACTAAGTACCTATGGTCAACTTTTGATTGGGTATATGAGTTTTCCATTTTATGGGTTATCTGGACAACTTTTTAATTCCCCATACTTCCCCTATGACTTAAGCTTTCCATACTAGCCTAATTACAAAGACTTGGCGGGTGTCCAGGAAATGCAGATTGATTTTAATGCTAACCCAATTAAATCAGAATAAGGAAGATAAATAGCCCACAGGAAATAAATATTATTATGCATTCTAAAGCAAAGCATAAATAATTTTAGAATTATTAGCACCACAGCTTGCCTTCATTAAGTTGGAAAATTGAGAAGGCACTGTCAACAATGTATTTTCAGAAGTGATGTTGAGGAGCACTCATTGGGACTGAATCATTAACAAATGGAAATGTAATTGGCTTTTCAAAATACCTAAAAGTGTTTAAATTTTGAAAGTTAAATAGTTTAATATTTCAGTGAGTCTCTGATTTCATCAATATACATAGTCCCTACACTAATGTAGACTGAAACTAACATGCTTTTTCTCATGCTCTGTGACTCTGGGCAAGTCACGTAACCATCGTATGCCTTGTTTTCTTCCTCTATAAAATAGAAGTAATAACTTCACCTACTTCCCATATTATTTAGAATATAAGATGAGGTGATTTTGTAAAGCATTTTTCAAACTGAAAAGTGATGCATAAATACTAGTTATTATTATTGCTCTTATTATTATTATCCATATTCCCCCATAAACCCTAGAAATATTGGGAGAAGAATATTTTCCCCCAAGTGAACAATTTAGGAATATTAAAAACAGTATAATTTTTCAAACACTTTCAAACTTGCTTTCTCCCGTTGAATTCGGCAAACAGCTTATTAGACATCTGCAGTATCTATCACAGATATACATATACACATACACATACATATTGCTGTTTGTCCTTCATTTTGAAGAGAATGAATGACATCAGGAGGTGACATCTTGACTCAAGCTTGAATTGGATATAAGTGAGACACACTCATACAAAGTTATCAGTACCTTTCTCTCTTCTCCAGTGGCAAGACAAAAGTCAGAATGGCTAGCAATAGCCAGGGAAATAGTAGATAATCTTAGTGTCTTCAATATCTGAACAAACTCCAAGTGTTCTACAATGCTTGTTTTAGTGACCTTCATGGATGTTGAAACAAATTGCTCTCATCTACTCATTGACCTGGGGGAAGTCTTCACATACTTGAGGCAGAGATTCCTCAAATTCACCTGTGGGTTTAAGGTCTGTTGGTTTACCTCAACCTGGGTTAGCCTATCTACTGTGACAGTTTTACCAGGATTTCTGCTATTTATGCTATTGTTTCTTGTAAGCATGGGTAAAAGTTGGGTGAAGGTAGACAGAAAAGGTAGGTGAATCGCCCTGAAATGGGCTCAGGAAGCCCTCATAAGAAGGGTACTAAACCTCTCTGAACACCCTATACATCTCATATATATATATATATATATATATGTGTGTGTGTGTGTGTGTGTGTGTGTGTGTGTGTGTGTGTGTGTGTGTGTATATGTATCTATATATATATATATATATATACATATATATACATATATATACATATATACACACACACACATATACACACACATATATATACACACATATATATACATATACATATACATATATATGTGTGTGTGTGTGTGTGTATATATATATATATGTTGTTGTAATTGTTGTTGAGTCATTTAAGCTGTGTTTGACTCTTTGTGACCCTATTTTGTGGTTTTCTTGGCAAAGATACTGAAGTGGTTTGTCATTTCCTTTTCCAGCTCAATTTACAGACGAGAAACTGAGGCAGACAGGGTTAAGTAACTTGTCCAGAGTCACATAGCTAGTAAGTTTTTGAGGCTGGATTTGAACTCAGGAAGATTACTCTTCCTGATTCTAAGCCCAGTGTTCTAACCACTGTACCTACATATATGTACATAACTGTGATGTACAAAAAGAGACATAATTTCTGAGTAATTAATCATTTTATTAATTATGGCAATGTTCTTCAGAAGATGATTGGACCTAGTAGGCCACTGCATCTGGGGCTATCCCCAGTTGTCCTGATCTATATCTTGCCACTGGACCCAGATGGCTCCATAGGAGAGAGTGAGGCTGGTGACTTTGCACAGCCCTCCCTCACTTAAATCCAATTCACTTGCAAGTCATGACATCTCCTGCCTAATGTCATGGTCCTCTTCAAGAACAAAGGACAAACAACAACCTGACCTAGCAGAGAATGAGGAAATGGGAAGGGGAAAAAAAACCCAAATCCTCTAATATTAGTGGCTTATTAACATGAAACACGTCATCATTTCTCTCATATACAAATATACATATGTATGTGTGTGAAAACATATGTATGTGGACATATGTGTGAATATATATACACACAGACATAGGCATACATATGAGTATATATGTACATATACATACACACAGGCACACAAAACACATATTATATTTACATGTACATACACATAGGTATAAATGCATAAACATGCATATACATGTATATGCATATGTATCATATACACATATGCATGCACATACTGTATATATGTATATATGTGTGTGTTTCTGTGTATATATATATATTTGTGCATATGTATATATACATATATACATATACATGCATGTGTTTACACACACGTACTGATGGACTAACTCAAGAGACTGGTCATTCTAAGCATAAGCAAAAGGCATTTTGCAACTAATTTCTTACGTGTGCGTTGTTAGCCTAGTTTGTTTTAAGGAGTATGGATCTCCTTGAGAAAGCCCTGTAATGTTCTAGGAACTGATTGAATAAATACACTGTTTTTTGTTTTTATTTTTATTTTTTTGAAAAAGAGCAGCTAGTGGGTTTTGCTATCAGTAAGAAATCTTTTTTTTTTTAAATTTTGAGAAGGGGATAGGAACTGTACTTTGTGATTTCATTGATGTAGGAGATTCCTGAGAGAAAAAACTCCCTGCACCAATGCAGGTATCCTAGAGTACTGAGTGGTTAAATGATTTGCCCAGGGTCACCCATACAGTCAGATGTGGGATTTGAGCTCAGATCTTCCTGACTTCAGGGTTATGCCTCTATCATGTTACCTTCCATTTGGACCTTATGTCCTACATCATGGTGGCAGACATCTTTGCCGAACATGTATTTTCCTATTTGATTTACTTGACAATAATCAGAGGTTAAATTAACAGCTATCTCTGTGACTGCATTGAAAATAAATCATATATAATCTTTGTATATGCATGAAAAACTTCTCAAAGTGAGGGATGGAAATAAACATCTATATAGAATCTACTATGTGTCAGACATTGTTCTAAGCACTTTACATATATCTCATTTGATCGCAGGAAAAGAGACTTTAAGACTACAGTTTGCTCCACTGAGGCAGCAAAAATCAGATTTATTTATTTTATTTAATTTTTAAAAAGTCAACAAGCAATAAAACTAGCAGAATCTTAACTTATCTGTACTGTTCTGGTAGTACTGTGACTGCAAAGATGTGGTCTACTATAGAGAGTCATTTCTGAAGATATGCTTACTTTCTCAAATTTTCATCAAGTATACTCTCAATAAGCATGGAGTTCTGATTGAATATTTGGATTGTATGTGGATAGTGGTAAGAATGTTGTCTTCTGATATTTACTAGAATGCAAATGTAGGAGACCAGTAAAATAGAATTGACTCAGTCTTTCCAATTGTGAACAACCCTTTTTGATAACACTATCACATATAATATGCACATTAAATCTATCCATTTGCATTTTCATCTGTTAGATTTTTCTATTTATTCTATCCAAAAAGCAAATTTATTTTTGCTTTTCATTTTCTTTCTTCTTTTCTTTCCACCTTTTTACATAAATTTTCTTTAACTGAGCCGTGTAGAATGAATTTTCTTATTTTAAACCTATCTGCTACACCCTTTCTCTTGTTCTTGAAATCCACAATTTGGCCAAGAAATTTTTGTAAGACAGGGAACTAAGAAGCTATTTATCTTACTGAACTTTAATTTTTCATTCAGTGAGCCAAGTTCTTTCTACCACTTTGCTTATTGCCTGACCAGCTTCATAAAGGCTACAGCAGTGTTACCAAAGAGTTGTGTGTAACAAGTATCAGGAAATACCACTAGGGACAACGAAGTACCTTATCTGTGTAGTAGGCTGCTATTAGGTCTCAGTGACTTCACTTAGCCTTTCAGTAAGTGATTTGAAAGTGCCATAAACCACATATAATGAAGAATTACACCCCTTTCAGCCAGACTGTCAGCAACTTAAAATTTCTCAATAAAAAGAGATTTGGCTCTTTTATTCCACCCCCTCATATCCTCTTTTAACTGAAGACAGAGTGAAGACAGTTAAAATTGTGTGATAAATATATTGCCATATCCTGGGCTTTATTTTTATCAATTTGAAAATCATGTTTTCCTAGACATAATAAAATAGATAAGCATTCTTCTCTTCTTCTATGACAAGGAAAATCAATTTCTGTATTTTCCTGATCTCTGGTTCTTGTATAACCTACCTTGTTTTACATTTTATTTTGAGGAAAAAATCTTTTAGTATAACTTAAGGAAGATCAATTTAAGGAAGCCATATTTCTCAATTTTAATTAACTCCTCCTTCTACTTACTTTTTTTGTCTCAGTCTTTAGGTATTTTTATAATCCCACACAGAGATTAATTATCCTGTCATAAAATCTCAGGAATCATAATTATTCCTAAATATTGATTGCAAAATTAATTTAAATAGGCTATCTGCAAATTCAATTTGATATGTTCACATGTATGGAATTTCCTCAGTTCAAGAACTGATTCCTTTCTATATGATATTATAAGTGAAAACTAATTGCCTTAGCCATATAAAACTTGTATTTTATTTGTTATTTGATGCTCTGACAAATTGATTTGAGTATATGGCCAAAATGCTTTAATTATTCTAGTTAGGTAACCTTTGCCAATCTATAGTAAATGTTCTAACTGATAATGAAGGAAGGAAGCAAACATTTGTTAAATGTTTTTTTATTTACTCAGCAATATGGTAATCACTGGGGAGAAGAAGGAAGAAGAGGAGGAAGACAAGGATGAGAATGGTGATAATGACAACCCTAGCTTTTAGGAACTTGCATTCTAAGAGGAGAAGCTGGCACTAAAAAAAAATGCTAAAAGGGAGGAGGGGTGAGAGATTAATAAGTATTTTCTTGATGTTACTGCTGTCAACTTATTAACTATGAGTAAATATAAATGTCCAGATTTTAAATCAGTTTTGAGTTTTGAAGCTTAGTTATAAATATAGAAGTTCTAACTTTTTTACTAAATTACAGGAAAAAAATATCAAAAAGAACAACTAGGACAGTTTTCTACTTCTAGCTCTGCCACCAATTGGCTCTCTTAGTCTTGGTTTTCTCATCTACATGTAATCCATGGCCCAGTATTCCAAACTCTGGCTTTGTGTCAGCTGGATCATTTCTAGGAATGGTCCTGAAAAATCATGCCTGTTGCTTCATTTTGCTTCCATCTAGAATGTTATCAGGAAAACTTCAAACTACACAAATTATATTTAGACAAGAATATATGTCATGTCCATGTCTCTAGAGAAGTAGGTAAAAAATCCCTGATGCCCATGAGCATTGAAGGTAATAGAAAAAAGTGGGGCCAGGGCACTTTCATGTATACATTTTGCACACAAGACTTCGGCCTTACTCTAAAATTATGGCACAGAAAGGAGAGGTGTGATGGGTAAGAAAAAAAAATAGCTATGCAAAGGCAATATGACAGGTGATGAGAATAAGTATTTCGGGAAAGTTCATATATGATTAAAGTGAAGTATAAATGGGGCCCTTCCTAAAATGAAGGTCCCAGGAAGGGAGTCACTAATGAAGAAAGGAGGGCTCCAGGATGGAGGTTTCTCCTGCACTTAGCACAGTATGTGGTGCATAGTAGGTACTTAATACATGTTTATTGCTGTCTACCTAACTGAGGTGGCAATGGGGCAGGTGAGGAGAATAAAGATCTGCTTAATAATAATATATATGGCACCTATATACGTAGACTTTATGATTTATAATGTCTTTTCCTCCCATCACTGTGTGCTACACAAAGCATATATTGCCACCCTCACTTTATATATAAAGAACCTGAGGCTCAAAAAACAATTTACTTCTAGACACTTAAGATTTGGGGTTTCAAACCAATATCTTTTGATTCCAAGTCTATTTCTATTTCTACTACAAGAAGAAAATTTAATGTAGTTTTGCTCCAGGTTCTGAGCTTAATTTAATTAGACCACTGTACTACAGGTCCTGATTGATGTCATCCTCTTTAAAAATATTAGTCTAATCTTTGGAAAGCTTTGAAATGTCTTCAGGCTTATTTAGAAGAGTAAGATGTGTATGTCTACTATAAATATCTAGGTATAGATTTGTCTTAGCTCTTTACCTATCTTATTTAAATTAAATCATTAAATTATCAAAAGTAGAGATTTTATCTCAGTATGTGTTTTAGGCTTATATATATATTACGTTATATTATATATACGTATATTATATGTATATTTTTCCTCCTTTTTCATAATGCTCTCTCCCTCTATACAGAGATTCTTGCAGTCTGACTATCTGATTTATGGCAGACACACAAATATTTTTAACTGAAAAAATGAGTCCAAATTTCTGATTTGGCTATATTCCTTCATGTGTAGTTTAAATAGACTTTTTTTCCTGCATAACTGTCCCTCATATATCCCTGTGTTTTTACACAATGTGCTTATTTCTTAGAACTTGCTCTTTAAGAGACAATATGGTATAATGGGGGGAAATGCAAGCGTTGGAGTCAAGGGACCTGGATTCAAATACAGCTTCAGTATTTACTAGCTGTGTGGCCATAGGCAAGTTGTTTAAGTTCTTACAGCCTCAGTAGTCTTGACAGCAAAAAGTGGAGCTGATTGTAACTATCAAGTGACCTGCCTCATAGCCTGTTATAAAGAAGATGTTTTGTGAACTTCAAAACATTTATAAACATGAGCCATTATGCTTACTGTTTTGGTAGAGGTGCTTTATGGTCTGAAAAAGGAAGCTGAATTATATTAAACATAAAAAAGTTAAATACGTATTTTTTTCTGAAAAAGGACATTTCTAATTTATTTTATATGAAGAAAAATAGTAGAAAGAACACTGACTCTGAAATCAGTGGACCTGAATTCAAATTATATCTCTGATGCTTACCATCTGCCATGAGGATCAGTTTCCTCATCTCTAAAATGGGTAAAATGTCCTCTGTCAGTTCCTAATCTGTGATTCTATAATTTTATTGACACATACCATAAGTAAAATTACCATGCATGCTTCTAGTCTACAATGTAATATATGCTGTTTCAGCATGTTGGTTCTTGGAGGAGGATGAAGCCACTGGATATTTCTAGACACCTATGCGTCTCAGAACTAAAGAACTTGGGTTATTTGGAAGTGACAACGCAATCCCCAAAGTAATCCTCTTGTGGACTACTGAATAGGAACCTCCAAAGATTCAGTAGACCTTTAAAAGGAGTGACTTTTGCCTCTGCCATTTTCTCTCTTCCCATTGAAAAATCATGTAAGGACTATATAAGTCCATCTCCAAAGAGGTGGAAGAAAAAGAAACTGGTATTTTAGTGGATCTGGAACTAGGTCTGGAATCAAGAATGGATCCTTTGCACCAACTGCCCAAATGTATGCCAATAAGTTTGACAATCTAAGTGAAAAGGATGAATATTTACAAAAATATAAATTGCCCAGATTAACAGAAGAGAAAATAAAATATTGAAATAACCCCATTTTAAAAAATAAAGAAAAAGAAATTGAACAAGCCATAAATGAGCTCCCTAAGAAAAAATACCCAGGGCCAAATGGAATTACAAGTGAATTCTACCAAACATTTAAAGACCAATCATTTCCAATAGTATATAAACTATTTGGGGAAATGGGCAAAGGAGTCCTACCAATTTTTCTTAAATGATACAAATATTGTGCTGACACCTAAATTGGGAAGAGCCAAAACAGAGAAAGAAAATTATAGACCAATTTCCTAAATGAATATTGATGCAAAATTTTTGAATAAAATATTAGCAAAGAGATTACAGAAACTTATCCCAAGGATAATATGCTATGATGAGGTAGAACTTATACTAGGAATGCAAGGCTGGTTCAATATTATGAAAACTATCAGCATAGTTGACCACATCAACAACAAAATAACAGAAATCATGTAATTATCTCAATAGATGCAGAAAAAGCTTTTGACTAAATACAGCACCCATTCCTATTAAAAATACTAGAGAACATAGGAATAAATGGAGTCTCCCTTAAAATGTTAAGTAGCATCTACCTAAAACCATAAGCAATATGTAATGAAGATAAGCTAGATGCTTTCCCAATAAGATCAAGGGTGAAACAATGATGTCCCTTATCATCACTGTTCTTTAATATTGTACTAGAAATATTAGCTTCAGCAATAGGAGAAGAAAAAAAACTGAAAGAATTAGAATAGGCAAAGAAGAAATAAAGCTATCACTCTTTGCAGATGATATAATGATGTAGTTAGAGAATTCTAGAGAATCCAGTACAAAACTACTTGAAATAATAACAAATTTAGCAAAGTAACTGGTTATAAAATAAGCCCACATAAATCATTGGCATTTCTGTATATTACTAATAATGTCCAACTATAAGAGATAGAAAGAGAAATTCTGCTTAAAGTAACTGTAGACATTATAAAATATTTGGAGTCTACCAGCCAAGACAAACCCAGGAACTATATGAACTATATAAAACATTTTTACATGAATAAAGTCAGATCTAAATACTTGGAAAAATTTCAGTTGCTCATGAGTAACCTGAGATAATAAAATTTTTAAAAATGACCATTATATATAAATTAACTTACTTATTCAATGCCATACCAAACTACCAAAATATTTTATAGAGCTAGAAGTAATAATAAAATTCATCTGGAAGAACAAAAGGTCCCGAATATCAAGGGAACTAATGAAAAGAAATGCAAGGGAAAGTGGCTTAGCTGTACGAGATCTTAAATTGTATTATAAAGTAGTAATCATCAACATTACTTGGTACTTGCTAAGAAATAGAGTACTGGATCAGAGGAATAGGTTAGGTACACAAGGCACAATAGTCAATGACTACAGTAATCTGCTGCTTGATAAATCCAAAGACCCCAGCTTCTGGGATAAGAATTCACTATTTAACAAACCTGCTTGGAAAACCAGAAAAGAGTATGTCAGAATCTAGGCATAGGCCAACATGTTACACTGTATACCAAGATAAAGTCGGAATGGGTACATAATTAGATATAAAGACTGATATTATAAGAAAACTAGGTGAGCAAGGAATAGTTTTTCTTAACAGATTTAAGGAGAAAGGAAGAATTTCTGACCAAACAAGAGATAGAGAACATTATGAAATGCAAAATGGATGGTTTGATTACATTGAACTGAAAAGTTTTTGCACAAAAAAGCCAATGCAACCAAGATTAGAAGGGAAGCAGAAAACTGGGAAAGAAATTTTAGAACCAGTGTCTCTGATAAAGGGCCTCATTTCTAAAATATATAGAGAACTAAGTCAAATTTATAAGAATACAAGTCATTCCCCAAGTGATAAATTGTGAAAGGATATGAACAGGTAGTTTTCAAAGGAAGAAATTAAAGCTATCTATAGTCATAGGAAAAAATACTCTAAATCACTATTGATCAGAGAAATGAAAATCAAAACAACTCTGAGGTTCCACATCACTCCTATTAGATTGGCTAACATGAAAAAACAGGAAAATGATAAATGTTGGAGAAGATGTGGGAAAACTGGAACACTAATGCATTGTTGGTGGAGTTGTGAAATGATCCAACCATTTTAGGTTGGATGCTAAAAGGGCTACAAAAATGTGCATACCTTTTTACCTAGAAATAGCACTTCTAGGGCTATTTCCCAAAGAGATCATAAAAATGGGAAAAGGACCCACATATACAAAAATATTGTATAGCAGCCCTTTCTCTAATGGCAAAGAACTGGAAATTGAGGGGATACCCATCAATTGCGGAATGGCTGAACAAGTTGTGGTATATAAATGTAATGAAATACCATGGTGCTATGAGAAATTATCAGCAAGTGGACTTCAACAAAACCTGGAAAGACTTGTATGGACTGATGCTGAATGAAGTGAGCAGAACCAGGAGAACATTGTACACAGTAACAGCCAAGTTGTACAATGACTAATATTGATAGACTTAGCTCTTCTCAGCAATGTAAGGATCTAAGACACCTCCAAAAGTCTCATGAAGGAAAATACTATCCACATCCAGAGAAAGAACCATGGAGTCTGGGCCCATGTTCTTAAGATCTGGCCTGCTTGCATTAGCGATACAAATGCTTAGATTCCTTAATAGTGTGGCCAATATTGTGAGTCTTTAATAAGTCTTGTCTTTGGCTGAAAGAAGACTTGGGTTGAATTCAATTGACCAGGACCCATGTGTTGTGATTTAGGGGTCCCAGCACCCTAACATCTAAACCTCAACATTTTGATGACCCATGTGAGAAGCTACCTAACTCAAGCTCTTCTCCAGCCTGGACTGGAAGCTATCTAAGCCACCCCCACTCTTTCTTGCCCTGCAGTTGGGGTCACTGTCCAAGAACTTAGAAAAGCTTAGTGGTGCTTTTCTGGCAGACAATTAGGAGGTTGTCTTGCACTTGGCCTGATGCATTCATGCTCTTGGTCCATTGGTTCAGTTTGAGGCCATGGACCTGAATACACCTTCTGCAGCATGGAGGATGAGGACAGATGCACTATCTGGAAACATATGCCCAATTCTGTCAATTCTCTTGGCACTAAAGAATTTGGAAAACTACAGGTGCTTTTTGGTTCCCTGAGGCTTACTTACTCCTTTCCCTTTACAAATGATTCCTCCTTCATGGGGGCTACAGGGAAAACTCAGAACAGCTAAAAATATCTTAACAGATTTTAGAGGTTTTGTGATCAATCATTAAGGAGTTTTGAAACACCTCCTTACAACCCTGGTCACTCCCTTCTCCCACTCCCTTCTCTTGAGTCAAGAGGGCCATTAATCCCTCTCATGGGAGTAGAGAGTTTTCCCCTCCCCCCACATTTGAATTTTCCCTCCCCAACCTGGTAAAAGGAAGGAGGGGAGGGGCACAGCTACAGTGTGAGTCCCACTGGCAACGGCCTTGGTCCTGGGGCAACTTTTGCCTGGAAGCATCACCCAGGTTTGACATATCCTCTTCACCCCCCCCCACCCACAGCAGCTGTGGGGTAGAAGGAAGAGGGATGGATCAAGGTAAAGAAGCTAGCCAGCATCTAAACTTAGGTAAGCCCACTCTTTCAAAATTGCAATTTTAAACGTGTTAATGGTAAGATGCCAATGATTTCCTGTGTAAAGTAATCTGGAAATGCATTTTAAAAAATTGAGGTCACCTGATTGGTATAAATTTCACATTGATTACCTTTTCGTATCAGTTATATAAAGCAACTTTTCATGATTTGTTTACCACTAAAACAATTTGGCTATTATTGGTTATTGTTTTAATGTGTAAACTTGCCTAAAAGCTTGTTTGGGTTGTGGCTTGCCGAGAATTTGCAAGTATATAGAAATAATCTCTAAGGACTGGTTTTTAACACCAGAACAAATTTAAATTTGAGATGTAAATCCTGGAAAAGTTTTTCTTAATCTGTGATTAGTGAAACTTTCTGTTTGAGGTAAATGCTCATGGGACCATATATGATTTTATTTTGAGTTGTCTGATGGATCAAAATAAACCATCTATAATCAGAAATCTGCCATTTCTGAGAGAGGTGCTGAAGGCTACTCGGAGAGAATGTGATTCTGGTGGGAAATCTTCATTGAGAAAAGCTGAGAGGACAGTTTTAGCCTCATTCTAAGATGGGATTCTCCTGGCTCAGTTTCCCCATTATGTTCCTTTGAAAAGGAATGTTACCCATATGGCTTTTCTTCAGTGTGGCTATGAGGTAGATTTGATACTGCATGGTTGGAAAACTGTGAATTATCTGGATCCAAGCAGAGCTAAGGATATTTTATCCTCATCATATTTGGGCCCTAAAATTTGTCCCAGCTTTATCCTTTTATAGCAAATTTCTATAATGAGAGGAAGTGCTCAGTAAAAGATCAATGCAAGTGTGTGAGATCTGCTGTTTTGACCTAAATGTATAGTTGTTCAATACCCCAAACATCTAAAATTAAGTCAGAAACATCTTCAATTTGGTTTGGGAAGGAATATTTCATTGATAACTGAAGTGAAAGTCAGTCTTTAGAAAATTCATTGACCCCAGGAGTGGAAAACTTCTACTTGCAAAAGTGTTACTTAAACTTTTGAAAAAGTAATGAGATCAGATAATCCTGCAGGTCAATGTAAATGATTTTAATGGGGCTCTTACACTTTTACTTCCCCCTCTATCTGGGCTCTGCAGTCTTTTCTGTCAGATTTATGTCTTCCAGACTACAGACCCTTCACCTACAGTTGGTAGAAAACAGTGGGCCAGCCAATGTCCCCCCAGTCTGTGCTTGGTTCAAGTCAACCTCCTCTTTGGGGCCACTTGATTCAGGGAAAGCTCTATGCCCCTCACCAGCAGTAAGCAATTTCAGAAGTCAAGACCTTCATGCCTTACTCCAAAAGAATTTGGGTCCCATTTATTTGAGGGGGCAATGATGGGAATGGGATCTGAGCCCTTAAAAGGAAAAGACCATATCTTTGGGATCTGGCCCTCAAAAACGAAAATCCCTGGACTTTCCCAAATCTCTGACATTTGCCTGAGGATTACTTAACTAGCCTCTAATTATCACCTATGCCCAATTCTTTGTTATCCTTAACCTAGCCTAGCCCTCCATTGTCTTAACTGCCTGTGGTCCCAGGCTACTCCCCACCCTTAATACTATCTAAACTCCATTCTCCCTTGGATCCCTAGATCTCTCCCACATCTTTCATCCCCACCTTTCTGTATATAAGGTCCACCTTGTCTCCATTAAGGTGCTCAGATTCTTAAGATTTGGCCTGCTTCTTCCATTTCCTGGATCCAAGATGGGGAAGTGAAAAGGTAGTCACTCTCACTCTCCTCTATCAACCTCTGAAAACCCAGAAAATATCACTCCAGAAAAAAAACCTGGAACACCTGAACTAGAAGAAAGACAGGGAGCAGCAGTGCAGCAGTGCAGCAGCCCAGCAAATGGGTCTCAGCAAAAATAAGGGAGGCAGAACTACAAGGGGCCCCAGGCCAATAAGTACCGTGCAGCATTCATCTGAAAGGAAGTGAATAAAACAACCTAAAGGCTTCATAAAGCCCTGTCCTTGCTGGTTCCAAAACAATACCAGGTGAGTTCTCAGAGCCCTGCAGCCTCCAATTGCTAAGAAATCCTGAAACCCAGGTGATAAAAGGGGCAAACACCAAAATCTGGACCTCCAAAAGCCTCAATGAGGGCCTGGGGGGGGAGGGAACCAGTGAAAAACAGCTCAGAAAACCACTAGGAAAGAAAAAGCAGGCAACCTGGAATTTCCTGAAAGTTCCAGCCTTGCTGATTCCAGCCCAACACAAGGTAAGCTGCAAGAAACCTACAGCCTCCAATTACCAACATAAAAGCCTCCAGCACACAAACCCCTTGACCAAGACCTAAGCTCCCAACACAAGAAGCTTGTGTCAGTGCCCTCTGTTTTCCAGCAGGAGAGCTCAATCTCTTTAAAGGCCAGGGAATAAAGAAACACCATGAGTAAAAAGAAACGTACCATAGATTCATATTATGAGAAGAGTGAAGATCAAGACAGAAATTCTGAAGAGGACAACATTGTCAACAAACCCACATCTGAAACAATAAAAGGGAATATGAACTTGTCCAAAGCCCAAAAAGCCTTCCTAGAAGAGCTCAAAAAGGATTTTAATAGTCAAATGAGAGAGGTAGAAGAGTCCTTCAAAAATACAATTGGCCAATTGGGGAAAAAAATACACTGAAGAAAACAAGTCCCTAAAAAACACAATTGGCCAAATGAAGAAGGAAGGACAAAAACTAATAGAAGAAAACAATCTGTTAAAAACTAGAATTGGACAAATGGAAACTAATGTCTCTATGAGAGAAAGAATCAGTCAAACAGAAACAAAAAAATGAAAAAATAGATGAAAACGTAAAATACCTCATCAGTAAAACAACCTACCTGGAAAAACCAGGAGAGACAATACAAAAATTATTGGACTACCTGAAAATCATGATGAAAAAAAGAGCCTGGACAGTATCTTTCAGGAAATCATAAAGGAAAACTGCCCGGAAGTCCTAGAACCAGAAGGGAAAATAACCATAGAAAGAATCCACTGATCACCACCTGAAAGAGATCCCAAATTGACAACGCCAAGGAATATAATAGCAAAATTCCAAAATTACCAGATGAAAGAGAAGGTGCTGCAAGCAGCCAGAAAGAAACAATTTAAATATCATGGAACCACAGTCAGGATTACACAGGACCTTGCAGCTTCTACATTAAAAGACCTCAGGGCATGGAACATGATATTCTGTAAGGCAAAGGAGCTTGGAATGCAGCCAAGGATCAATTACCCTGCAAAAATGAGCATCATTTTTCAAGGGAGGAGTGGGTATTCAACAAAATAGGGACTTCCAAACTTTCCTGATAAAAAGACCAGAGCTCAACAAAAAATTTGATCTTCAAGTACAGGACTCAAGAAGGACTTAAAAAGGTAAATGGGACAGAAAGATACAATATGTTGTTAATGGGGGGGGCTGTTTAAACCCTACAAGGGAATATGACACTTGCAACCCTTGAGAACTGTATTGTTATTATACCATGTTAAAGGAGTATACATAAAGAGGGTGGATATTAGTTGACTTTGATGTAATGATAAAAAAAATCTAATCAAGTGGGTTAAATGGATCCAAATAAGTGGATCAATCTGATCTTAGAAAATGTACTGAGAAAGGAGGAGGCAGACAAGGGTAAATTACATTACAGGAAAAGACACAAAATCCTATTACAGCAGAGGGAAAGGGGGGGGAGCATTGTTTGAACCTTACTCTCATCAGATTTGGCTCAAGAAGGGCATAACATAATCAGTTAGGTATAGAAATCTAACTTGCCCTATGGCAGTAGGAGGGAAAAGGGGAAAGAAAAGGGGGGGAAGAAGGGAGGGAAGAAGCAGTAAGAGTAAAGGGAAGAAAAGGGAAAGGGATAATAAAAGGGGGAGGGACTGAAGGAGGGTGGTCAAAAGCAAAACACTAGTGAAGGGGGAAAGGAAAAAGGAGAAAGAAAAGTAAATAGGGGAAAAAGGATGGAAAAAAGACACAGATAGTAATCATAACTGTGAATGTGAATGGGATGAACTCCCCCATAAAATGGAAATGTATTGTAGAATGGATTAAAAACCATAATCCTACAATATACTATTTACAGGAAACACATTTGAAAAAGAGTGACACACACAGGGCAAAGGTAAAAGGCTGGAGCAGAATATGTCAGCTGAAGTAAAAAAGCAGGGGTAGCAATCCTGATCTCAGACAAAGCAAAAGCAAAAATAGATCTAATCAAAAGAGATAAGGAAGGAAACTACATCCTGCTAAAAGGCACCATAGACAATGAAGTAATATCATTACTAAACATATATGCACCAAATGGTATAGCATCCAAATTCTTACAGGAGAAGTTCAGGGAGTTACAGGAAGAAATAGACAGCAAAACTATACTAGTGGGGGACCTGACCCTCCCCCTCTAGGCACTAGCTAAATCTAACCACAAAATAAACAAGAAAGAAGTTAAGGAGGTGAATAGAACATTAGAAAAGTTAGGTATGATAGACCTCTGGAGAAAACTGAATGGGGATAGAAAGGAATATACTTTTTTCTCATCAGTACATGGCACATACACAAAAATTGACCATGTACTAGGGCATAAAAACCTCACAATCCAATGCAGAAAGGCAGAAATATTAAATGCATCCTTTTCAGATCATGAAGCAGTAGAAATTGTATGTAATAAAGGGCCATGGAAAGATAGACTAAAAAATAATTGGAAACTAAATAATTTAATCCTAAAAAATGATTGGGTGAAACAACAAATCATAGAAACAATAATTTCATTCAACTGAATGACAATAATGAGACAACATACCAAAACCTATGGGATGTAGCAAAAGCAGTTCTTAGGGGAAGTTTTATATCTCTAAATGCTTACATAAATAAAATAGAAAAAGAGGAGATTAATGAATTGGGCATACAACTAAAAAACTAGAAAAAGAACAACTTAAAAATCCTCAATTAAACACCAAATTAGAAATATTGGAAACCAAAGGAAAAATTAATAAAATGGAAATTAAGAAAACTATTAAACTAATAAATAAAACTAATCTTGTTTTATGAAAAAAACAATAAAATAGATAAACTTTTTGTTAATTTAATTAAAAAAAGAAAAAAGAAAACCAACTTACTAGTATCAAGAATGAAAAGGGTGAAGCTACCACCAAGGAAGAGGAAATTAAAACAATAATTAGGAATTATTTTGCCCAACTATATGCCAACAAATTTGACAATCTTAGTGAAATGGACACATATTTACAAAAATATAAATTGCCGGGGCAGGTAGGTGACACAGTGGATAGAGCACCAGCCTGGACTCAGGAGGACCTTAGTTCAAATCCGGCCTCAGACATATAACACTTACTAGCTGTGTGACCCTGGGCAAGTCACTTAAACCCATTGCCTAGCAAAAAATATATGTGTGTGTGTGTGTGTGTGTGTGTGTGTGTGTGTGTATTGCCTAGATTCACCAAAGAGGAAGTAAAATACTTGAATAACCGCATCTCAGAAAAAGAAGTTGAACAAGCCATTGATGAACTCCCTAGGAAAAAATCTCCAGGGCCAGATGGATTTACATGCTAATTCTATCAAACATTTAAAGAACAATTAATTCCAATACTATATAGACTATTTGGGAAAATAGGTGAAGAAGGAGTCTTACCAAATTCTTTTTATGATACAAATATGGTGTTGATACCTAAACCAGGAAGAGTCAAAATAGAGAAAGAAAATTATAGACCAATTTCTCTAATGAATATAGATGCAAAAATTTTAAACAAAATACTAGCAAATAGATTGCAGCAACTTATCACAAGAATAATACACTATGACCAGGTAGGATTTATACCAGGAATGCAGGGTTGGTTCAATATTAGGAAAACTATCAGCATCATTGAGCATATCAACACCAAAACCAACAGAAACCACATGATCATCTCAATAGATGCAGAAAAATTTTGATAAAATACAACACCCATTCCTATTAAAAACACTAGAAAGCACAGGTATTAATGGAGTCTTCCTTAAAATAATAAATAGCATATATCTAAAACCTTCAGCAAGCATTATATGTAAGGGACAGGCTAGAAGCATTTCCAATAAGATCGGGTGAAACAAGGATGTCCATTATCACCACTGTTATTCAATATTGTACTGGAAATTAGCTTTAGCAATAAGAGAAGAAAAAGAAATTGAAGGCATTAGAATAGGCAAAGAAAAACAAAGCTATCACTCTTTGCAGATGACATGATGATATACTTAGAGAATCCTAGAGAATCAAGTAAAAAACTACTTGAAATAATAAACAACTTTAGCAAAGTTGCAGGCTATAAAAATCCACATAAATCATCAGCATTTCTTATATTACCAACAAAGCCCAACAGCAAGAGATAGAAAGAGAAATCCCATTTAAACTTACTGTAGACATTATAAAATATTTAGGAGTCTACCTCTGAAACAAACCCAGGAACTCTATGAACACAATTACAAAACACTTTTCACACAAATAAAATCAGATCTAAATAATTGGAAAAACATCAGTTGCTCATGGGTAGGCCAAGCTAATATAATAAATGACAATCCTACCTAAGCTAATTTACTTATTCAGTGCCATACCAATCAAACTACCAAAAAATTATTTTATAGAGTTAGAAAAAATAATAACAAGATTCATTTGGAAAAACAAAAGGTCCAGAATATCAAAGGAACTAATGAAAAGAAATGCAGGGGAAGGTGGCATAGCAATTCCAGATCTTAAATTGTATTATAAAGCAGCAATCATCAAAACTGCTTGGTACTGGCGAAGAAATAGGGAGGTGGATCAGTGGAATAGGTTAAATATGCAAGACACAGTAGTCAATGACTATAGTAATCTATTATTTGATAAACCCAAAGACCCCAGCTTCTGGGATAAGAACCCACTTTGAAAAAAACTGCTGGGAAAACTGGAAAAGAGTATGGCAGAAACTAGGCATAGACCCAAATCTCACACCATATACCAAAATAAAGTCAAAATGGGTTCATGACTTAGATATAAAGGCTGATACCATAAGTAAACGGAGAACAAGGAATAGTTTACCTATCAGATCTATGGAGAACAGAAGAATTCATGACCAAACAGGAGATAGAGAACATTATGAAAAGCAAAATGGATAATTTTGATTACATTAAATTGAAAAGTTTTTGCACAAACAAAGCCAATGCAACTAAGATTAGAAGGAAGGTAGAAAATTGGGAAAGAATTTTTACAACCAGTCTCTCTGATAAAGGCCTCATTTCTAAAATATATAGAGAATTAAGACAAATTTATAAGAACACAAGCCATTCCCCAATTGATAAATGGTCAAAGGATATGAACAGACAGTTCTCAGATGAAGAAATTAAAGCCATCTATAGTCATATGAAAAAATGCTCTAAATCATTATTGATTAGAGAAATGCAAATCAAAACAACTCTAGGTACCACATCACACCTATCAGATTGGCCAACATGACAAAACAGGAAAATGATAAATGTTGGAGAAGATGTGGGAAAATTGGAACACTAATACATTGTTGGTGGAGTTGTGAAATGATCCAACCATTTTGGAGAACAATTTGGAACTATGCCCAAAGGGCTACAAAAATGTGCATACCCTTTGATCCAGCAATAGCACTTCTAGGGCTATATCCCAAAGAGATCAAACAAATGGGAAAAGGACCCACATTTACAAAAGTATTCATAGCAGCTCTTTTTGTAGTGGCAAAGAATTGGAAATTGAGAGGATGCCCATTGGGGAATGGCTGAGCAAGTTGTGGTATATGAATGTAATGGGATATTATTGTGCTATAAGAAATGATGAACAGGCTGACTTCAGAAAAACCTGGAAAGACTTATATGTTCTGGTGCTGAGTGAAGTCAGCAGAACCAAGAGGATTTTGTACACAATAACAGCCACGTTATGCAATGACTAAGATTGTTAAACTGAACCCTTCTCAGCATTACGAGGATCTAAGACATCTCCAGAGGCCTCGAGATGGAAAATGCTGTCCACATCCAAAGAAAGAACTGTTGAAGTCGAATCGCTATCACTTATTTTTACCTTCTGTTGAGTTTTGTTTCATCTTTCTGATGGTTCCTCCTATTGGTTTTAATTTTTACTTGCAGCTTCACTAATGTGAAAATATATTTAATGGGAATGTAAATGTGAAGCCTATATCAGATTGTGCACTGTCTTGTGGAGGGTGGGGGGGGAGGAAGGGGGAGAAAAATTTTCAACTCAAAAGCATATGAAAGTGATTGTTGATAAATCAAAATAAATTAAGAAAATTAAAAAATATATATCTGGTCTGCTTGCTTTAGCTATACAAATCCTTAGATTTCTTAAGAGTCTGGCCAGTATGGTGGAATTTTAATAAATCTTGTCTTTGGCTGAAAAAAGAAGAGCTATAGAGTCTGAATGCAGAGCAAAGCATTGTATTTGCTCTTTTTTTTATCTTTTGTTTTGTTTTGTTTCTTCTTTGTTGTGGTTCTACTTATTGGTTCTAATTCTTATTTATGACATGACAAATGTGAAGATATGTTTAATAGGAATGCATATGTAGAGCCTATATCAGATGGCATGCCATTTAGAGGAGGGAGACTGGGAGGGATTAGGAGAAAATTTCAAACTCAAAAGGTTGTGGAAATGAATGTTGAAAACTAAAAATAAATTAATTAATTTAAAATAAGAAAGAAATAATGAGCAGGAAGACTTCAGAAAAACCTGGAAATACTTATATAAGCTGATGCTGAGTGAAGTGAGCAGAACCAAGAAAACATTGCACACAGAACAGCAGCACTGTGTGATGACTAACTTTGATAGATTTAGCTTTTCTCAGCAATGAAAGGATCTAAGACAACCTCAAAGGAATCATGATGACAAATGCTATACACATCCAGATAAAGAACTATGGAGTCTGAATGCAGATGGAAGCATACTTTCTCTCTCTCTCTCTCTCTCTCTCTCTCTCTCTCTCTCTCTCTCTTATTTTGTTTTGTTTCTTCTTTCTCATGGTTCCTCCCACTGGTTCTAATTCTTTTTTACAACATGACTAAGGTGAAAAGAAAAAGCAAAAGAAAATGCCAGAGGAAGAATCCATATAAAACAAATTCAGAGAGTGCTGGATAAGTATGAACTAAAATGTGCTATAACAGGTTTTTCCTGGATAGACTTATTGACCCAGAAGAACACAATACAATATTAAGCAAGTGAGGAAAGGGCTATGAGGAGGCCATTCTGTTGGATTCCAACTGGCTATTATAGTTTTCTCTGATTTGAAGTAGTTCAGGCATGCCATGAAATCCTGAATCCATTACGGGGGCCATTTGGAAAAGAACATTCACTGCTTTGCTTCTGAGAGTCAAAGAAGTATGGACTTAGAACCAGTTTACTATCAGCACAATATGGATAAGCATGCACTATAGGGGAAGGAAACAAAAGAGAATGAATATGCTAATTGTCATCGGTGGAAAAGATTTTCCTCGTAGTACTAGGGCTTCAGTACTAGAGGCTAATTGCTTCTAGTACATGTGTTAGGCCTTTTAGGTGAGCCATATAAGTTGATAACATGTTTTGGCTGTAAGCAGACCATTTGTAGATTAAGAAAGAGTGTATTGTGTCACTAATTATAGTGTGTGCTAGAGAGAGATTAGCTAAAGCTGGGAAGCATGACACAGCTAAGGGCAGCATGAATGATCTTTTCTATCTGTGACACCATTGCAGTGTACAGAGATGCATCTGTTGATGCATCCAGGGCTCAAGCTGCTTTGGAAACCATAAAGTATCCTCTCTAGAAAACATGAAATATGCACTGTTAAGGGATTGAGCAAGGCTGTGTAGATGACAGATGGACTGGAACTGGGAAGGACCAAGTTTGAATCTGACCCCCTGCTATGTACAAGCTATGTGAACGCAAGCAATTCACATAACTTCTGGAATCCTTAGTTTCCTCATCTGTAAATTTGGGAGAATCCCAATTGGAATTGGTACCAATCTTATAGAATTATTATGAGACCCAAATGGGAACATATACATAAGAATTTATTAATCAGAAGCAATGTGATAATTGATAAGACCTTGATTCAAGTCACACATCTGACAAATAACAACTCTGACTCTGGGCAAGGTGCTTAACCTCCAAGTCCTCCAGACAACTCTCGAAGACTATAGGCTGTAGAACAGTTTCCCTTCTAAATTCCTAGAGGGAGTTTGCTCACCTGTCTTTCCCTATACTTGGCTTTATCTTAATTTCTGAACCCTGAATAAAGTGGCTCAGTGGTAGCTATATGTATGTTAATACATAACCTCCTCTCTAGATTAGTTGAGAGTCTCCATGTGTTACTCTGCCAAATTTCTTGTCATGAGCTGCTTCTAAACTTAATGAGTCTTGTCATTAGATTACACATACACATGCATATTTCACACACACATACACATACAGACACATGTGTATACATACACATACATATAACATATGCATGTATATAATCTAATGACCAGATTTACTATGTGTGTATATGTGTATATGTATAGATGGATATAGATATACACATACAAAGAGAGAGAGAGAGAGAGAGAGAGAGAGAGAGAGACAGACAGACAGACAGACAGACAGACAGACCATTATCTATTTTGGTAAGAACTTCCAGTATTTGCATTCTGCAAGGGTAGTCAGTGACAGCCCAAAGTCACCTCAACCATGCAGTAAGACAGAGATCAAGACGTTGTTAGTGGAAAACAATCAAAATAATCCCCAAATCATTTCAGAAAATGTGCAGAAATTCACAGTTGGTGGGGTTAAATGGAAAGTATGTTTAATATGAATGATCTCTAAAGGATTTTTAGCATTGTACTGAATAAACTATGCTTTAATCTAACCATGGTGAATACCACTTAATAGTTATGGGTGATTTTCAAGAGGCTTTAAGAGATATAATTTAATCTAGGTGCCATCTTAGCCAATTTAATTACAAGTACTGTACTTCTAAAAAGTACTTTCCTAAAATCCACAGAGAGACTTTATTTTATATTTTAACAAGAAGAGAAATATTTTAAAATACTTTTTATGCAGGTTTTTTTTTCTCCATTTGGGATCTAACTCAGAATTTGGGACCATGAAAATTCAAGAATTGTGCACAGAGAAAAAAATAGTTAAAAATATTAGCGGATTTACCAATTTTTAAGGACACATTGGTTGTTGATATTTTTTTCTCTTTTTCATCCCCTCCTATTTTCATATTTTTTTTAAAAAATCAGATTTTTAATCCTTGAGAAGCAGTTGACCTAGTAGATACAGAACCATCCTTGAATCCAGAAGATCTGAGTTTCTATTCCTGCCTCTGATACATATCAACTTGGTGACTGTGGCAAGTAATTTAAATTCTCAGTGCTCTAGATAATTGCCTAAGGCTATAAGCTGCAAAGAAGCTACTGATCTGCTTTGGCAGAGGGTTTTTCCCCACCTAGGAGTTCCCTATACCAAGAAAACCACAAGTGCTGTCTCTATTTCAACCTTATTGGTCTTTAGATTAATTCATAGACTTTAATATCTTTGGAATGTCTTTGATATTCTGCCTCTACCCTCTCTTTGTGTCTTGGTCATTAATGAGAACAATACTTTCTCCTGCCTAAGGGAATATCTTCAAGATAGCTAAAAAAAAACCTTTGAGTAAACTATCCTGAGCTCAGATTGAAAGGATACTGTCTTATTCAAAGTTACATGAAGGATAAATTTGACTCTTTTAACTTGAGTATTACTCTTTTTAACAACTTCTATTGAGGACTCATTAGTCAATCAATCAGTCAATAAGCATTTAATAAGTACCTTATTATATAGGATTGTATGAGAGTAAAAATTTGTGTGAAAATATCTGAAGGTTTTAACAGACTTTTGGCCCATTGAGTCAACTGAAAAAGTTAATGTCATCTTAGGCTAAATGAAAACAGGCAAAGTGCTGAATGAGTGAGGTGATAATTCCACAGCACCTTGTCTTGCAGTTTTGCTTTCCATTCTGTGTAGTACATTTTATGAAAGACATTCACAAACTAGATATAGATCCACAAAAAAAAAAAAGTGGTCAGAGTTTTCAGGAAACTGAAGATCTTTATACATAAAGGCTTATTGATAGAGTTGTTTAGCTCAGACAAGAAAAAATGTGATCTGATTGCTATCTTCAAATATTAGACTATCAAATTTCCAAGGGGTCCCCAGAAGGCAGATCGAGGGGCAATGGGTGAATATTTAAGTAAAACAGAGTTAGTCTCAATGTATGGAAAGGACTCCTAAGAGTTAGAACTAACCAAAAGTGAGATGAGTTGCCTGGGAAGAAATTAGAGCCCCTCTGCTGCCGGGCTTCACCAGAAGCTGGATTAGCACCTGTATGTAGAGAGGATTCTTTTTCAGGAGTCAGTTAGACAAGATGTCCTCTGAGACCCTTTCTCCCTAACATCTGTGATATTCCCTAGGATTCAAAGGCTAGTGTACATAGTTCTCAAGTAAATCATTGTTACATGAGTGAGGTTAGGAAGGAGAGGTTTCAATATCTAAAATGTGTTATACTGTATTTTGTTACATAGGACTGAAACCATAATAGAAAAAAATACACACACACACACACACACACACATTATATATATATATATATAATTTAAAAAAGCCCACAATAACAAATACAGTACAAAGAGGCTAGGATATTTATAAAACTGTGTGCTGCTCTGAGACATACAAGTCTCATGATTCCAAATGCTGAATTGTATCATTTAAAGTTTTGCAGGATGCTTTCAATCCTTTCTCAAGAAACAATGATCATTTTAACATTTCTAGTTACTAGACTGGGTAATTCTCAAGTGGTCTAAAGGCAGCAATTGTCACACAGTACACATCACTGCTACTGTAATGGCAAGGTCATTTGGCACCAAAAAAAAAGCAATGGCCCATCAAATGGAGTTAGCAATATACTACATTTCTGCAGTTTGTTCTGTATCATTTACACTCCTGGGGGACATTTATGTTTCATCTATGGAACCTTGTTATCTTAGAAAAGGCCATTTTCCATTTGCCCCCCAGTTTCCCTAAAACTGAGCCTAAGCTACTGGTTCTCAGAGAGCAGACTCTGGGAGGGAAAGATAAACATTTAAAGAAAAGAAAAACATTTATATAGAACCCACTGTGTGTCAGTTTTTGTTGTTGTTGTTACTGTTTTTAACAAGCATTCTCTTTTGAAGCCTGTGAAGTATGTGATATCCTTATCCACACTTTACAGTTGAGGAAACTGAGACAAATAGGTTAAGTGACTTGCTCAGGGTCACAGAGGCAGTAAATATCTGAAGCCTGATTTGGAAATAGGTCTTCTTAATCCCAGGTCCAGTGCTTAGCCCACGGACTGGATCTACCATGCCAACAACTCCTTCCCAGCTATAGAACCTTTTCCTGACATTCTCTGGGTAAAGTCTTACATGTATTTGACAGCTCTTTCAAGGTGACCAATTTCCTCTTAATTGTCAAATCTAGTAGCATTTCATTCCCATATTCCTTAGTCTTTCTGAAGCATTTGGATAATCCTAGTCATTCCCTTCTCCTGGTTATTCTCTCCTCCTATACTTCCCATGCCATTGATCCCTTTGGTTATTCTCCTCCCTGTCTGAGTGATCTTTGTAACCCTCTATTCCCTTTGTACTCTAATCATGAGAAAGCCACCAAGACTTTCTCATAAGTCCTGCTGTCTTCTCCTTTCATTCTCCCCTAAGCTCATTTCATCTGCTCCCATAAGAGCAATGGTCACATCTACACAGATGATTCCCAGATTTAGTTATTCAGTCTTAATCTTGCCACTGATCTTCAAACTTACATCTCCAGCTACTTCCTGAACACCCAGATGTTACACCAGTACATCAAATTCAATATACCTTAAAGAGAACTTTCCCCTTAACCTGGACCCTCTTCCCAACTTTTCTATTTCTCATATCACTGTCCTCCCAGTCATCTAGCCACAAACTCTCACTCACATTAGATTCTTCTCTCTTCTTCCACCTTTATATCCAAAAAAAATTGCTGGGTCTAATCAATTCTATTTTCACAATATTTCTAAAAAACATTATCTCCCATCATACCTCTGTCACCAATCTAGAACCTCTCACTTGATGAAGCTGAAATATTTGTGTGAATGTGTGTGTGTACGTGTGTGTGTGTGTGTGTGTACCTAAAAGTAAAGAAATATATCCTTTTTTTTAAAGATTTGGACATGTATCTCTCTCTTTCAAAGACTGGGACATGTAGGACCTTAGGCATTCTGTCACTCTGCCTTGCCTTAAACTAAGAACTTCATCTAATAGTTGGCTTGCCACAAAGGAAACAACAAGGGAGGATGCTGGTCCACCAATGTTTTAAACTGTTTTCCGAAGCTTTTCAGGGACAGTGGACACATTGAAGGTTTTGCTAGGGATATGGTAAGGGAGAGATCATTAACTTCCTTCTTCAAAGCATCGAACTTCAGTTTGGGCTTTGGGCTGCAAATGTGCACAGAGAACAATGAAAAATATTGTGTTGTTAAAGGCAAAGTAGTACATTTTAAAAGTCAATCTTGGGTCACAACAGGGCATTCCACTCTGTCTATAAATCTCCATTCTGCCAAGATTCATTCTGCAAAATTATGATAGGGAAAAAAAAAACTGAGCTAGGATATTCCGTTTTTAGCCAGTGAGAGCTATCGTAATTGGACTATGATTTAGATGCTTATCGAGTTTATTTCTTCACTGATACAGTTAATGTAAACATTATCTAAACCTAAGTGACATCTGAAAGAGGTGACAAGGAACAAATCAATCTTTGTTAATTTGAAAAATTCTTTAGTGTAAGCTAAAAGATGTAGAACGTGTGAATATGCATGAGTATTTTGAATATGTATGAATGCTATGAGGAAAGATCCCTCTTGACCTGTAAGTCCGAAGTCATGATAAAGTCACAAGTAAGCGTATCTTGCTTTTCGATTAAGACCGATTTTGTAGAATAAAGTAATGATCTAATAAATGGTAATCAGTAGCCAACTTTACTTAGAATAATTAATTTCCAGGAGCTTAAGCTACATTAATTTTTGGCTTATTTATTATTACTATTATTATTATTATTATTATTATTATTATTATTATTATTATTATTATAGTAGTGTCTATATGTAGGGAGGAGGAATACAAAGGAGATACCTACACTTTTATTGTAATTAGACAGTGTTTCTCAACTATTTTTGGTCTCAATATCTCTTTGTTTCTTAAAAATTACTGGGAACCCTCCCTCCAAGAGCTTTTGTTTGCATGGGTTATATCTACAAATATTTATGATATTACAAATTAAAACATCATTTTAGTGTTATAAAAATGTTTGACTTCACTGCCCCCAAGAAAGAGATTCTAGTACTACACTGAGAACCTGTTGTAGGGAAATTCTAGTGAGTCAGGTCCCTTCACCAATTCAAAGCATAAATTGTTTTCCAATGCAAAGTCTTGCAGAGTTGATTGGAGGCTGAGAAATCAAATGAGTTGTGATGAGTCAGAAGTAAGGTTTGAACCTTGATCTTCTGAGGTTGGTTCTCAACTATGCTATACTCTCTCTCTCTCTCTCTCTCTCTCTCTCTCTCTCTCTCTCTCACTCTCTCTTTCTCTCTCTCTCTCTCTTTCTCTCTCCCTCTCCCTCCCCCCTCCTTCCTCCCTCTTTCTCTCTCTCTCTCTCTCTCTCTCTCTCTCTCTCTCTCTCACTCTCTCTTTCTCTCTCTGTCTATCTTTCTCTGTCTCTCAATTAATATTTTATAAATATTGTACTATGGCCATCATGTAGATAGAAAGCACCAAAGTTTATAAAATATTTTACAATACTATCTCATTTGATCTTTACAACAACCCTAGGGAATGTGTTCTCTATTATTACCCTATTTTATAGTTAAGGAAACTGAGGAAGACAAAAGTTAAAGGATTTGCCCAAGATCCTAGGAAGTCTCTGAGGCTAATGTCTTCCCAATATCAAGTTCAGTGCTCTATCCACTGTGCCACCTGACTACCTTTGTACTAAAAACCTCCAGTAGCCTGTCATTTATTTTAATTTATGTTCATCTCAAATGAGTTAGTTGTATTGTGATGAGAATGGCTTTAGAGTTGAGGGAACTCTACACCAAATCTTCCTTGGTGTATCAGAGCACCAAGTGAGACCTTGATGAAGCTGCTCAAGGAGGCCAATTTGAGTTCTCTCCTGGTTTTTCAATTATCAGAGAACTTTTAATCTCTATTTCAGGATTCAGGTTGTTAACACATATGATCTATAAGTTTCCCAAGGGAATGTGCCTATCAGTTATGGTATCCAACCTTAACTGCCTGCTCACCACTGAATGGGACTCCTTTTTACTAATCTTTGCTTGACTCTCTCATCTAACTCCTCATAATGACTGTTCCAAATTATCTCTTGTCTACTCATAGCTCCAACCAGGCTACCATCTTCCTTTCTCCCAACAGGAAAATAAACATCTGCAATTTAATACATCAAATTATATGTCCCTGCCCACCTTCTCATTTTTCTAGTCTCAGCAGGTAAAGCGGCCCTTCTTAGAAATGTGAACTGATTAACTATATCAAGCAAGATATAAGGTAGGGAGATATGTTTACAAAGGTGTTTGTACTATCATGAAGGATCTCCATGAGAGAATCCAAATGGAAGAGGAATTCTCTTCCTACAGTCAGATCATTCAAATCCTGGCAGATGACATTGAGCTAATTGCATGAAGCTCTGCAATAAAGTATGCCTATAAAGTGATATCCATAATTACCTAAAGGAAATTAACCTTGCTGTCTGACTGACTAGCCATACAGAAAAAAAAATAAATGGATAAAAATAGCTATCATGAAGATTATGCAGTGTAGTTGAACTGATGACTCATGGTTAGAGCCATTCCACCAGTAAATGTATTTTAAACAGATAATAAAGTTTAAAAGTGAATCAGGCTCCACACTGGAATTATAGTAGGTCTGTTTTGCCTTTGGGAAATTACAAACTTTCTTTAATAGCCTCAAGCTTCTGCCTAAAAGTTCTTCCTTTTGATATAACCCTAGTTTAAATAGTTTTTCACTGAGACTTTGGCTATTATTCTGTATCTTTAAGAAGGCAGTAATAAGAGCCTTGGGGAAAAGCTTATTTGTCATTTAGAAGAATTTGCTGTCATGGCTGAGAGACACTATATGAGGCACAAAGAGGAAGGACTAAAATAATTTCTGTCCCAAGATAGTGAGTGAGTTAACTGTCATCTTTGAAATTAAGATAGAAAAAAAAACATTTTGAGAGAACTGCATTTAGCTCTGATTTTATGATGAGGTATTATTAATCCCTGAGTGATTTGAATTACCATCTTAAGCTGCATTTCTATAGTGTAAAAAGAATCAGTGCCATAGTTGGTAAGAGTATTCAATTTAGTGTATCTTTCTCTTGCTTAAGGGTGATGTTGTACATAAAGGTAATGTTGGCTGTGAATTTTACTTGATTTGCTACATTGCAAATCATTCTTTTATTACTTGTTGTTGTAATTAATGGTATAATGATTAACAATGATGTTGTCTAAGCCTGCTTGATCAAAGGTGTTGAGATTGATAGAAAAAAAGGAGAAATGAAAGTTTACAGGAAACCTTTATTCAGAATGTACGTGTGTAGGGATAGAGGGACTCGAAAGTAATTGATTAAATAATGAAAGAGATTGAACATTTCTATCAATTTATGAGGCTGTATAAGAATATGTGTTCTTGATTTCCTTGGAAGACAGAATTAATAAGGGTAGAAAATTAATAAAGATATGGGCCAGTAGCAATTAGAGAGGGACAAAGATTGAGGCAGGCGTTAACTACTATAATGTATTGCATATTACACATAGACTATGCATGGGGTCAGTGTCTCTAAAACCTCCCATCTTAAAATTAAAATTTTTACATTGATACTATGTCTCTGAACCATGTAACACAATTGTCCATGAAAAACTGAGTTTTGGTGTTACTCCAAAGGAAATGGTGACGTGTCTTGGATAAGAGTAGGTTATGTAATACCAATATAAAATTATGACACAAAGGATACCAGAGAAGTATATAACCTGAAATAGATATGGGTGAGTCATTTGGTGAGAATGAGAAGTAATCAAAGGTTAATTTATGTAGCTTTATTGATAGTCAAGAAATATGAATTTCCCTTGGTAGAGAATTTGTAGGTATTCATGGACAAGAAAAGGATTAAAAGGCCTGCATGGGTTTCAACTTGCACTGTTAGAGGAAGTATGCATATAGATGAAATCATTAGTTTATTAGAGTAAACATTGAATTAAGTTTAGATATGGTCTTCTTTACCTGTCTTTTCCAAAATTAGTATCTTCAGTCACCAGTATTGACAAAAACACCATGTGTCCCTAAATTTCATACCCAGGAAGTCATAATCTTTCTGACAATCATGTTTATGATGTTGAAATTTTACAGATGTTGTTGAAAAACTAGTCTGGACTGTTACTTATTAATATTTATACCAGGATAATTAAGACAGAGAGAGATAAGTTGATTTTTTAAAAAAATCCTTTAAAATGTGGTTGAGGTTTTCCAAAGTATAATGGTGATAGTAATAGGAGTTGCTATTAATTGTCAGGAAGACAAATGAAAACAGTCATCAAATTTTAATAAAATCTCATGAATGCTGATGAACATAGTACTCAATTTTGAGGTATAATTGCTAAATAGTCTCTTATTTGGAGATTGGTGGCCAAATTAATTGCTAAATAATCCATTTAGAATATCATCATGCCTTTTGCTTCTAGATGCAATACCACCAATCTCTTTAATATGACAGTGAAGTTTTTTTTTCCTTCTAAGGAACCTTAAAAACCATAGCAAATTTTGAAGTATGTATTCTTCTTTCAAGCTTCTGAAGAATTCTCTCTTTACTAAATTTCTCAGTTCTTTCAAGGTTTCCTCCATCTAGATCTACTAATTGCTGGAAGACACATTTGTTTATATTGCAGAACTGTCCATTATTGGTGATGAAAACATGAAGCAGCAGTGGACCTGTCAATCAGCTTCACCAGCTCCTTCCAGTCTCTTCCTAGGTGAATGACTTCTTTACCATCTTCTTCCTTCATTCTCTGATGCATTCACTCAAGAATTAATAATCTAAGAAATATTTTCTAACTTTCTTCCAATGACATCATTTCTACATAAGTGAATATTCTTCTACCTAAGAAATGGGTGTTAGTCATTTCATTTGACAAGTACTGAAGGATTTTCTATCAATTCCTGGTCACATGGTCTGGGAAGAAGGTTGTAAAGAGACAGACAGACAAGACAGAGACAGAGAAACAGACAGAGAGACAGAGACAAAAAAACAGAAAAAGAGTCAGAGAGAGCAGAGACAGAAACAGATAGAGGCAGTGGTGAAAGTTATATGAAAGACTGAGTATATAAGAGAAAATTGAAGTGAGTGAAAAGATAACAAAAGCAAAAAGACAATTTTGGCCCTTAGTTAGAAATTTGGGTTGGAAGAATTGTAAATTCAACAGGGTATAATCCAGATGAATAGTTCCTATTTATAACACTACTCAACTAGACTTTCAAAATTGAATCTATCAATAGGAATTACTAATATCTAAATGTGAAAACTTTGCTAGATAACTAGTAATTTAGTTTGTATTTCAGAAAGAAATTCTTCCAATTTGGAAAAAAAATGTTCAGAAAATGTTATTTTAGCAAGGTAATTGCTTAAATTGCTACCAAAGGGCCAACTGCCAAGATTGGATGTTCTTAGACTTACCCAGCCAACATTTCATTACAAGATGCAACTCATATTGTTTACTGTTGTGATAAGATACCAGGCACTGAGATCCTTTCTCAAACTAAATTGCCAAGCATTCAAACTCTGCTTTAGAGAGCACAGCTCCAAGGGGCTGGCCATGTTCTCTAAATATAAAATACACGCTTGCCAAAAAGACTGTTCTATGAAGAACTCACACAGGGCAAGCATTCACATGGTGTTCAGAAGAAGTGATACAAGGATACTCTCATGGTCTCTCTTAAGAACTTTGGAATTGACTGCGTGACATGGAGAGACACTAGCACAGATCTCTCAGCATGGCATGCCCACAGCAGAAAAGGTGCTGTGTTCTATGAGCAAAGCATAACTGAAATAGCTCAAGAAAAATACAAGATGTGCAAACTTAGAGAATCCACTTCAAATGTTCACACAGACTATTTGTGCCCAACCTGTGGTAGAACATTCTGAGCTCTTGTTGGTCTGATCAGCCAGAGTTGGATACACTGAAATCTGACTCCAGCATAGTAACGTCATTTTGGTCCTCTTTGAAAATGAAGGACAACAATCAATCAACAGTAGTTATAATCCTTAAACTAATGAAAAGCAAAGATTTTTATTTCTCATTGTTTCAATTGATAAAAATTCAATATTTTGGCCAATACAGATATGAAGAAGTTCCTAAAAGTTTATATTCTGATTCAATAGATTTTCCCTGCTTTTCCTTTATATTTAAAGATCTTGATTTAGGCAAATCCCTGATACATGTTCAACTTCTGGTAAAAATATAATTGGAAAACATCAGATTGGTAAATCACAAACTGAGTCCTTTATCCCCTTTTCCATAAATTTAAACCCAAACAACTAGTATTCCCCAGTCTTTTCTTCCAAGATTTCTTCCTTACATAGAGAACGAAAAACAAACAAAGCCTTGTGCCTTCAGGTCAATCAATCCTTATACTCTTGGGTTATTCTATGGTGATCTTGAAATTTCTTTCATGTGAAACCTTAGCAGGGAGTTTTTCAACTCTTGTGAAATCTTAGCTGTTTGATGTTTGAATCACAGTTCAATCATAAAGACAGGAGAAGGAAAATTATGTTGGAACCATGTCTATAGGTAGAGTTGTATTTATAAGGAAGAATGTGACCATTGAACACCAAAGGAAATATGACATTTAAGACATTAGTTATTTCATTAACACATTATTACCACCTTCTTGTCTAACAAGTGAGGGGAAGGTAAATGATATGAAAGGAAGAATACATACCAGAAGTACAAAAGAAGAAAGCTCACACCCTTAAAATATTTTAGCTATAAACAGAAATAAAACATAGAGCCCAAGCATTTTCTTTTTGCCAAAACCAAGATGCTGGCATAAAACAAATAACCTCTTGCTTTAATGTTCAATAGAAACACTTCAATATTATATCCAAAATTTTTGTGTTGGTATACTAGATGAAGGAATAAATGAAAGTATAAACAAGTTACAAAAGGCCACAAAGCTACACAGTATAGGTATTTTGTGTATAATTAAATGATACAAATGAGCATTTAGATTGGCTATAACAAAGGGTTGAAGTAAAAAAAAAACAACATAGGGGTAAAAGAGAACTTGGGTTCAAAAATTAACTTTACTAGTATATTCTGGATAGTCGGAGGTGGGCTAAGATAGTAAAGTGAAGGCATGCGAAATTCTCCTCCAAACCTTAAAACAATTCCTCAAAGCAAATTCTGGAGTGGTGGAACCAACAACAACAACAAAAACAAAACAGGGTGAAAACAGTTTTTCAGCTCAAGACAACTTAGAAGATCAGCAAGAAAGATTCAGAGGTTAGGCCATGCCTCAGCAAACCAGCAGCAAGTCTTGGAGGTGACTGAATCATGGGTTGTGACAACTTCCAGAATCCAGCCCACAGATGGTAAGGGAGGTGGAAAACTACTCAGAAGATTATAGGAGACCCTTCATTGTCACTAAGTGAAGGACTCTGTCATGTTGCCCATATGTGATTATGGGTTATAGGCCCAGGGAAGGAGAAGCACTAGCAGGAGCAGGGACCCTGATCACATCCCAGGGTGGAAAAGAGTGCTTATGGTCAATCATACACCAAAGCCTAGGCCAGGAAAGCATTGATCATTCCTCTCCTGAGATCATACCATTTTGAAAGAACTGAAACTTACATAACCCTACAAGTAGCTGTGAACACAGCAATATGAAAAACTTGAAGCTTGGGACATTCCCCCCTCTACCCTGGGAGCACAACCTCACTTTAACATAGAGTTAAAATTAAGAAAAAGGCTAGAAAAAAATGTGCAAACATAAAAAAAAAACCTGACCATAAAAGTTACTATGCTGACAAGGAAGACCAAAATTCAAACTCAGAAGACAATTAGATCAAAACAGCTACATGCAAAGTCTCAGGGAAAAAAAATATTATTTGGTCTCGGGCCCCAGAAGATATCAAACAGGATTTTAAAAATCATATAATGAAGGCATAGGAAAACAGGGAAAAAAAATGAAAGTGATGCAGAAGAGAGTCAGCAGCTTGGCCAAGGAGGAACAAAAATATTGAAGAAAATAACACATTAAAGACAGAATAGACCAAATGTTAAAAGATACACAATCCACTAAAGAAAATAATTCCTTCAAAAACAGAATTGGTCAAATGGAAAAAGAGGTACAAGAATTCCATGAAGAAAAGAACTCCTTCAGAAGGAGAATTATTCACATGAAAAATGAGGTACAAAAGCTCTTGGGGAAAAAAAAATTCCTTAAAAATTAGAATTGGACAAACGGAAGCTAATGATTCCATGAGACATCAAGAAACAATCTAAAAAAGATCCAAAAATTTAAAGAATAGAAGAAAATTAGAAATGCTTCATTGGGCGATATATTGAACAGAGCTTTTTAAGAATTATTGGACTAAAGACTCAAGAAAAGCATGAAAAGGTAAACAGGAAAGAGATATCATAAGGGATTTATTTAAGTTGAACTGTTTACATTCCTATGTGGAAAGATGATATGTGTAACTCATGAGACCTTTGTCAGTATTAAGGTAGTTGGAGGGAAAAATAGATAGATAGATAGATAGATAGATAGATAGATAGATAGAGAGAGAGAGATAGATAGATACAGATATATATGGATATAGATATATATGGATGGATGGATGGATAGATAGATAGATAGATAGATAGATAGATAGATAGAGGGCACAGAGTGAGTTGAAGATGAAGGGGTTATATCTAGAAAAAATTAAAGGATTAAAGAAAGTTATACTGGGAGAAGGAGAAAGGGACAAGTAAAATGGGGTAAATTATCTCACATAAAACAGACAAGAAAATGCTTTTACAATGGAGGTGAAGTGGGGGGAGGTGAGAGGGAATGAGTGAATCTTATTTTTGTTGGATTTGGCTTAAGGAGGGAATAACATACACATTCAATGGGATAGGGAAATCTATCTTAAAGTACAGGAAAATAGGGAGGAAGGGGATAAGAAAGGGAGGGAAGGAAAGGCAGATTGGGGGAGGTGTAATCAGAAGCAAACACTCCTGAGGATGGACAGGGTCAAAAGAAAGAATAGAATAAATGTTGGGTGGGAGAGGGTGAAGGGAAAAAAGTTAGTTTTTCACAGCATGACTACTATGGAAGTGTTTTACGTGATTATATCTGTATAACCTGTACCAAGTTGTTTGCTATCTCAAAGAGGGTGAGTGGGGAGAGAGGAAATGAGAGAATTTGGAACCCAAAACATTATAAACAAATGTTAAAAATGGTTTTTACATGCAACTGGGAAATAAGATATACATGCAATGAGGTATAGAAATCTATCCTGCCCTACAGGAAAATAGAAGGGGAAAAGAATAAAAGAAGGGGAGGGTGATAGAATGGAGGGCAGATTAGGGGAAGGGGTATTCAGAATGCATTCTTTCTTGGGCTGAGGGAGGGGAGAGATGGGGAAAAATTTGGAATTCAAAATCTTGTTAAAATGAATGTTGAAAACTGAAAGAAATAAAAACAATAGCAAAAACAAAATATTAGACTTCCTAAAAGCCACAATCAAAAAAAGAGCACACACCTTATATTTAAAGAAATTATTAAGGAAAATTATCTTGATATCCTAGAAACAATAGGTAAAATAGAAATTTAAACAATCCATTTATCACTATCTAAAAGAGATCCCCAAATGAAAATTTTTAGGAATATTCTAGACAACTTATACAGCACACAAATAAAGAAGAAAATATTGGAAGCAACCTGAAAGAAAGAAAAATCCAATATCATAGTGACACAATCAGAATAACTATTTGGTAGCTTCTGTATTAAAGGACCAAATGATATAATAGCCAAATTCTTAAAGAAGAAGTTAAGTGATTTAGAGTAGGAAATAGACAGCAAAATTTACTATAGGGCACCTCAACTTGTACTTTTCAGAAGTAGATAAATCTCACCAAGAAGTCAAGGAAATTAATAAAATTCTAAAAAATTAGACATGATAGATGTCTAGAGAAAATTGAATGGGAAAAAAAAGAAATATACATTTTCTCAGCTGTACACAACACCTACACAAACACTGACCATGTATTAGGGCATAAAAACCTCACAACTAATTGAAGAAAAACAGAAATACTGAAATAATTTTTTGTTCATAATGCAATAAAATCATGTTCAATAAAGGGTCATGGAAATACAAATTAAAAATTAATTGGAAATTAAATAATCTAATCCTAAAGAATGAATAACTGAAAAAACAAATCATAGAAAAATCAATAATTTCATCAAAGAGAATGACAATGATGATACAACACAGTAAAATTTATGGAATGCAGCCAAAGCAATACTTAGGAGAAAATGTATATCTCTAACCATTTACATCAATAAAATAGAGAAACAGTAGATCAATGATTGGGACATGCAATTACAAACAACTAGAAAAAGAATAAATTAAAAATCCCCATTAAAATAACAAATTGGAAATCCTGAAAATCAAAGGAGAGATTAATAAAATTGAAAGTATGAAATCTGTTGAATTAATACATAAAACTGAAGCAGGTTTTATGAAAAAAATAAAATAGAAAAAATCATTGCTTAATTCAATTAACAAGAAAGAAAAACAAATTATCAGGATCAAGAATGAAAAGAGTAAATACATCACAAATGAAGAGTAAATTAAAGCAATTATTAGAAGCTCTTTGCTCAGTTATATGACATTAAATCTAACCTTCTAAGTGAAATGGATGAATATTTACAAAATGTAAATTGCCTGGATTAACAAAAGAAATAGAATACTTAAATACATCTTCTTAGAAAAACAAATTGAACAAGCCATCAGTGATTTCCTAGGAAAAATCTCCATGATCATATGGATTCACAAGTGAATTCTATGAGACATTTAGGGAACAATTAATTACAATATTATGTAAACCATTTTGAAATACTATGTAAACACTATAATATTAAATATCCTATAAAATATTACATAAACTATTTGGGAAAATAGGGAAAGAAGGAGTTTTGCCAAATACCTTTGAGACACAAATACAGTGCTGATACATAAACCAGAAAGTTCAAAAACAGAGAAATACAATTATAGACCAATTTACCTAATAAATACTGATGCAAAAAAAAATCCAATAAAATACTAGTAATGAGATTACAGTACTGTATTACAAAGATTATACACTATGGCCAGGTGAGATCTATATCAGGAATGCAGTTTTAATATTATTGAACCAGTGCTGGTTAAACATTTTTTAAAAGTCAGCATAATTGACCATATTGATAAGAGAATCAATAGGTGCAGAAAAAGCTTTTGACAAATTATTATACTCATTCCTATTAAAAATAATAGAAAATAAGAATAATAGTGATTTCCTTAAAATGATAAGAAGCATCCATCTAAAACCATCAGCAAGCATTATATGTAATGGGGATAAGCTGGAAGCACTTTCAATAAGATCAGGAGTGAAACAAGAATGCCCATTAACACCACTGTTTTTCAATATTGTAATAGAAATCTTAGCTTCAGCAAAGGAGGAGAAAGAGAAATTGAAGGAATTAGAGCAGGCAATGAAGAAGCAAAACTATCATACTTTTCATAGAAAATCTTACAGAATCAACTAAAAAACTACTTGAAATAATTGACAATTTTAGCAAAGTTGCAGTGTATAAAATAAACCTACATAAATCATCAGCATTTCTATATATTACCAACAAAGATTAACAAGAGACAGAAAAAAATTTCATTTAAAATAACTGAAGAGAATATAAAATATTTATAAGTCTATCTGCCAAAACAAATACAGGAACCATATGAACACAATTACAAAACACTTTTCACACAAATAACTTAGATCTAAATAACTGGAAAAAATCAGTTGCTAATGGGTAGGCTGAGCTAATGTAATAAAAATGACAATTCTACCTAAATTAGCTTCTTTATTCTGTGCCATACCAATCAAACTACCAAAAATTATTTTATAGAGCTACAAAAAATATTAAGTTCTGTCTGGAAGAACCAAAGGTCCAGAATATCAAGGGAACTAATGAAAAGAATTGCTACAGAAAGTGGTCTAGCCATACCAGATCTTAAATTGTAGTATAAAACAACAATGATCAAAATTATTTGATACTGACTAAGAAATACAACAGTGGATCAGGGGAACAGGTTAGGTATATAAGATACAGTAGTCAATGACTATAGTAATCTACTATTTGATAAACCCAAAGACCCCAGCTTCTGGGATAAGAACTCATGTTGACAAAAACTGCTGGAAAACCTGGAAAAGACTATGGCAGAAACTAGGCATAGACCAAAATCTTACACCCTATAACAAAATAAAGTCAAAATGGGTGCATGATTTAGATATAAAGGCTGATACTATAAGCAAACTGGGAAATCAAGGAACAGTTTACCTGTCAGATTTATGGAGAATAGAAGAATTTGTGACCAAACAAATGTTATAGAACATTATGAAATGCAAAATGAATGATTTTGATTACATTAATTGAAAAGTATTTGCACAAACAAAGGCAGTGCAACCAAGATTAGGAGAGAAGCAGAAATCTGGGAAATAATTTTTACAACCAGTGTTTTTGATAAGGGCTTCATTTCTAAAATATATAGAGAACTAAGTTAAATGTTCAGGAATACAAGTCATTCTGAACAGGCAGTTTTCAAAGGAAGAAAATAAAGCTGTCTATAGTCATGGGAAAAATGCTCTAAATCACTATTGATTAGAGAAATGCAAATCAAAACAACTCTGAGGTTCCACATCACTCCTATTAGATTGACTGACATGACAAAACAAAAAAATGATAAATGTTGGAAAAGATGTGGGAAAACTGGAACACTGATGCATTGTTGGTGGCACTGTGAAATGATCCAACCATTTTGGAGAGCAATTTGAAACTATGCCTAAAGAGCTATAAAAAAAAGTACATACCCTTTGTCCCAGTAATACCACTTCTGGGGCTGTGTCCCAAAGAGATCATAAAAATGGGGGAAAGGACCCATATGTACAAAGACATTTACAGAGACTTTTTCTGTGGTGGCAAAGAATTTGAAATTGAGGGATGCCCACCAATTGGGGAATGGCTGGTATATGAATGTAATGGAATACTATTGTGCTGTAAGAAATGATGAGCAAGCAGACTTCAGAAAAACCTGAAAAGACTTGTATGGGCTGATGCTGAATGTAGTGAGCAGAACTAAGAGAGCGCCATACACAGTAACAGTTACATTGTGTGATGAGTAACTTTGATAGACTTAGCTCTTCTCAGCAATGCAAGGATCTAAGTCATCTCCAAAAGTCTCATGATGAAAAATGCTATTCATATCCAGAGAAAGAACTATGGAGTCTGAATACAGATCAAAACATACCATCTGCTTTTTTTCTTTTTTCTTCTGTTTTGATTTGTTTCTTTTTCCTTGTCGTTCTGCCTATTGGTTCTAATTCTTCTTTACAACATGACTAATGTGAAAATATGTTTAATACGAATGTATATGTACAGCCTACATCAGATTACATGATGCTTAGGGGAGATAGGAGAGGAGAGAGGAGGAGAAAATTTAAAACTCAAAAGTTTATGGAAGTAAATGTTGGAAACTTAAAAATAAATTAATTAATTAAAAATAAAATAACTACAGAATGTATTAAAAAAAAAAAGACCGATGTGGAGATTTGTTTCTTTGGACTATGGATGTTTGTCATAACTGTTTTTCTTTTCTTTTCAATGGAAATGGTGGTGGGATGGAGAAAAGAGGTAAGCATGTGATTTGTGTAAAACAAGAGATTAAAAAAAGCAATTCTAGAAAGAATCAGTGATGAACAAAATAGCTTTAAAAGTTATGTTTAAATTATTATGTACTTTAAAGGAAAGTAAATTCTATACACAAACACACACATATTTGCAGTTTCATGTACAATCTTCTCCTGTTCTAAAATGTATATTGAAATGCTCATTTTATTTGGTATTTTTAAAGTTATAATTAAAAACAAACCACAAAAAGCCTGAACTGACACATCAGAGAAAGAAGAGAAGGTTCTCATTAAATTTCAATCAGGTCCTGAGTTTGTGAGCATATGTTTATCTGTATAGCTTCCTAAGCTTGTGAAATGACACAAGAGATAAGTCAATTTTTTAAAAAATCAGTTTTGTTATATGTCCACCTGCTTTGCAAGGTTATTTAGGATTTGCCTTTCCCTTGGAAAGGGGAAGCTCATTTTTCCTCCCTTTATCCTCACTTTGTTGGTTTGATTTTTTGTTTGTCTTATATCAGTTTTAAACATCATTCTTTTTATTGTTTTTCATTAGGATAAGATCACAAGACAGATGTTTCTTATGTTTAAATTAGTCACACTACTGCTTCGTTCAATTTTTTTTTAATTGACTCCCTGTTGCATGTAATTGAAATCCAGGATACTTGGTCTGACATTTAAGGCCTTTCTAAATTCACTATCGTTTAAAGTCTTCAGGCTTATGTCATATTATTATCCTAATATATATTCTACATTCTATTCAAACTAGACTATTACCTGCACTCCATAACATTATGTACTCTTCCACTTCTTTGCATTTAATTGTTATATCCTACACCTGAAATATTCTCCTTCCCACTTTTCATATTTTCAACTTCAACTCAATATTAAGCCCAAACTTACATCTTGTCTCCTCTGTGAAATCTTCTCTCGTCCCTATCTATGGTCAGTAAAAATATATTATCTATTGCCATCTCTTAAGCTGGTGAAGTTCATTCTCAGAATCTCTGGTCTATGACTTCTAATGCACCCAGAATTCTGTGGGTAAGCAAAGGTAAATATTACTTGCTCCACATCCAATGCAGTCATTATAGGTTCTGGTGGAGAAGACACTATGTGTACCCAGGTTACCCTCGTATCATAACATAGGCCCCTTTGCTATGTTCTAGTACCTTTTTTGAAGTAGGGAAGGTGGAAAAGAAGTCCTAAGAGAGTGAATTGTTCTGTCAGTTGATGTTTATACACTGCAGAGAGGTATGACTATTGAAACAAGAATCTATCCTCCCATATCATAGCAAGACAATCATTTTGTAAGTAATCCCATTCACTGAAAACTAATTCTGTCTGGCCTCTCTAGACAAGAAAGCTGCCTTTTAGAGTCTCCAAAACTATGGATTAACTGGTCACACTGTCTGAACAGCTTATTGTAGTGAATAGAGACTCACACATCAATCCCCCTTTCTCTATATATACATTTAGCATGTGATTAAAATTAATAGTTCAGATATTTTTGGTAGTAAGATGATGTTGCCAATTTTCTTTTCCCTTACATATTTTTTTCTTTAGACTCAGAATTCCTGCTTCCTTTAGATCACTTCCTCTATTACAAGCAAATCCACTATCCTTCCATTTTCTTCTTTTTAAATTACTCATTTAATTTCACAAGAATTGATTATCTCTTCCTTCCACTGTCCCTTCCATGCTGTCAACACATTTCTCACTTTTGTCTCAGATTGTTTTGATTTTTCCTTTTGCTCACAGTATTTTTCTTTTCTATGAGTTATTTTTCAATATGAAATTACTATCAAAGTAATATTTACATCATTAGCATAAATAAAATTTTGGAAATACCAGTGTTATTCTAAAATAAGCTAACTTAGTTTCCAAATGAAGAAATGAAACATTGCCCATGCTTTATGAGTTTATAATTATCCTCATCTTCATCCTTTTCTTCCTGCTTCTATTTTTTTCACTTTCTCCTTTTTCCTCCTTCTACTTTTCCTCATCCTCCTTTTCCTCCTTCATCTTCATCACCATCTTCTTCTCCTTCTCCTTCTTCTCCTTTTCCTTCTTGCCCTTCTCCTTCTCTTTCCCCTCCTCCTCTTTCTTCTTCTTCTTCTTCTTCTTCTTCTTCTTCTTCTTCTTCTTCTTCTTCTTCTTCTTCTTCCTCTTCTTCTTCTTCTTCTTCTTCTTCTTCTGCTGCTGCTGCTGCTGCTGCTGCTGCTGCTGCTGCTTGTTGTTGTTCAAGCTGTCAATTTCTTTATTTCCTTTCTCTAAGAAAAAGTGTTGAATATGCTTTGGCATATAAATGTCCATCAAATACTTTTACGTATTTCTATAAATAAAAATATATAATATACTTTTGACATAGTTCCTTTGGCTAAAATTGAGAACAAATAAAATATTTGTTATTTGTCAGTTCTTTGGGGATTTTCAGACAAAATAACTTAATATTGGCAGTCAAACATATCTTTCACTACTAGGCCTGTTAAGTCAGCCTTTTGTAATCCATCTTTTAAAACTCAGGAGATTTAATGCTTAATGAGAAAGTTTATCTGTTAGGAAAGATGATGGGTATTATCTAAAACTATTTAATTTATATCTAAAGAGTCTAACAAAATGTACTTTGTTTCTCATTAATTAAAAATATAATCACTAGAAATCCATTTGGGTGTTGGTAACTGTGAAGAAACATTTTAAAATAAATTTGTTTATGCCTTCTCTTGATTTAGACTTTTTTATTTCTATGTTTGCATTTTTTTTTCCTAAGGAAGGTAGTTAGAAAAATCAGTCAATTTTATCTTTATTATTCCATCATCAGTGGAGTCACATGGAAGTCATTATGGAAATAGAAAAGCTAATAAATGGTAGCAAGGTAATTTTTCATGGAAATATTATGTATGGTTTATTAAAGATATCAACACTTGTTTTTTATCCCCTATTAGTATATGGTATCTCCTAGGCTTTTGGGATATACCAAACCTTTGGACAATTCAATGCAACTTGGAAATTTTCTCTTTGGTATATTTCTAACATTTTACTTATAAAAGATTGTCATTTATATGCCCATTCTTTGATATAAAATGAGAGCCTATCATATGTCAGAACTGAATCATTTTCTCAGCATTGATGTGTCCTATCTAATTAATTTTTAAAAAATAACTCATATTTGATAGAACTTTATGAATATCTTTTCTTCACAGCATTCTTAGGAGGTGTAGATAGTTCATGTGCAGGACACACAGAGATAAAGAAGTCCATAAAAACTAACCAAAATATCAATTGTGTAGCAGGATATGCAATGAGAACCCACAACCATGCTTCGGAATATATGATTTATCACCCCCCCACACCTATGCAAAAAGTAAGGGCTATGAATTTTCACATCATCTTTTTTGGAGGGGGGGAAAGTTTAGCTTTTTTATTACACAGCACTGTTTGTTATTATTGTTATTACTGTTGTTGCCCTTCCAATTCTATTGTAGTGATTACATATATCATTTTCCTGATTCTATTTTCTTCACTTTCTACCACTTCACATATTCTTGCTATTTCTTTGCATTCTGTATATGCATTGCTTCTTTTGATACAATAATATCCCATTACATTGATCGAACACAACTTTTTTCTTGTAATTCCCCAATAGGTGATCATCTATTTTGTTTCCAGGTCCCTGCTACTATAAAACATTAAAAAATGTACTGTTATAAATATTTTAATGTATTAAGAATCTTTTTTTTTCTATCTTTGATCTCTGTTGACTATACAGCTATCATACACTGCTTAATTGGGCTTTTTCTTTGGAATATCCATTGACACTTAATGGTTTTTATTTTCTTTTTTCTTTGGTTTTCTATATATTTTGCAGGGAATCCAAAGGACATAGTCTATTGGTTATAAAAGAATAGCAAAATATTTTTCATTTCAATTAATCAAGCAGCAAAATTTTATTAATCGCCTGTAATATCTCAGGAATTATGATAGACACAAAAGTAAAAATAAAATAGTTTATGACTTCAAGAAGCATACAGCATATTGTGAAAATAATATGTTCATATGTAAATATATGCATGTTATATATGTGCACATATATTTGCAATACATATATGTCTGCATATACACTTAGGTGTGTGTGTGTGTGTGTGTGTGTGCGAGAGAGAGAGAGAGAGAGAGAGAGAGAGAGAGAGAGAGAGAGAGAGAGAGAGAGATTACACCAGAATTTGTGTCTAGAATTGCTTTTGGTAAATAAGAGCACCTGGATCATCACTATTGATTTAGTGGCTGTTACTCTGATTTATTTGTCATTTTTTCCCCCTTTGAAATACTTCAAAACCCTGAAAATAATAAGAAGAATATTGCTAACAATGAAGGAATGCAGTTATGCATTTAGATGTTGAATGTTATTCATGTCATGTTACTCTGTGCATGGGGGCTGCAGAAGCAAAAGACTGTGTTTGGAAGACTGGTTTGGTTGTATTTGTAACTTTTTATGACTATTTCATAGTCTCTCAGGAAGAATTTAATTTTTTTATCCAGTTGTTGCATTGGCAGTAGAGTACAGTAATACTTACTGATAACCTTGTTTTTAGGACTCTGAAATGAATAAGCTGTCACCAAAATCATTACTTGAACATCTACAAGTATATTGGTATAGCAGTAGTGGCACAGAGGCAGTAACTTATTAGGGCCATGCATTTAGGTATCACATGGTGAGAAATATAACCCCAAATTCTGCTCTTTTAGGAGTTATATGTGCTAGCCTGAGGGAACGCATCTGCCTTTGTGGAGCCTAACAGAATTAACCATCTAACACATTAGTGCTCAGAACACAGACTGTGAGTTTTAGAAGTAAATACATGAATGAACATATGTTTTTCTTGAAGGTTTCTATTTAGTGCAAGAATGCCTTGAGACTGAATTTTTTTTCAACATTAATATGCATTGCAGAGCATGGAGATACAGGTAAAATGCTGTAACTGAGAGTCATGGCTATAGGGGTGAGGGAAGTAAATGCAGAAGACAATCTAACTGAGGTCTGCACAAAATTTGATGCACCTTTCTTATAAAGAGCATGCAAAAAAAATTGTCCAGGGGTACTTGTACCATAGGTGATCCTCTTCAAGGTCCAGGAAATTTTCCTCTGAGTTACTGTATTAAAAGGTATCCAAAATTTCTATCACTGCTACTTGGATAATCCAAAGGGAGTTCCTATTAATTGCTTAAAGTTAAAGTAGACTAAAAAGAAAATTTAGAAAGGTTTGAAAGAGACAAGGGCACTTCAAAAAGGCTTAAACATTTAAAATTGATAATGGTATTTTTAGGCCAGAAAGCAAAGCCTATCCTGTGGCTTCTTATCCTATGAGGATCTAGGACAAATTGCCTCAACTTGTCATAAGTAATGCAATTTTCTAGAACTGATTAAATGTAAAACAAAAAATCATGAGCTATCAGAATATGTTCTAATTAAACTGGTAGCCATTCATATTTTAAGCTTGAAATAGCCATACAGCAGTCACAAAAAACCTTAATCATCAGAAAATAGATTAATTACAGCCTAAAACAAAAAATGCCTTTCCTAGTAGATTCAGCAACTAAGACATCCAATAACAAAATTCTACTGTACAGGATAGTTCCAAGGTTCCCACAAATGCTATTATCCAGGAGGACTTCCACCACCTGGTAGTACAGGCTTTGGAGCTAATATTGTCAGTTTGGATTGGTAAGTTGTGTCCCTAGAGAACAATGGACTAGATTTCCCCTCTTGGTCCTAGAGGTAACACTGAGGATTGATATCTTCTAATTTTATATTACATGAGCCAACACCATTGTTTTTCACATACTCATTATTAATTAATTTCAATTAATCAACTAGACTCAGATTTTAGAAACTGGTATTTACTAAGATGGGAGAGTAAAAATGATACAATACACCTCCCCCCAAAAAAAAGAAAAAAATCTTTGACATAGCTTTCTCCCAGTACATTGAGTCCAGGGGAAAGTGTTTTACTTTAGGATTAGAGACCACTTGTGGTAAAAGAGCAAATGATAGCTGCTGGTTGCTAGAAATCTTTCCCCCCTTTCATGAAGTTCTCATTCTCCTTAGTTATGGTCTAGCTTTCTTTCTGGTCTCCTTGTAGGCCAAATGCTGCCTTTTCTTAGTGTTCCTAGTTTGTCTTAGGCTTCTGGTGCAGATATTACCACCAGTCACTGCCATTCTAGGGACGCTGGTGGGATGCCAAAGAGAATTAAAAAAAAATTTCAAATCATTGAAAAGTCACAAGCTCATCCAGTCAAGAAAGAAAGCCATAAGAGACCAAGAATTTACTCTTCCCCTCTTCCTTTACATCTTGGCTGGAACCACTTTCTCCTCTAATGTGTTAGACACTCAAATTCTAGACTGAAAACTGGCTTATTATATTTTAGAAGCCCCACAGAGTAACTCTGGTTCACAACTAGTTCATACTGATTGATTGGTTGACTGATTAAAATGTTTCTCAACTGGTAAAGGTATTACAGCCATAGTATTTTATTAGTTTCTTCATTTGAGGTGAGGTGATTTAATGATTCATTCAATCAACCTCTATCCTTATTCAATGGGAGATATGCATTGGCACTTTTGTCTCCTTTCTTAGTTGTACCTCTTTAAATTTATATCTGGCTTCATGCTTTAATTCCAGAGAAATACTATTTCAGAATATGATTGAGTGAAAAGAGAAGTAAATTTGGAGTTAGAATATATGGGTTTAAATCCTAGCTCTGTTCCTTGCTACCTGTGTGGCCTTACTTTCCTCATATACAAAATGGGAGTATTAGGTTAGACACATCTTCAGTTGCTTCAATTTCTAAATTTATGTGCCTATGATATTTCAAATTCAAACCAGTGAAAGACACAGACAAAGCAGAGGAAAAAAAATCTTCCTCCTGAAGGAGTAGATATCAGAAACAATGAAGAAGGCATCCTGTTGGAGGCTAGAGAGGGAGTGAGAGCCAGAGAAGAACACTGAATTAAATGGAGACATGAAATGGAAGGATAGGCACAAGAGAGAGCCAAAACATGAAAGAATCATTAATTCTATATCTTCATGAGTACTTTGAGTCATGTGAATTGTGTAGGTCCCTAAGGAAAGCTATTCTATCACAAAACAATGATCTTTGATTCCTTGTTCCTGGAAGGCCCACTACCTAAGGCAGTATTATAAATCTGTAAGATTGTATAATTCCCCATGAAGGGTGAAGGCTCTTTGGGTGGAAAAGAGAGGGCATTGAACAGAAGTTATCTTAACTGATATTGGATTGGGTATTAATATTTTGTATTTTCTACCAAGGTAAATAATACTTACTCTTGGAAGGGGGGCTGGGGTGCACTAAGGAAAGACCCTTGGTCAGAGAAAAACAAGCAAAATGTGGCTTATTCCAGAGAAAATCAGTGGATGGGGATTCATGTTCATATGGACTCTGATCTATTTAACCCAACAGCTGTGGATTCTGTTCTGCAATTTACATCTACAAAGTGTAGGTAAGTAATGTTTATGCTATCTTTCTCATGTGTTTAATAGAGAGAAAATGCATCAAGAACTTTGAAGTGCTGTAAAATATGAGTTGTGATGATGATGATGACAATGACAATGATGATGATGCAATTCATTATTAAAGAAACCTATTCTTTATATTACTTTTATACGTAGTGCCAAAATCATAATCAACCTGAATAATTTTTGCTGGACTCAGCAAATGTCACTGTTGCTCCTTGATAATGTAATGTTATATTTTGACAGCTCTGCATTAAATAGTCTCCCCACAGAAATCAAACAAAAAAGGAACAGAACACATTATCATCTTTGCTTATCAAGTTTTTCATGAGGTCCTGCTTGTCTTTAAGTTTGTCTTGATTATTTATCAGCTATCCTTATCTGTATTGCTCCCAAAAATCATCATTCCATCAGTGGATCCAGTATCACAAAGAGTATCAAAAATAATCTGAATTCTTTGAATGTACATCTACATATATATATATATGAATATACATATGAATATATTTATACACATACATATATAAGCATGTATGTATATATGTATGTATATATCTTTCTATATCTGGCTGAAGCTATGAGGAAAGAGTTTCCTATACATGGGAGACTCAAGTCCCTTATCCTCCAGGATATGTAACCTTATATACTTCAAATCATGTACCAATCTCCTCTCAATCCATTAATGCTTGTAAACATTCCTTCTTCCTTGATCCTATCCAGATATCACTCAAATATCAACACCGGATTGCCTATTCAGGAGTTTTTTTTTTTTACTACGGTGTTCATAACCTTGCATATTCCTCTTTCAGATTCAAGCTATATTATCTTAGATAACTATTGTAACTTTATGTTATTGCCTTGTTTCATTTTTAGTCAATTTGAGATTATTTTTTCTTTTTCTTAATAATTTATTGATAATATATATGTAATGTACATATACACTTAAATAAGCATGCATACATGTATGTGTATATACGTATGAGAATTGACATGTAGATATACCTTTACCTACACAATATATATGTGCATATATCTCTATAATATACATAAATAAGAATAGATACATGTGTGTGTATATATATATGAGAATGGACATGTATACACATACATATATACATATATGCATACACATGCATATTTGTATATGTGAAAGAGAGAAAAAAGGAAGAAAGGAGAATCAGTTTTCAATTACCACCATAGGCAAATAGAACTGTTCCTTTCAGTAAGGAAAAAGATTTGAGCAAAAGCAACCACCCATATCCTGCCTGAAAACTTATGCAACATTTGATACTTTACCCTGGCTTCTCATTCTGGCCTTTATATCTTTCATTCTGATATTGCTACCTGCTTATAGACCTTTTTGTTGCCATTTTTTTCCACTAAGCTCACAGGATAACAGACTAAGAGCTCCTTCCTCACTTTGCCAATTCTAGCCATGAGAAAAGTAATAAAACAAATACTCCCAAACACTTATACCTGACCTTTCCATGTTTGTATGTGTTTACCAATTAGAATGTAAGTTCCATGAAATCAGGGATTGTGTTTGTATTTCAAACACTTACCATGGCCCTTTCAACATATCACTTAATAAATGATTTTTCATTCTATTCCAGTTCTGGAAGGGACCTTCGATGCCATCTACTCTAAATCCCTCATTTTACCCATGAGGAGATGGAGGCCTAGATAGGAAAAGGGATTTATTAAAGGTCCTGAAGGAAGGTAAAGGGGGCATCCTTTTTTTTAATGTCTTTTGTATATTATGTGTTAATTTCTCAAATAAAGGATTTTATTCCCCTTCTTATTCTACACCTGCTTTTACTCTTAATGTAATAGAATGTTTGGACAGATTTACATCAATTCACCTGAAGTCAGAGAAAGTAGTTTAAAGCCCTTCTAAGGACCTTGGGACTTTTTTTTTTCCAGCACAGGAAAAGATGAAAAATTACATGAATTAGATTGGACTGGGGAGGGTTATTCTGAATCATGAAAGCTTTTGAGAGAGAGAAAAAGCACACATATGTGCAAGAGAGACAGAAAGAGAGAGAGAGAGAGAGAGAGAGAGAGAGAGAGAGAGAGAGAGAGAGAGAGAGATGGAATGAGTCAGAGGTTGGCATCAGCAGCTCAGCCTCAACTGCAACTGCATGGACAAAGAACACAGAGTATACACACATATATACATGCATACATACATACATACATAAAAAGATACATAAACACAATCATATATGTAGATATACATTTTTGTGAGATAGCTTTCTATTTATAAGTACTGATGAAAATATCAAGTTTTCTGTATAGAACTACCTACTACCCTGTTTTTATCTGTTGTTCTTTTGTGCTTGATTTATATGTGTTCCTTATGTCTTTTAGTCATAATTTTGATTTTCCCTCCTATAAAATCTATGGTCAACCACATAAGTTATATATTGCAGGTTTGCACTTTGATAACGGTTTGAGGGAGCTGTTAATGGGAGGCAATAGTAACTAACAAATTCATACATTGATTAAAAAAGTGAGAAAATTCAATACAGATCTGGTCACCAAAGAGAGGATATGATCTAGGGGTTCAGGATATTATTATTTTTTATCAATAATTGTTCTTATCAAGCTCCTGAAAATAATGAAGAATAAAATGGTGGTCACATGAACCTGCCAGATCACTGCCCTAAGTTAAAACAATGAATAGTATAGGCAATAGCATATTGGTTAGCTTGAACAAGAGTTACTTAGGTTTTCTCCAACAAGGAAATGGGGAGTATGGTTGTGAATAAAGGAAGGTAATATCCAAAGTCATGTCCCCACAGGCAGTGACAGTCATGGTCTGGAAAGACTGATATCCACCCATTTCTGGAAAGGAAAAGAGAGAGAAGTGAGTATTATCTAGCCAACTTTGATCTCCACAGCATCATTTGCTGATTATATTGGGATAGTCAATATGAAATCTCAGATTCTTAACATGGGGGAGAGAGGGGGGGCACAGAGTGAGTTGAAGATGAAGGGGTGAAATCTAAAATAAATTTAAGGGGTAAGAGAGGATTATACTGGGAAGAGGAGAAAGGGACAGGTAGAACAGGGTGAATTATCTCATGTAAAACAGACAAGAAAAAGCTTTTTACAGTGGAGGGGAGGGGAAGAAGGTGAGAGTGGATAAGTGAATCTTATTCTCATCAGATTTGGCTTAAGGAGGGAATAACATACACACTCAATTGGGTATTGAAAGCTATCTTATCCTACAGGAAAATGGGGGGGGCGTGGAAGGGACAAGAGAGCAGGAGGATGATAGAGGGGAGGGCAGATTGGGGGAGGGGGTAATCAGAAGCAAAAACTTCTGAGGAGGGACAGAGTCAAAAGAGAGAATAAAATAAATGGGGAGGCAGGATAGGATGAAGGGAAATATACTTAGTTTTCACAACATGACTACTATTGAAGTGTTTTATATGACTACACATATAAACTGTATCTAGTTGCTTGCCTTCTGAATGAGGGTGGATGGGGAGGGAGGGAGGGAGAGAATTTGCAACCCAAAGCTTTAAAAACAAATGTTAACAATTGTTTTTACATGCAACTCAGAAATAAGATATATAGGCAATAGGGTATGGAAATATATCCTGCCCTACAGGAAAATAGAAGGGGAAGGGGATAAGAGAAGGGGAGAATGATAGAAGGGAGGGCAGATTAGGGGAAGGGTTATTCAGAATGCATGCTGTCCTGGGGTGGGGAAGGGGTGATATGGGGAGAAAATTTGGGACTCAAAATCTTGTGGAAGTGAATGTTGAAAACTAAAAATAAATAAATTAATAAAACTATAAAAAACGAAAAGCAATAAAAAAGACTTACAGGACTTAAGAGGTATAGAAGCAGATGATACTTCCAAAAACTCAATCTCTGGGACTATAAAGTCTTAGAAGCTAGGGCCATTATGTAGTCTAACTCCCCTCCTCAATCATGGAAGATCATTATCAGTTTGGAAATCTGAAGATTCATCATAGGCCCATCATAGGTTCTTGGAGGAATATATGTATTAAGCAACTACTGTGTACCATATACTGTATTCAGTGTTGGGAAAGGGCAAAGACAGTCTTTGTTCTCACAGAGCTCATGGTCTAATTATGTATACACAAAATACTTACAGGGAAAATTAGGGAAAAAAATTAGCAGAAGGAAGGGACTGGAACTGAAGGTGTGGGGAAAGGCTTTCTGTAGAAAATGGGATTTCAGTTGGGATTTGAAGGAAGTCAATAGAGCATTCCAGATATGGGGACATCTAGTGAAAATTTCCAGTGTTGGGAGATGGAAGGTCATATTCAAGGAATACCAGGGAGCCTAGTGTTACTGTATTACTGGGTGTGTATGTAAAGAAACACACTTAAAAGACAGGCAGCTCAGCTCTTTGTGAAAGGATTTAAAAGCCAAACAGGGGAATTTATATTTGACCTTTAAAGTAATAAGGAGCCACTAGTTTATTGAGTAGAGAAGGATGATATGACAGCCCTATACTTTAGCAAGATCACTTTGCAAGCTGAATGGAAGATGCCATTGGAAGATTAAGTAAAAGCCAATAAAGGGGAAAAAAAGAAAAATAAATTTACATAATAACTATTATGTACTTAATATATATTTAAAAAGAATAGCAAGTTGTACATAATAGATTTGTGGTTTCATGTGCAATTTAAAAAATGTACTATGTTATTGAAGTGCATTTTAATTCCATAAATTAAAAATAAAATAAAAACAAATTTTAAAAGTCTGTTGCTGTTTCTCAAGGTAAGAACTAAAGAGGACCTAAACTAGGGCATTGACATTCTGAGTGGAAAGAAGAAGATGGAGAGGAGATAATAGTAGGTAATGTTTATATTATGTTTTAAGTTTGGTGAATTCTTCTATAAATATGACCTCATTTGATACAACAACCCTGTGGGCAATGTGGGAATTGAATTCAAGAGATTGGGGTTGTGTATACAGATAGAAATGCTAAGAGAAACCCATGTATGTACATTATGTCATGGGATCACAGAGTCACACAGTTTCAGAGCTGGAGGGAATATCAGCAGCCTTCTAATCTAACTCAAGGTAGGAAAAATAGTCTTCAATGAAATTTCCTGAAAAAGGGTCATCAGTCTTTGCCTGAAGACTTTTGAGAGTAACTCTACCAAAGTAAACAGTCTCACTACAGAATTGTACTACATGCCATGAAGTTCTTTTTCTTTACATCAAAACCTACCTTTACCTATTTAAAATTTTCACCCTCTGTTTCTACATCTACTCTCTAGAGAAGGAGATTTCATAAATCTAATTCATTTATCACAGGACATCCTTTCAGATAGTTATCTTGATCCCCTGAGTCCTCTTTTCTATAAACTATATGTATTCAATTCCTTCAACCACTTCTAATATAATACATCTTCTAAATTCGTCAACATTTAGGTTGTTAACCTCTGGGTTCACTCCAGTTTATCAATCTTTCTAAAATGAGTCAGCCAGAACTACACATAATTCTGCATATATAGTCTGAGTAGATCAAAATACTGTGGGATTACAATGTCTTTGTTCACAGAAGCTATGCCTCTCCTAATGCAGCCCAAGATCACATTAGCTTTTTGGACATCCATATCATACTGTTGGCTCATACTGAATTCCACTTCATTCACTAAAACTTTCATTTTTTAAAAAAGATGAATTGTTTTAAAGCAATATCTTTCACCATATTGTGTTTGTGAAATTTATTTCTTGAACTTAAATGTGACTCAAATTATTCTTATTAAATTCTATCTTATTGATATTCAGTCCGATATTATAGCTTGTCAGGATACATTCAGATTACAACTGCCATCTGATTGTAGCTATTCCTTTTACTTTAGTGTCATCTAAAATTAATAACATTTAAACCTACTTTCTGCCAAACTACTTGTCCGAATACTTCTTCCAAGCAGTGCTAATTGAATGATAATCCTTCCTATACTAGGTTCTGTTTTTGAACTAATTGGACACTACTAAGTCCAATGGACTTTGTTTAGTCTTCATCCTCCCTGATCTCTCTAATTATTATTTTGACAATGTTCACCATGCCCTCCTATTTTTTGTCTCTGTTTTGGCTTATATAACACTATTTTGCTTCATCCTACTTAGTCAAAAATACTTTCTGAATAAGCAAAAAATTTCCAAATCATTAATTGTGACTAGCCCTCATGGCTCTCTCTTGACTATTTCTTCTTTCTTCCTCTTCCTCTTCTTCTTCTTCTTCTTCTTCTTCTTCTTCTTCTTCTTCTTCTTCTTCTTCTTCTTCTTCTCTTGCTTCTTCTGCTTCTTCTTCTTTTATGCAATGGCTTCCTATAGCTTCTTAAAGAAAGTGGAAGATTCCTGTTTAATGGAGGCATTTGGGGGATAGCCACTTCCTACAACCCTACCCTTCATGTTATCTCAATTTATAACATCTGTGGAGTTCATCTAAGCAAAAGAAAGACAATTATTCTGCAGCTCACATATAATCATCCTTAGAGGCACTGAATTTCAAATGATCCATAAGATACAATCTTGAGAGGAACAGTATTAATTATATCTGCAAAATTTCAAATTCAAGTTGTTGCATTCTCTTTTCTAAATTTCTTGTATTGTCACCAAAATATTATCACTCATCACCTTCCATAGCCTAAGAATAATGCTTTATTTTATAAGGAGAGGTTGGGAAGCAATTTAGCTCATTTTGTTACCTCAAGACAAGGTCACTCCTAAAATTTTCCTGCCAAATGAGACCTTTTACTCACAAAAGAAAAGACAAGGAAAAAAAAAGAACTCAAAGAATCTGGCCTGGAAAATTATAGTAATCAATCTAGGTGCTGATGGGAAAATAAGGAAACATACCTCCCTCCTTTCAGCAGACAGTTGGGGGAATTCAGGGGCAGACTGTTGAATAAATTTTCAGATAAGGTTGATGACCTATCATCCTGATTTCTCAACAGCTCAAACTCCTCCACACTTCTTTGGGATGGAAGACACACTGAAATGGTCACATCTTAGACTTGTCTTTGTTTTGGAATTTTATCACTTGTACACTTTCTGGAACTTCAAAATTTGATCTCTTATTTCCACCTCATATACCTCTACCTCTGTCTCACTCACACTAAATCTGTGCTTCATCCTTTTTCATGAAAACTTCATTTCATTGGACCATCCTCTCCCATATTGATCTTCCTCAATCTGCTTGTCTTTATAATCTAAGATTAATCTTTTTTATTATAATTTTAATTTCTTAACTCAAAAATTTCTCACATTAATGTTTCAATACCTACTAATGCAGTATCCCATAGCTCCCAGTTTTCCATAATTTTATTATATAATTCCCCATTTCTAGCTAACCCCACCTATTATTCAATTTATACATTTCTGCTCCAGGATTATGGAATACTTTTGGAGAAAATTTCATAACTGGTGTTATTTTACCCACTAAAATTTATGGTGTATAACATTGGCTAAGCCCTTATCAACAATTCTTCTATTTTTACCTTTTTAAAAATTTAAATCTATTTATTTTTAGCTTTCAACATTCACTTCACAAGATTTTGAGTTCCAAATTTTCTCCCCATCTCATCCCTTCCCCCACTCCAAGATGGCATGCATTCTGACTACCCCTTCCCCTTATCTGCCCTCCCTTCTATCTCTCCCTTCCCTTCTCTTATCCCTTTCCCCTTTAATTTTCCCATAGGGCATGATAGATTTCTACACCCCATTTCCTGTATTGCTTATTTCCCAGTTGCATGTGAAAACAATGTGTTTCTAAAACTTTGGGTTACAAATTTTCTCCCTTCCTCCCTCCCCACTCACCCTCATTGAAAAGACAAGCAGCTCAATATAGGTTATATATGTGTAATCATGCAAAACACTTCCATAGTAGTCATGTTGTGAAAAACTAACTATATTTCCCTTCATCCTCTCCCATCCAACATTTATTCTATTCTCTCTTTTGACCCTGTCCCTCCTCAGAAATGTTTGCTTATTATTCCCCCCTCCCCCAACCTGCCCTCCCCTCTATGTCTCTGTCCTTACTTGTCCCCTTCACCCCCTATTTTCCTGTAGGGTAAGATAGATTTCCATACTAATTGAGTGTGTATGTTATTCCCTCCTTAAGCCTAATTCCCTCTTATCTTCCCCCATTTCCCCTCCACTGTAAAAGACTTTTCTTGTCTGTTATTTGTGAGATAATCTACCTGTCCCTTTCTCCTTCTCCCAGTATAATCCACTCTCACCCCTTAATTTTATTCTCCACATATTGCCCCTTCATCTTCAACTCATCCTATCTATCTAACTCTCTATCTATCTATCCATCTATCTATACGTACATATAATTACCCCCTCCAACTACCCTAATACTGACAAAGGTCTCATGAGCTATAAATATCATCTTTCCATGCAGGAACATAAACAGTTCAACCTAAATAAGTCTGTTATGATTTCTCTTTCCTGTTTGCCTCTTCCATGTTTCACTTGAATCTTGTATTTGAAAGTCAAATTTTCTATTCAGCTCTAGTCTTTTCATCAAGAATGCTTGAAAGTTCCCTATTTCACTGAATGTCCATTTTTCCCCTGAAGAATTATGCTCACTTTTGATGGGTAGGTGATTCTTCATTGTAATCCTATCTTCTTTCCCTTCCTGAATATTATATTCTGGTCCCTAAAATATAGAAGCTGCTAAATCTTGTGTTATCCTGATTGCGTTTCCACCATACTTGAATTGTTTCTTTCTGGCAGCTTGTAATATTTTCTCTTTGACCTGGCAACTTTGGAATTTGGCTACAATATTCCTAGGAGTTTTCCTTTGGGGCTGTCTTTCAGGAGGTGATTGGTGGATTCTTTCCATTTCTATTTTGCCCTCTTGTTCTAAAATATCAGGGCAGTTTTCCTTGAGAACTTCTTGAAAGATGATGTCTAGGCTCTTTTTTTGATCATGGCTTTCAGATAGTGCAATAATTTTTAAATTACCTCTTCTGGATCTATTTTCCAGGTCAGTTGTTTTTCCAATGAGATATTTAACATTTTTGTCTATTTTTTTCATTCTTTTGAATTTGTTTTACAGTGTCTTGATTTCTCATAAAGCCACTAGCTTCCCATTGCTCCATTCTAATTTTTAAGGAAGTATTTTCTTCAGTAAGCTTTTGGACTTCCCTTTCCATTTGTCCAATTTTGCTTTTTAGGGCATTCTTCTCCTCATTGGTTTTTTGGACCTCTTTGGCCATTTGGCTTAGGCTATTTTTTAAAGTTATTTTCTTTAGTATTTTTTGGGTCTCCTTTAGCAAGCTGTTGACTAGCTTTTCATGATTTTCTTGCAACACTCTATTTCTCTTCCCAGTTTTTCCTCTCCTTCTCTTACTTGTTTCTCAAACTCTTTTTTGAGCTCTTCCATGGCCTGGTACTGATTCATATTTTTCTTGGAGACTGTATGTAGGAGCTTTGACTTTGTTGTCTTCTTCTGGTTATATGTTATGATCTTCTTTGTTACCAAAACCAAAGGTTCTATGATCTTACTTTTTTTGTGCCTTTGTTTGCTCATGATCCCAGCCAATTACTTGAGTTATAATCTCTTTGTTGAGGTAGGGGTCTTCTTCCAGTGTGGAGAATGTACTGTTCCAAGCTTTGGGGTTTTATGAAGCTGTTTTCTGAGATACTTCTAAGGACCTGTAAATTTTGAGTTCTTCCAAGGTGGTATGATAAGGGGCAAAGTGTTTACTCCTTTCTTGGCCTGTGCTCTGGTCTATGAGTGACCACAAGCACTCTTTTCTGCCTTGAAACTGTGAGGAGGATTTACTGTTCATCACTACAAACTCTACCATGCTGGAACTTCTCCTCACCCCAGTATAGCTACCCAGAGCTGTGACCCAGATCCAAGCACAGATAAAACAAAAGAATCCTGCACCAGCAGTGATCCCTACATTCCCCTTCTGATCAGCCAATTGATTCCCAATCAGTCTCCATGCAAGAAGCTCAGGAAGCAGCCACTGCCCTGGGACCATACCCGGGGACTAGGGCTGGGACTGAGCTTCTTTCTCATTGCAATCACAAACTTTTCCTACTGACTTTCTAAGTTGTCTTTGGCATTTGTGGGTTCAGAATTCTGTAAACTGCTACAGGTGCTGTGCTTCAGTCCTCTGAGGACTGCTTCAGGTTTGCTGAGGCCTGTTTTGTCTGTGGGCCCACACCAAACTGCACTCCTCTCCCCACCTGGCATGATATACCTTTCTGATCAACTATCCAGGCTGTCTTGGGCTGTAAATTTGTTTCAGTCTGTCTTTTTGGGGATTCTGCTGCTTTAGCATTTGTTTAGATCCATTTACTACAGGTATTTGGAGGCGTTTGAGGGAGAGCTCAAGCAAGTCATTCCTTTTACTCCACCATCTTGGCTCTGCTCCCCTGTTACCTTTTTTGAAAGCTCATCTCAATGCATGAAAACTCTAACCTTCTTGCCACCACTTATAACACCAAGCAACTCCCACAAATTCAATGTCTATCTTTTTACTAGCCACCATCTGCCTAATTCCATGAAAGTAGATTTGTATTTAAGCTACTGTAATAAAATATCTTCCTTTAAGGTTACCAGTGACCTAATCACCAATTGTTTCATAGTTCTACCAAAAATGTATTAGTGTACTTACCATTCCACAACCCCTCCATAATTGACTATAGAATTTGTTTTTTTGGTGGGGGTAGGTCATCTCTGCCAATTTGTCAGATTTGAGGTGAAATCTCAGGACTATTTCAATTTTCATTCACTGTTAGTGAATTAGGACCCACTTTTATGTGGTTGTGATTTTCTTTGCAATCCTTCTTTGGAGACCTGTTCATACCCTTTGACTGTTTATCTGTGAGAAATGGCTATTACACACAGAGAAAGACATATGTGTATACACAAATTATATATGTATGTATACATGTATACATATACACACATATCTGTATACATACACACATGTATGTAGGTATGTGTCTACATGTGTATGTATGTATTAAATAGCAAACCCTTAGAGAAATTGGTTGCAAATAGTTGACAGTTTTTCTTTTCAGAACTTTTCACATCTTTTGACCATTTTTAATCAAATATTTTTTCTAAGTAATTTATGTTTTCCATTTTATCAAACAATGGGTAATTGAGTTCCAAAGTTTCTGATTCTCTCTTGCCTAGTCTGTTCCAATGATTTATCTCTATATTTTATCTAATTTAAATGATTTTGATGATGGATGATTTATAATTTATTTTGTGTTTGGAAAGTACCATACCACTTTTGTTTTTACCTCTTTTCATACTTTCTCTTGATATTCTAGATCCTCTATTTTGCCAAATGATTTTTTAAAAATTTTATGAAGTTCTATAAAATAGCCCCTGGTAATTTGATGGGAATAGCATTAAAAGGGTAAATTAACTTTTCTAGTGTTGTCATAATTAATATATTGGCCTTGTCTAGTCATGAGTACTGAATAAACCTCTAGCTGATTAAGTTGTTCTTTATTTTGTTAAGCAATATTTTGTATTTGAAATTATACAAACCTTGTATTCACTTTTGTAGAGCAAGTCCCAGATATACATATTTTTTGCTTTTGTAGTTATTTAGAATGATATTTACATTTCTACTACTGCTCTTGGATTTTGTTTTTATTATATGTACATATATACATATACACACATATGTATGCATATGTACGCACATATATATGTAGGTGTATAGATATAGGTATAGAGATGGATAGATAGTTGATTTTAAGGTTTAATTTTGTAACCTGATGTAACTTTAATGAAGCTGATAATTATATCAATTAATGCCATTGCTTATTTCAGAGAATTTTCCAAATTTACCAAATTATCATCACAAATAAAGATAGTTTTATCTTTTCTCTACCAATCTTTATGCCTTTAATTTCTTCCTTTTTTCTCATTGCTATAACTAGTTTTCCAAGAATTATATTAAATAATAGTGGGGAGAATGATCATCCTTGCTTCACATATATGTGTGCATGCATGCATGCTTTATTTTTAAAATCTAAGAATAAAGCACATATGTATTCTATGTGTACATATGCATTTATGTACATACATTAAAATATTGTGCACTGTATTATTATGTAACACACATTATACCTGTATATTAAATGTTATATTAATTTGTTATTTATATATGAACAGAGAAATAAACATGTATAGTATTCATATATTGATGCCTTCTGTTTATGTATAAATGTTTATGCAATTATTAACACATAACACATGTTCTATATAAATATTATATTAATATAATATATAAATGCACATAAATATAAGTATGCACATTCACACATGTGTGTATGTGTATGCATATATGTTTGTATGTGTATATAGAAAAGCACATGATATTTGCCTCTGGTTTTAATTATACACTTTTTGCGATATTAAAACAGGGCCCTCTGTATTGAAACTTTGTAGAGCTTTTAGTACAAGGGAGTATTGTGCTTTATGAAAGGCTTTTTCTATACCTTGAGATAATCATATGATTTTGGATGTTTTAGATTTTCACATGATTAGATTAGGTTGTTTGTTTTCCCAATGTTGAGCAAACTGTGTATCCCTAGTATAAACCTAAATTAGTCTTAATAAATTATTTTTCAGTTAAGTTCTTTTGTCCTTTGATAGTTCCTTCAGGACTACTTCTATTTCCTTTTCTGAGATCTGGTTAGGTAAGATCTCAAACTAGTTTTATGACACTTTGAGAAATTTATATTTTAAAAGTATTCTATTTTTTCCATGTTTCTAGTTTTGTTAACATTTAAATGTACACAATTTGTTCTGATAATTCTTTTTTTAAAAGTGTATCTGGTTTTCTTGTGATTTCACCTTGTTCATTTGCTATTTTGTTGATTACTTTCTGCCCTCTTCTTTTAGATCAGATTAACTAAAATTCTTATCAGTTTAATTAAATTTTTTAAACAAACCAATACCCACTGTCCCATTTACACGCTATCTGGTCCTATTCCCTCTAATTCTCAGTTCTTTGGCTTGCTGGTTCACAGTACTTCCATTTTTGTGCTATTATGGCTAGATCTGATTTCTCTGGCTTGCGGTTTAATTTCCAAAACTCTTACAGAGGGTCAAGAATTGTCATGAGGCAGAGGAAAGAGTAGAATTGAGTTATTTTTCCAGCCCAGACATGACTCATATTCTTTTCTTTCTTTTCTTCCATTATACTGGAAACATCTTTTGCAATACATAATGATGACAAGGCCTCAGAAAATTTCTGCACTTTGGAGGCTGGATCTCCATCACAAGAGGGAAGGAGAACTAGGATATGGCATTTTATTTTGTTGCAAGCCCATTGTTCATACTCCCAAGTGCAGCCTAGCTTCCAGGAGGATGTTGAGTATTAGGATAAGAAGTGCTAAGAGAACTCAAAGTGAGTGTTAGTTCACAGAGATTTTTTTTTTACATAATTTTGGTTCCTGCTCTACTAGGCCATGGAGATACTGAAATTTCTGCATCCTAGGTACATAATCTCTGTTTTTGAGAGGTCTGAGAAGTTATGAATACCGAAGAAAATGTATAATCCTCAATATTATTGGTTATATGATCTGAAAGTCTAAAAATAATTTAATGACCTTGATTTTAATAGTGTCTGAAGTATGGCAATGCAATTTCTATACCTGTCATTTGTACTTAATTATTCGTCTTGGGATTACAGCATCCTTTATGCCCAACATTAATTTTGCTATTCTTTTATCTACTTCTAAGAAGTATCTTTGACATATTGACATACAAATAAACATGTAACTTGATTTTTTTTTATTTTTATAGTATTAGATAGTAAATATTATGAGAACAAATCTCCCTAAGTAGTTAACTACCTTTATTTCTGTAAAGTTTTTTTTGTTGTTGTGGTTAAATTTATATTTATTTAAATCAGGTATTTGCCTCAATATGTTAACACTAAAACATAGTTATACACTGTTGTTATTTTAAATGGAATTTGATATACCATTTCTTTTTTAATTGTTAGTGTTGACAGGAAATGCTAAAAAGTTTTGTAGACATTTTGTTTCCTGCTATCTCACTGAGGCTACTGTTGTTCCTTTATTAATTCAATGGGGTTTGTACATTTTCATATTATCTATGGGTAAGAATAATTTCATATTCTTCTTGTAGTGTTTATGCTTTTAAATTTGCTCTCTTCTTACATTTCTATGGTTAGTAATTTTAATATTCTCTTAAATAAGAGGGAAGATAAGGATCATTCTTGTTTTAAAGCTTGTTAATATTTTCTGTTCATCATATAAAAAGAAAACCTTCCCATAAAGTTTATGCTTTTATATATATTTAACAAAAATTTGTGATGTGCTTTGTAAAAAAAATTCAATTAAAATATTCATAGTTTTGTTACTTATGCTCCTATTATGTCTTATGATAATGCCTATCTCATTGTTGAATAATTCTTGTATCTCTGTATTGAATTCAACTTGGTCAAAATTATTTTCAGGATATATGGCTACAATTTGTGAAAAATTTATTGAATAAATTTTCTATCAATATTGATTAGATATTGGTCTGTTGTTCTCTTTTCTTTTTTCTCTGTCTCTGATTTTCATCTCAAGACCATATTTATCACATAGAAAGAACAGGAAAAAAGTGGTTTCTGTTTTTGTTTTTTGGAATTATTTTTGTAACATAAGTACAATAAATACACTTTAAAAATACTTGCTATAATTTTAATATGAATCTGTTTCAGAATACTGTGGTGGATGCTGTTTCAGAATCTCATTAATAGCTTGCTTATTGTTTTTCTCTGAAATTAGGTTGCAATATCTCTTGTTATTTTGGTTTTGAGTATTTCATATTTTGTAGATATCCATCAATATTCTTATAAATCTTAGTTTTTCTGGCATGTAGTTGACAGTTAATTCACTTCACCTTTGTTAAGATTTCTTATTATTGCTTTATTTGACAACTTGATTTTCTCTATTTTTCTTAATCATATTTAAAAATGTTAATTAATCAGTTTCATACTTTTATGTCCATTTTTATAATTTTAAAGATTTCTTCTTTGCATTTATTTTAAGATAAATCATTTGCCAATTTTCAAGTCTTCACTGAATACTAAGTTTATTGATTCTCTTATTGACTATTTTGGTTTGAGGAATTTTCAGAAATATAAATTATCCACTGAGGGTTGGATTGGTTGTACTGTACAAATTTCCATATCTTGTCTCATTGTTATTATCTATCATAACATACACTTATTAATTATCTTTATAATTTTTCTTTGTTCCACTCATTATTCATGATGCCACTATTTGTGCTTTATGTATGTTTGTATTTTTGTTTATATTTCTTAAAACCATTAATATTTTATTCTCTAATTCTCTGTTAATAATTTACTTATTTCTAATTTTTTACATATGTTTTTAAGTTCTTCTAGTGGGGCATGTGATCTTTTTCTCATGGACATCATGAATTCTGAAAATGTGTATTATATAATGTGTGATTCAGAAGCCACAATGTCCATCAAGTAAACATTTGCTAAGCTCTATAATTTCCTTCTTTATTTTGTCATTGACTTTATTAACACTTGGAAATGGAAACATTAAAATATTCTGATATTAGTAAATCAATATTATTGCCTTTTCTCATACACATAGGTTTTATTTTAAAATGCTATTTCCCATTTGAGTTTTGCATATAACAAATCTTTTTTTAATCTCATTATCTATGGTTCCTAATAATGTCATATTGCTTTTGTATCTCTTGATGTTATAAATTCTAGTGATATCTTATTTGGAACTGTGTTTGCTACTCTTTTATTTAGAGATATCTGAAGTATTTTTTATAGATGTTCTATAGATTTGTAGATTTTTGCTCCATATGTTTCTATATATTTTAAAATGTATTTCATACGTAGAAAATTGTTGGAGTCATCCATTCTTCATTCTCTTTGTTGGGGCAGGTGATGTAATTAATTCATATTTCATTTTTATGTATTAATTTTGTTTCTTCAATTAAACATATGCATTGTGTTTGGTTTTAGCCATCTTTAGTCATATTCAACTCTTTGGGAACACATTTATGTTTCTTTGGCAAAGACATTAAAGTGTTTTGTCATTTCCTTCTCCAGCTCATTTGATAGATGAGAAACTGAGGCAAATAGGGTTCAGTGACTTTCCTAGGGTAACCCAACTAGCAAGTGTCTGAACTCAGATTTGAACTCAGGAAAATGAGTCTGCCTAACCCCCAGGTCCTACACTCTATGCCCTGTGAAATCTAGCTGCCCAAATATATGCATGCATAGTAATATACTCACACACACACACACACACATATGCCAATAGGAGATAGTTTTGTATAGTGCATATAGATTTTTTAGGGTCAAGAAAACCTAGCTACAAGTCTTGTCTCTGACACATAATGTCTTTGTGACAATGAAAAAAATCTCTCACTTGGGAAGGGTGGGGGGAAAGAAGGGGGAGAAAAATTTTCAACTCAAAAGCATATGGAAGTGATTGTTGATAAATCAAAATAAATTAATAAAATTAAAAAAAATATTTCAGCACTATAGGTAGTGCTTTAACACTGTAAAGTGCCAACTTTCATCAGTAGAGGAAGTTTTTTCACATTGGAGGTAGCCATATAAATGAAATTGGAGGTCCATTCCCTATCAGTGATGATACTCTATAGTTCGCATTGATTAAACTAATCCGATTCTAGTCCCCTTCTCTTCCTTTAATTCTTGCTGTGTGACTGTTGGCTTGTCATTCTCTGTCATTCTCTTTGCCTGTGTTTCTATGTGTTTCAAATTTAATTATTCCTTCCCTTCCCATGTTTTATAAGACTGAAATACTTATCTTGTCTTTCCATGTATCTTTGTAACTCAGTGGCATTATTTTGTATTGTTCCCTTTCAAGAAATGCTATTTTTTATTCTATCCCCTTTCTTGATTTTTTTTTTGTCCTTTTAGGATACTAGAGTACCAACATAAAGAAAAGGTACTTCTCTTTAAAGATAGCTGGATTTCATGGGAATATTCCTATACTCATAGTCTAAGGACCCCTTCCTGTTCTTTGTATTTTCCGCATTGCTTATACCATTTGATTTATTCTCTTCTCCCTTTGAACCTATGGACCCTTGTAGGATCTGAGCTGTATCTCCTAAGGGTATCAACAATTTTCCCACTACTAAAATCTAGTACAAAGTCTCATAACCTTGCCTTGTTGAAGCTAATCTCCTTAAACCTTCCCCACAAGCAGAAGTTAACTGCAATACTGCTGTCTCAACTCTCTTTCACATCTATGGGGTTAATTTATAATGTTGTGAAATCATTCCCTTTCTACTGGTAATACAGAGTTCCTAATATTCCACCTGACATCCTGAAAGACACGGAGATACATTGAAAGCCTTATCTACTTCTTTCCTTTAGTACTAAAGAGGATTTCATATGTCTGTTTTCCCATTTTATCTCCTTCCTTAATTTACAAAAGTTACTCTGCATTATCCAATGTGCATAATTCTTATTTACTAATAAGAGAATGAGATTTTCCCTTAATTATTAATTCAATTTCTCTTAATCTTTCTTTGGTTTTCCCATTATATCTATCTAACTTAGAATTTTTTAGCACAGTGATGCTCTTTACTATCTTCAGATTTCTATGTCCACAGACAAATTCTTTTGTAAAAGACAAAAAAAAAAATTAGTGGGGAGGTGGAGATGGATGGATGACTTAGTAAAAGCAGGGACTCACTTGGCTTTCCCTCAAACCCCCAATACCTTTAAAATTATTTTAAACAAATTCCAGAGCATGAGAACCTACAAAAAGACAGTGAAACAAATTCCCAGCCCAAGACAACTTAGAAGGTTGGCAGGAGAGGTATGTTTTACCAAGTGAGAGAGGTGTAGTCCAGAACAGTTCATGCCATCACAGACTAGGCCCCAGCAAATTAGTAGTTGGCCTCTGAGTGACTGAATCACTGGCAGCAGTGGTGGTTTCCAGAACCCTCAGCCCAAATATGCCAAAAAAAACTCAGAAGGTCAGCAGGAAAGAACTGCCACACCTGGGTGAGAGTGGAGCACAGTCCAGCATAGCTTGTGCTAGCACAGCTCCAGGCACAGAAAATGAGGAGCAGGCCTTGAGAGTGACTGAATCAGCAGTTTCAGTGGCACTGGCTGCTTAAGAAGCTCTCAGCTTCTTAGATGGTAATGGAGTTGAACAACTGGACAGAAAGAGATTACAGGGGTCTTTTTGATAACACTAAGGCAAGACTGTTGCTAAGCCCATTCTTGGATCTGGGTCACAGGCTTTCATGGCAGTCCCAGGGCAAGAAGGAGCACTAACATACCAAAGCTTGCAAAAGCAGTGGAGCAGAAGCCCTCCTCACAATGCCAGGGCAGAAAAGAGTGCTTGTGGTCACTCACACAAGAGCACAGGCCAGTAAATTAGTAAACACCTATTCTTAGTTCATACCACCTTGGAAGAACTGAAAACTTACAAATCCCTAAACTGCAAACTTATAAATCTCTGAAAACAGCTGCACAAAACACCTGAAGCTTGGGACAGTGCACCTTCCACCTTGTAAGCAGAGCCCTACTTTAACAAAGAGTTAAAAGTCAACTAATAGGCTGGAGAAATGAGTAAACAATAGAAGAAAAAATACCCTGACCATAGAAAGTTAATATGTTGACAAGGAAGATTAAAACACACACTCAAAAGAAGACAACAAAGTCAAAGCTCCTACATCTAAAGCCTCCAAGAAAAAATATGAGTTGGCCTCAGGTCATAGAAGAGTTCAAAAAGGATTTTGAAAAGTAAGAGATTTAGAGGAAAAATTTGGAAGATAAATAAGAATAATGCAAGAAAATAATGAAAATTGAGTCAAAAGCTTGGTAAATGAGATATAAAAAAAATACTGAAGAAAATAACACTTTCAAAAGTAGACTAGGCCAAGTGGTAAAAGAGGTCCAAAAAGCCAATGAGGAAAAGACAGCCTTAAAAAGTAGAATTGGCCAAATGGAAAAGGAGACACAAAAACTCACTAAAGAAAATTATTCCTTAAAAATTAGAATGGAGCAAATAGAAACTGATGACTTTACGAGAAATCAAGAAACAATAAAACAAAAACAAAACAGTGGGAAAAAAAAAGACAATGCGAACTATCTCCTTGGCAAAACAACTGATCAGGAAAACAAATGCAGGAGAAATAATTCAAAAATTATTGGACTACCCAAAAGCCATAATTAAAAAGAAAGAACCTGTACATCACCTTTCAAGAAATTATCAATGAAAGCTGCCCCAATAATCTAGAACCAGAGAGTGAAATTGAAAGAATCTATTGATAACCTCTTGAGAGAGATCCTCAGAGGAAAACTATCACAAATATTATGGCCAAATTCCAGCATTTCCAGGTCAAGGGGAAAATATTGCAATAATTCAAGTATCATGAAGCCACAGTCAGGATTACACAAGATTTAGGTGCTCCTTCATTTTTTTAAAATTTTATTTCTTTCTTTCAATTTTTAACATTCAGTTCTATGAGATTTTGAGTTCTAAATTTCCGCCCTCTTTTTTTTTTCACAGAAGGGATAGGATTTTTTGGATTTTTTTGTTCTTTTTATCATCTTCATGACATTATTTTTTATTTTATTAATTTATTTTCATTTATCAATAATCATTTCCATATGCTTTTGAGTTTAAAATTTTCCCCCTTCCTCCCCACCACCCTCCCCAAGATGGCGCACAATCTGATATAAGCTATACATTTACATTCCTGTTAAATATATTTTCACATTAGTGAAGTTGTAAGTAAAAATTAAAACCAATAGGAGGAACCATCAGAAAGAGGAAACAAAACTCAACAGAAGAGAAAAAAAAGATAGTGATTCAACTTCCATAGTTGTTTCTTTGGATGTGGATAGCATTTTCCATCACAAGCTCTCTGGCTATGTCTTAGATCCTTGTATTGCTGACAAGAGTTGTTTCTCGATATTAGTCATTGCACAACGTGGCTGTTATTGTGTACAATGTTCTCTTGGTTCTGCTCACTTCACTCAGCATCAGACCATACAAGTCTTTCCAGGTTTTTCTGAAGTCAGGCTGTTCATCATTTCTTATAGCACAGCAATATTCCATCACATTCATATACCACAACTTGCTCAGCCATTTCCCAATTGTTGGGCATCCTCTCAATTTCCAATTCTTTGCCACCACAAAAAGAGCAGCTATGAATATTTTTGTACATGTGGGTCTTTTTCCCATTTGTATGATCTCTTTTTGATATAGCCCTACAAGTGCTATTGCTGGGTTAAAGGGTATGAACATTTTTATAGCCCTTTGGGCATAGCTCCAAATTGTTCTCCAAAATGGTTGGATCATTTCACAACTCCACCAACAATGCATTAGTCTTCCAATTTTCCCACATCTTCTCCAACATTTATAACAACATGCAATTTGATATAGGCTATACATGTACAATCATATTAAACATATTTCTGCATTGGTCATGTTGTAAAGAAGAATTAGAAGGAAAGAGAAAAATCATGAGAAAGAAGAAACATTATAAATCTTACATTCTGCTGTATACATGACATTTTTTTCTTTTCTTATTTTGTTTCTTTTTCTTTTCTTATTGTATATTTAAGTCATAGTAATAATAAAAAATAATAAATAAAAAAATGATGAGCAGTATGGTTTCAGAAAAAAACTGGGAAGACGTGAATTCATGAAAAGTAAAGTGAGCAAAGTAATTCTACACAGTAACAGCAATATGATACAAATGATCAACTGTGAAAGATTTAGCTACTTTGATGAAGACAATGATTCAAGACCAATCCAAAAGGCCCATGTTAACAAGTGTTATCCTCTTGCAGAGAGAAAAGTGATGAATTCTGAGTAAAGATTGAAGCATAATTTGTAAAATTTATTTGATTTTCTTGGTTTGTCTATGTTTTCTTTTGCGATATGGCAAATATGGAAATATGTTTTGTATGATATATCAGATTGTTTGCCTTTTCAAAGAGGTAAGAGGAGCTGGAGGGAGGGATAGAATTTACAAATAAATTTTAAGTGGTTGTTTAAAAAAAAAGCATTTTAAATGTAATCTAGAAATATTTAGCAAAATAAATAAAAGTTTTTCAAAATGCATATAGTAAAAGTTCATGGCTAGGCTGAGCCAATATAATAAAAATGACAATTTTATCCAAATTAATTTAAATATTCAATTAAATATTTAAAACTCAGTATTTTTACCTAAAATAATTTTAAATATTAAATATTGATTCAAATCACTCAAACTATCAAAGAAATATTATATAGATTTAGAAACATAATAACACAATTCATTTGGAAGAACCAAAGGTAAATGAAATCATTAGAATTAATGGAAGAAATATGAAGGAAGTTTGCCTAGTAGTACCAGATTTTGAACTATATTTCAAATCAGTAATCATAAAAGCAATCGCGTTCTAGCTAAGAAATAATGAGATGGATCAATGACCATAGCAATCTAGGGTTTGATAAATTCAAAGTTCCAAGCTTTTTGGGCAAGAACTCACCATTTGAAAAATAAAAATTGCTAGGAAAACTGGAAAGCATTTTGGCAGTAGAAGGAATGAATCAACATCTCACAGTATCCCAAAATAAAGACAAAATGGGTAAATGATTTAGGTATAAAGGTTGATATCAAAAGTAAATTACAGAACTATGGGAAAATATGCTTGTCATAGCTATAGATAAGGGAAGGCTTTTGACCAAATGAGATAAAATCACAGGAAATGAAATGGATAATTTTGATTAATAATGGTGAAAAAAACTTTTGCAGAAATGAAACCAATGTAGTCAAATATATAGATAACTAAGATATATTTTTAAACATAAGAGTCATTCCCCAATTGCTAAATGGTGAAAGGATATGAACGGGCAGTTATCAGCAAAAGAAAGCAAAGCTATCAACATTCATACAAACCTGTAATAAATCACTACTGATTATAGAAATGCAAATTAAACATGATTTTAATGTAGGGAGTAACTACCTATGTTGTTGTTAATGTTCTAGTTCTAGAGCTTGACTACTATGTTTCTTAATGTGGTAAATATCAGATTCCTTCACATGTTGGATATCCTTAAATGCCAAATAGAGAATTTTATATGTGAACCTAAAGACAGTAGGGAGCCACTGGACATTATCAATTAGAGAAGCAGTAATGTTTTCTGACTTGTGTTTAAGAAAACTTGGTAGAAATGTAAAGAATGAATTTGATGGGGAGGTGAGACAAGGAGAACATTTAGAAGAGTATTGCAATAGTTTATGAAGGAAGAGAAGAGAACCTGAACTAGGAGGATGACTAAAGTAGAAAGAAGACTGATACCAGAAATTTTGTGATAAATAAGTAAATAAATTATAGGATTTGGCAACTAATTGTCTAGGAGGGATAACTGAGAATAAGGAGCCATGAATGATAGCAAGGTTGTAAACATAGATGACTGGAAAGGTGATTATGTCCTCAGCAGTAACTTAAAAAAAAATTCTGGATAAGGGCCTGTTTTACAGGAAAGATAATGAGTTATATTTTAGATATATTGATATTGAGATGCCTGAAGGATGTCTAGTTCAAAATATGCAACAGGCCATTGGTGATACAGGATTGGAACTCAAAATAGAAAATAGGGTATCTTTGCCATATATATGATAACTGACTCCAAGTGTGCTGATGATGTAACCAAGTAAAAGATTGTAGTGAGAGAAATGATTATCAATATCCAATGATTTGGAGAGATCCAGAGTTGCTCCCTTTTTCTAAGGTCCTAATTTCAAAAGTTCAGTCTTTTGAAAGACATTGCTGATAATGAGATTGGACTAACTTTCTTGTTCAGACCCCACCCAGGTAGGGAAGCCATTGTGCTTTTCTTTGAATAGATTGCCAAAGGCTGGAGTTAACTCAGAAGTAATTGACACAATCAAAGTTCATTTGGATAGGTTCATCCCCTTATAGTAATATTCACTCTCTCATTAATTGTTGACCAATCAGAATTGATGGCCATCTTCAGGAGCACCCTTCTTCCAATAGGCATTAATAAACATGCTGGAATTATTAATAAAATGATTAAATTACCCAGACATTATGTCTCTTGAACATTTTTAAATGTCACAGTAGAGAGAAAATACTAGAGGACTGAACTTTGGGGTATAACCTACTTAGTGGAATGATATGGATGAAGATCTAGCAAAGGAGACTCATAAGGAAGGTTTGGAAAGGGAGGAGGAAAGACAAGAGAAAGCAGTCACAATAAATAAAGAAGAGAATGTCCAAGTGACACAACACTAAGCAGTGGCAAAAACTACAGAGAAGCCAAGAGTGATAAGAATTAAGATAAAGGCAGTAGATAGGGCAATTTTGGAGAAAGTATTTTCAGTTCAATAATGGAATAAAGTCACGTGACGGTTGGTTTAGAAGAAAATTATAGGAGAGAAAGTGAAGGCATTGTATAAAGACGGTTTTTCAAGGAATTTGGCTGAGATAGATACAAAAGAAATAAGGTATTAGCTAAAGAGTTAGTATAATTTAGTGTGTTCTGATTTTTGGAAGAGAAATGAGTGTGTTTATAGGAAGAAGGGCAAGAAATAGTAGTGAAAGAGAATGAATATTAGAAGGGTTGGTAGTGGGGATTATCTGTTAGAGATTACAGTAGTGAATAGGATTATTATGTGTAGAGGGACTTTCTCTGACAAAAAAAGGGCACTTCATTAGGGACTAGATACTAAATAAAATATTGAGGGATATAATTAATGAATTGTAAGTCAAGGAATAGAAGAGAAGAGGGAGTTCATAGGCATTGTGCTTTCTTTTTTCTGGGTAAGGTATGGGCTGACAACTTCTCTGAGAAGGTAGAGGGAATGGGAGGCTTGAAAAAATAAGGTGTGGTTTGGAACAGCCTCTATGGTGAATGGCATAAAGATTCAATAGGGAGGAATAAAATTATTGTCTCCCTGTAGTCAAGACACAGTTGAGATGATAAAGCACAATTTTGTAAAGGGACAGCTCCTCAGTTTAGTCTTTAAATCCTTTAGCAATCTGACACTGACTTACCTTTGCAGACCTGCTTTATTCATACTATTCCCCTTCAGTTGATCCAAACATTCCTGCTTTCATTTTGCAAAGTTCAACATTCTATCTTGCATCTCTGTCTTCACAATCCTTTCTTGCCTTTAATTAAAGTCTCATCACCTTTGCCTCTCAGAATCTTTGCCATTCTTCAAGTGTCAGTTCACTTTCCCCTTCCCTGAGTGGCCCTTCCTGATCTTATTAGTGATTAGTACTTTGTACTTCCTTAAATTATTTCCTATTTAGTTACCTTTTTACATATTGTTATCTCCCAAGAGAAAGTTTAGTTTAACTCAGGAGGTGTTGTTTTTGTTTGCGTATTTCTGTTCTTAGCTCCTAAGTCAGTACCTTGCACATAGGAGATATCTAACAAATGTTTGTTAATTTGTGTTGAAATTATACGAAAGGAATTATGTTTAAAGAAATAAAGTAGACTTAGAAGTCCACGAGCACTATTTTTACCAAATTCTTTAAAAGAAAGAATTATTTTACAAGACATTAATATTTTGACAACTAAAGATGCCTGGAAACCCCCCTCAGAGGGAATACTAGCTCTTGTACTGTTTCTGATTTGGACTTACTCATTTTGACCAAAGCTAAGAACTTAGTTTCCTTCTACTTGTCTATGAATATAAAAATTTAGGAACTTGAGCACCAGTGGATGCTTGATATCACTTGACAGTTGCTTGATTTTTTTTTTTGGCTGACCAAAGATCAGAACTGTATCTCTGGGTAGTAGGAAGCAATTATCTGCATTCAGTCTACTTAGAGTCACTGACTTAGGGTTTTAATCTTCTTTTGCCAGAATCAGCGAGTATGTAGCAATTTTTATTACCCTGTGCAAGGCTTAGCTGTGAATTCATTCCACTGGAACATGGCAATATATAGTATGAAAAGATCCTAATTTAAGATGACATACTGAAACCACTTAGCTTTTTTTTTAATTAAAAAAATAACACCTGAACATGAAAATGAATCATGTGAAGCTATGCCAGACTACAGATGTGGTCATATGGTATAGTTCAGAAAAAAAAAAACAATAATTAGAGGGTTTTGCCTCGCTATCTCATCATACTTGTATATGAATTTCAAGAACTGTGATTCTCCACTACTTAGTAGCTGATTTTTGGGAGTTGCTGTGGCTGTAAATTTCACCCAACTACAGGCAACTTCTTGGTGAGCTCCCCACTGAAGCTACTGAAGCTGGTACACAGACAGCAGTCCCATACCTGAAGCATTTCTGATTTGGAAGGACCTACATAAACTAAACTGGCATATATTTGAAGAACCCAGAATCATACACACATTATGATGGAGAATCAGGGTAGGCTATTGTTTGTGTGAACATATGTTTTATCTAAACCAAACTACCACTGAAAATTGTGTAATCTATAGATATTGTCTTTTTTCCTCCTTTTCCTCTTTCCTCAACACCTACATTTTTTTAACTTTTAAATTTTTTTGCTCTCTTTTGATTTTGAATCAACAAATTCTGTCCCTTCCATCTCCTGTGTAGCAAGTCATTCTTTGTAACAATGAGTTAAGAAAGGAATTGGGAAAAATAACAGGACAGAAAAAAATAAATTAACCAACATATCAATTGAGTCTGACTATATGAAATTGTTCATGCGTATAGTATCCACCTCTGTGCAAAGAAAAGAGAAAAATGAATTTTATCATCTCATCTCCAAAGACAAGCATACTCATTAAAATTAAACAGTGTTCAGTTTATCCTCTACTTTTTTCTCCTTTTCTTCTTTTTCCTCTCCTATTTATATTGTTGGCATTATGCATATTATTTTCCTGTGCTTATTTCTTTCTACATTCTTTCAGTCATGCCCCTCTGAATTTTTCATATTCATAATTTCTTATGGCACAGGACTATTCCATTACATTCCTGTACCACAGTTTGTTCAGCAATCCTCAATGGAGAGGAATATGCTTCATTTCCATTTCTTAGCTATTAAAGGGCACCTATAAATATTTTAGTGTTTATATGACCTTTTCTCTTTCTTCTACCTCCTAGGTGTATAAAGTCTGGGTCAAAAGGTATCTCTCTATATTAGTTACTTTCTTAGCATAATTACAAAATGCTTTTCAGAGCTAGTTGGATCAATCTACAGCCACTCCAGCAATGTAATAGTATATCACCTACATATTTATCTTACAAGGGTTTGACTTGGAAGGTGATCTCATTTTCAATCCATTTCTAATTTCTTTTCTTATCTTCTTTTTCCTCCTTACTCCATCTCTGTTTTCATCCCACACAACTATTTCTTCTGGAGCACCATAAAGTGACTCATTATCATTAAATCCACAGGAAATGAGAGGGTATTTATCTGCGGTCCAAGACAATGGATTGTAAGAAGCAGTTGGCTCAAATTTCCATAGTTACACTCTGTAAATTCTTATCACACTCTAAAGTGTTATATATAATGTTTCCACAGATAAAACTGATTTAAATGGCTAGTCATACATGATATTATGTTACAAATTCTATGGAGTAAGTACTATGCAAATTTATGTTTAAATAAAAATATGAATTATATCACCCTGAGTTATATGAAAAATTGCTACCACTTAAGTAATCAATAAGAACTAGATATGGTATCATTGAAATAATCTTAATTAACTCTTTTAACCTTCCCTATATATCTTGGCTTTTTATAAAACAATATGAACATTCCAATATACATAAAAATTATATACCCTCAAAGTCATTTATGAACTAATTGGAGTGTAAAAAGCACTTTTTCCTTAGGAACAATTTTGCAAATGATACTACGGTTCCAAGACCAACCTGCAAAAGCTTATTTGACTATTATCACAGATAAAGTGAGGCATATGCTAAGAAAGAGTTATGGCAACTTGGGAATAGATACACCCCCAATCACAGCAACTCCAGTTATAGCTTTACCTGTGAGAATGTAATACCATAAATCCAGGAACACATGGCTATAGAATATGGAATATGGATCTCACCTAGCATTTGATGAAAAGTAAAAGAGACTTCTCAGGATTATGTCTTGTGTAAGTAATAACTGTGGGGTTTTCTGACACTTTCAGGAATTGCTGGAGGCAGATAGGAATGCAATAGTAAGGCAAAAAAAAGAAAAATTGTCCTCTATTATCAACCACCAGGGAAGGATAAAAGCTGTTTTTAGAGTGATTAGGTAGGAACTGATTTCAGTGACCCTAGGAAGGGGAACAGCCACCTTCCTACTGTAAAGATGCCTGTGGACAATAGGTGAAATCAGAATAAGATCAAACCTATAAAGTATTAATAGGTGAACCTATTACAACGAATTTGCAGGTATTCTTAACCTTAAGGAAGAAAAAGAATGAAACCTCCAAGTGATAGAGAAAGTCAACTTCTGGAATGTACTTTTCCTGGTTGACTTTCCCTTTTTTTTCTTGTTGTGTATGTTGTTGTTCAAGTTCTGCGCCATGCAGTGCTATAAACATTAAACATCGTGAACACAGAGAACATCACAGGTTTTGGGTGATGATGATTGTTTCATGGTTTTTAATGGCTGCTTCTTTGACAATACCCTCTGAACCCTTCTCCATTTTTTTTCCATCATGCCTGTCATAGACCCTGTAATGGTGACATTCACTAGGTGTTGGATTAAATCTTATGGCATCCCCAGGATATGCAACATATGTGCTAAGATAATTTTATGTTTTCTTTGAAAACTCATTGTTCCATCATCATTGTTATAAGCATTACCTGGTTTTCCCTTCTAAATCCGTTAAAGTCAAGGACTCTCTTTACCTCAGAATGTTTTTGGTAATGGAAAATAAGACACTTGTAAAATGAATCTGCCTGAAAAAGCATTTCTACTTGAAAAGACAAGATAAATTAAATTGAATTGGAGAGAAATATATGAGCATGTTCTACAATTTTGGTAAGGTTTTAAGTTTTAATACCCTCAGAAGTGTAAATACTACACAAAAAATGTTTAAAAACATTTAATTTTTAAATGTTGATACACATTTATATATGTATGTATATACATATGAATATATATATATATATATATATACACATATAAATAAATGCAATATAACTTTCTCTTATTTATGGTACATTACTAGTCAAATAACTCTTTCCAATAATTTCCATCAGCTTTCCACTTCCAGAAGCCAAGATGGCAGAGTTAAAAGGTAGTTACTATCACCCTCCCCTATCAACCTCTGAAAACCTAGAAAATATCACCCCAGAAAAAAAAACCTGAAACAGCTGAACTAGAAAAAAGATCTGGAACAGCAATGCACCAGCCCAGCAAACAGGTCTCCCAGTGCCTCAGCAAAAATAAGGGAAGCAGCACTACAAAGGGTCCCAGGCAGATAAGCACCCTATAGCATTCATCTGACAGGAGCTGAAAAAAGCAACCTATAGTCTTCCTAAAGTCCCAGCCTTGCTAATTCCAGCCCAACATGAGGTAAGCTGCCAAAACCCTACAGCCTCCAATTGCCAACATAAGAGGCCCCAGCACACAAAGCCAGTGACTAAGACCTAGGCTCCCAATGCAAGAAGCTTGGGTCAGTGCCCTCTGGTCCCCAGCAGGAGAGCTCAATCTCTTTAAAGGCCAGGGAATAAAGAAACCATGAGGAAAAAGAAACACTGTAGGTTCATATTATGAGAAGACTGAAGATCAAGACAGAAATTCTGAAGAGAAACAGCATTGTCAAAAAACCCACATATGCAACATCAGAAAGGGAATATGAACTGATCTGAAGCCCAAAAAGCCTTCTTAGAAGAGCTCAAGAAGGATTTTACAAATCTAATGAGAGACATAGAAGAGTCCTTAAAAAACACAATTGGCCAACTGGGGAAAAAAAAGTACACTGAAGAAAATAAGTCCCTAAAAAACACAATTGGCAAACTAGAAAAAAAAAGTACTCTGAAGAAAACAAATCCCTTAAAAATACAATTGGCCAGTTGAAGAAGGAATTATGAAAACTAACAGAAGAAAACAATCTGTTAAAAACTAGAATTGGAAAAATGGAAACTAATGTCTCTATGAGAAAGCAAGAATCAATCAAACAGAAACAAAAAAATGAAAAAATAGATGAAAACATAAAATACCTCATCGGTAAAACAACTGACCTGGAAAATCAATTCAGGAGAGACAATATAAAAATTATTGGACTACCTGACAATCATGATGAAAAAAAGAGCCTGGACAGTATCTTTCAGGAAATCATAAAGGAAAACTACCCAGAAGTCCTAGAACCAGAAGGGAAAATAACCATAGAAAGAATCCACCCCAATAACCACCTGAAAGAGATCCCAAATTGACAATGCCAAGGAATATAATAGCAAAATTCCAAAATTACCAGATGAAAGAGAAGGTGCTGCAAGCAGCCAGAAAGAAACAATCTAAATATCATGCAACCACAGTCAGGATTACACAGGACCTTGCAGCTTCTACATTAAAAGATCACAGGGGGCAGCTAGGTGGCGCAGAGGATAGAGCACCTACCCTGGATTCAGGACGAACGGAGTTCAAATCCGGCCTTAGACATATAACACTTACCACGTGTGTGACCCTGGGCAAGTCACTTAACCTCACTGCCTAGCAAAAAAAAAAACATAAAAAGTGTTTGCGGGCAGGTAGGTAATGCAGCGGATAGAGCACCGGCCCTGAAGTCAGGAGGACCTAAGTTCAAATCTGGCCTCATACTAAACACTTGACACTAGCTGTGTGACCCTGGGCAAGTCACTTAACCCCAATTGTCTAAAAGCAAAAAAAAAAAATTACCACAGGGTGCGGAACATGATATTCCATAAGGCAAAGAAACTTGGATTACTTCCAAGGATCAACTACCTGGAAAAATGAGCATGACTTTTCAAGGGAGGAGATAGCTATTCAATGAAATAGGGGACTTCCGAACCTTCCTGATAAAAAGACCAGAGCTCAACAAAAAATTTGATCTTCAATAAAAGATTCAAGAAAGACATAAAAAGGTAAATGGGACAGAAAAAGACACAATGTTGTTAATAAGGGTGAACTGTTTATATCCCTACAAAGGCAAGAGGACACTTAAAACTCTTGAGAACTGTATTATTATTAACATCATGTTAAAGGGCTATACATAACATGGGTGGATATTAGTGGACTTTGATGTAATGATAAAAAAAAAAAGGCTAATCAAGTAGGTTAAATGGATCCAAATAAGTGGATTACTCTGCTCTCAGAAAATGTACTGAGGCAGCTTACAGGAGCCAAGATGGTGGAGTGAAAAGTTAGTCGCTCTCACTCTCCCCTATTAACCTCTGAAAACCTAGAAAATATCGCCACAGAAAAAAAAACCCTGGAACACCTGAAGTAGAAGAAAGACGAAGAACAGCAGTGTAGCAGCAAAGCAAACAGGTCTCCCAGTGCTTCAGCAAAAATAAGGGAGGCAGAACTACAAGGGGCCCCAGGTGGACAATACCCTGCGGCATTCATCTGAAAGGAGGTGAAGAAAACAACCTAAAGATTTCCTAAGCCCTGGCCTTGCTGATTCCAACCCAACACCAGGTGAGCGGTTGGTCATGATGAAAAAAAAGAGCCTGGACAGTATCTTTCAGGAAATCATAAAGGAAAACTGCCCAGAAGTCTTAGAACCAGAAGGGAAAATAACTATAGAAAGAATCCACCAATCACCACCTGAAAGAGATCCCAAATTGAAACACCAAAGAATATAATACCAAAATTCCAAAATTACCAGATGAAAGAGAAGGTGCTGCAAGCAGCCAGAAAGAAATGATTTAAATATCATGGAACCACAGTCAGGATTACACAGGACCTTCCAGCTTCTACATTAAAAGGCCGCAGGGCATGGAATATGATATTCCATAAGACAAAGGAGATTGGAATGCAGCCAAGGATCAATTACCCAGCAAAAAGAGCATCATTTTTCAAAGGGGGAGGTGGATATTCAATGAAATAGGAGACTTCCAAACTTTCCTGATAAAAAGACCAGAGCTCAACAAAAAAATTGATCCTCAAGTACAGGACTCAAGAAGGACTTAAAAAGGTAAATGGGACAGAAGGATACAATATATTGTTAATGGGGGGGCTTTTTAAACCCCTACAAGGGAATATGACACTTGCAACCCTTGAGAACTGTATTGTTATTACACCTTGTTAAAGGAGTATACATAAAGAGGGTGGATATTAGTTGACTTTGATGTAATGATAAAAAAAAATCTAATCAAGTGGGTTAAATGGATCCAAATAAGTGGATCAATCTGATCTGAGAAAATGTACTGAGAAAGGAGGAGGCAGACAAGGGTAAATTACATTACAGGAAAAGGCACAAAATCCTATTACAGCAGAGGGAAAGAAGGAGGGGGAGCATTGTTTGAACCTTACTCTCACCAGATTTGGCTCAAGAAGGGCATAATATAATCAGTTAGGTATAGAAATCTAACTTGCCCTATAGGCAGTAGGAGGGAAAAGGGGAAAGAAAAGGGAGGGGGAAAGAAAAGGGAGGGGAAAGAAGGGAGGGAAGAAGCAGTAAGAGTAAAAGGGAAGAAAAGGGAGGGATAAAAAAGGGAAGGGACTGAAGGAGGCAGTGGTCAAAAGCAAAACACTAGTGAAGGGGGAAAGGAAAAAGGAGAAAGAAAAGCATAAAAGGGGGAAAAGGATGGAGAAAAAGACACAGATAGTAATCATAACTGTGAATGTGAATGGGATGAACTCTCCCATAAAACGGAATTGAATAGCAGAATGGATTAAAAACCATAATCCTACAATATGTTGTTTACAGGAAACACATTTGAAAAAGAGTGACACATACAGGGTAAAGGTAAAAGGCTGGAGCAGAATATATTATGCATCAGCTGAAGTAAAAAAAGCAGGGGTAGCAATCCTGATCTCAGACAAAGCAAAAGCAAAAATAGATCTAATCAAAAGAGATAAGGAAGAAAACTACATCCTGCTAAAAGGCACCATAGACAATGAAGTAATATCATTACTAAACATATATGCACCAAATGGTATAGCATCCAAATTCTTAGAGGAGAAGTTCAGGGAGTTACAGGAAGAAATAGACAGCAAAACTATACTAGTGGGGACCTGAACCTCCCCTCTCTGCACTAGAAATCTAACCACAAAATAAACAAGAAAGAAGTTAAGGAGGTGAATAGAACATTAGAAAAGTTAGGTATGATAGACCTCTGGAGAAAACTGAATGGGGATAGAAAGGAATATACTTTTTTCTCGGCAGTACATGGCACATACACAAAAATTGACCATGTACTAGGGCATAAAAACCTCACAATCCAATGCAGAAAGGCAGAAATATTAAATGCATCCTTTTCAGATCATGATGCAATAAAAATTATATGTAATAAAGGGCCATGGAAAGATAGACTAAAAAATAATTGGAAACTAAATAATCTAATCCTAAAAAATGATTGGGTCAAACAACAAATCATAGAAACAATCAATAATTTCATTCAAGAGAATGACAATAATGAGACAACATACCAAAACCTATGGGATGCAGCAAAAGCAGTTCTTAGGGGAAGTTTTATATCTCTAAATGCTTACATAAATAAAATAGAAAAAGAGGAGATTAATGAATTGGGCATACAACAAAAAAACTAGAAAAAGAACAAATTAAAAATCCTCAACTAAACACCAAATTAGAAATATTGAAAACCAAAGGAAAAATTAAGAAAACTATTGAACTAATAAATAAAACTAAGAGCTGGTTTTATGAAAAAACCAATAAAATAGATAAACCTTTGGTTAATTTAATTTAAAAAAAAGAAGAAAACCAAATTACTAGTATCAAGAATGAAAAGGGTGAAGCTACCACCAAGGAAGAGGAAATTAAAACAATAATTAGGAATTATTTTGCCCAACTATATGCCAACAAATTTGACAATCTTAGTGAAATGGATACATATTTACAAAAATATAAATTGCCCAGATTAACCAAAGAGGAAGTAAAATACTTAAATAACCCCATCTCAGAAAAAGAAATTGAACAAGCCATTGATGAACTCCCTAGGAAAAAATCTCCAGGGCCAGATGGATTTACATGCGAATTCTATCAAACATTTAAAGAACAATTAATTCCAATACTATATAGACTATTTGGGAAAATAGGTGAAGAAGGAGTCTTACCAAATTCTTTTTATGATACAAATATGGTGTTGATACCTAAACCAGGAAGAGTCAAAATAGAGAAAGAAAATTATAGACCAATTTCTCTAATGAATATAGATGCAAAAATTTTAAACAAAATACTAGCAAGTAGATTGCAGCAACTTATCACAAGAATAATACACTATGACCAGGTAGGATTTATACCAGGAATGCAGGGTTGGTTCAATATTAGGAAAACTATCAGCATCATTGAGCATATCAACAACAAAACCAACAGAAACCACATGATCATCTCAATAGATGCAGAAAAAGCTTTTGATAAAATACAACACCCATTCCTATTAAAAACACTAGAAAGCATAGGTATAAATGGAGTCTTCCTTAAAATAATAAATAGCATATATCTAAAACCTTCAGCAAGCATTATATGTAATGGGGACAGGCTAGAAGCATTTCCAATAAGATCGGGGGTGAAACAAGGATGTCCATTATCACCACTGTTATTCAATATTGTACTGGAAATGTTAGCTTTAGCAATAGAAGAAAAAGAAATTGAAGGCATTAGAATAGGCAAAGAAGAAACAAAGCTATCACTCTTTGCAGATGACATGATGATATACTTAGAGAATCCTAGAGAATCAAGTAAAAAACTACTTGAAATAATAAACAACTTTAGCAAAGTTGCAGGCTATAAAATAAACCCACATAAATCATCAGCATTTCTATATATTACCAACAAAGCCCAACAGCAAGAGATAGAAAGAGAAATCCCATTTAAACTTACTGTAGACATTATAAAATATTTAGGAGTCTACCTCCTGAAACAAACCCAGGAACTCTATGAACACAATTACAAAACACTTTTCACACAAATAAAATCAGATCTAAATAATTGGAAAAACATCAGTTGCTCATGGGTAGGCCGAGCTAATATAATAAAAATGACAATCCTACCTAAGCTAATTTACTTATTCAGTGCCATACCAATCAAACTACCAAAAAATTTTTTATAGAGTTAGAAAAAATAATAACAAGATTCATTTGGAAAAACAAAAGGTCCAGAATATCAAAGGAACTAATGAAAAGAAATGCAGGGGAAGGTGGCCTAGCAATTCCAGATCTTAAATTGTATTATAAAGCAGCAATCATCAAAACTGCTTGGTACTGGCTAAGAAATAGGGAGGTGGATCAGTGGAATAGGTTAAATATGCAAGACACAGTAGTCAATGACTATAGTAATCTATTATTTGATAAACCCAAAGACCCCAGCTTCTGGGATAAGAACCCACTCTTTGAAAAAAACTGCTGGGAAAACTGGAAAAGAGTATGGCAGAAACTAGGCATAGACCCAAATCTCACACCATATACCAAAATAAAGTCAAAATGGGTTCATGACTTAGATATAAAGGCTGATACCATAAGTAAACTGGGAGAACAAGGAATAGTTTACCTATCAGATCTATGGAGAACAGAAGAATTCATGACCAAACAGGAGATAGAGAACATTATGAAAAGCAAAATGGATAATTTTGATTACATTAAATTGAAAAGTTTTTGCACAAACAAAGCCAATGCAACTAAGATTAGAAGGAAGGTAGAAAATTGGGAAAGAATTTTTACAACCAGTCTCTCTGATAAAGGCCTCATTTCTAAAATATATAGAGAATTAAGACAAATTTATAAGAACACAAGCCATTCCCCAATTGATAAATGGTCAAAGGATATGAACAGACAGTTCTCAGATGAAGAAATTAAAGCCATCTATAGTCATATGAAAAAATGCTCTAAATTTATTGATTAGAGAAATGCAAATCAAAACAACTCTGAGGTACCACATCACACCTATCAGATTGGCCAACATGACAAAACAGGAAAATGATAAATGTTGGAGAAGATGTGGGAAAATTGGAACACTAATACATTGTTGGTGGAGTTGTGAAATGATCCAACCATTTTGGAGAACAATTTGGAACTATGCCCAAAGGGCTACAAAAATGTGCATACCCTTTGATCCAGAAATAGCACTTCTAGGGCTATATCCCAAAGAGATCAAACAAATAGGAAAAGGACCCACATGTACAAAAATATTCATAGCAACTCTTTTTGTGGTGGCAAAGAATTGGAAATTGAGAGGATGCCCATCAATTGGGGAATGGCTGAGCAAGTTGTGGTATATGAATGTAACGGAATACTATTGTGCTATAAGAAATGATGAATAGGCTGACTTCAGAAAAACCTGGAAAGACTTATATGGTCTGATGCTGAGTGAAGTGAGCAGAACCAAGAGGACTTTGTACACAATAACAGCCACGTTATGCAATGACTAAATTGTTAAACTGAACCCTTCTCAGCATTAGGATCTAAGACATCTCCAGAGGCCTCGGGATGGAAAATGCTGTCCACATCCAAAGAAAGAACTATGGAAGTTGAATCGCTGTCACTTATTTTTACCTTCTGTTGAGTTTTGTTTCATCTTTCTGATGGTTCCTCCTATTGGTTTTAATTTTTACTTACAACTTCACTAATGTGAAAATGTTTCATGGGTATGTAAATGTAAAGCCTATATCAGATTGTGTGTGCCTTGGGAGGGTGGGGAGGAAGGGGGAGAAAAATTTCCAACTCAAAAGCATATGGAAGTGATTGCTGATAATTCAAAGTAAACTAATAAATTAATTTTAAAAATAAAAAATAATAATTTTCATCAGCTGCTGCTCAGTGACTGAAAGGACTGTTTTTTAATCCTAGCCTTAAGATCATCCAAAGAATGAAGTTTTGATGCATCCATGACATTTTGTTATGTAACCCTGCTAGAATATATCTAATGGTGGTAGTTGAGGTGACCAAGGTGGCCAAGCAAGAAGGTATCCTCTAAAGATCCATCAGTCCGAGAAAGTGTCAAAGCAAGTCTGTTTTATATATGCATTACACTGTGTATAACATAGAAATGGTGCCTCATCTTTTTTAAAAGCAAATATTTATTACTCAAACCTCAAAAGTAAAGATTGATATAACATAATCAGATTTTCAAATGATGTTTTTGTTAGTTTGTAGCATTTTTAATTCTGGAATTATTAAAACTTAAATCTTCCCTAAGACTTTGGGAAGCCCTATGTATCTTAGTAGATATATCCAAATCTACTTTCCAGAGAAATGATTCTTTTTATTCTGGCTAGAAATGAGTGCAGGTAGAACAAGTTATATTGTCTCCCATTTTAAACGTGTAGAAAATAACTAGATGTAAAATAATTTTGATATTTCTAAGTCTGGCTAAGGAAGCAAAGTGCCTAAAATATGGGCCAACTATCTTTTATAAAACTGTTTATAATTTAGAAATACCAAATTGTAAGTTGTAGAATATTATATAAATTCTTAGAAGAATTAGTAGATTAAATATTAGCTAAATAATGTCCAACAGAAAAATAATAAGTTATCAGATTGTTCTTGAGTTTTGAATACCAAATAATAATAAGTTTAAGTGAGATTTTAGGCCTGGATCAGTAGACTTTCCTTAAGAAGGTTTGTCATGAATTTGGTTCACTGGCATGAAAATTACCATGAAGATTTTCAAATGAGAAATTGAAATGCACTTATTAAAAATAATAATTTTATCTATTGAAGAACGTTAATTGTCTATGATCAAGACACAACTTGTTAGGTAAAAACTAATATACTTTGCAAAAATAAAGAATCCCATTAGGACATAGCAAACATATGTATATTATATTGCTTGTGTTCTCTCCCTCCCCCTTTCCTTCATATCTCTTAGTTTATATTAACAGTAATACCATATTTGCTTTAAGATTTGCAAAACCCTTTACATTAATTATCTGATTTGATCCTTATTAAAACTCTGTGAAATAAATTATTATCAACCCCCCCATTTTACAAGTTAGGAAATGGAGGCTGAGAGAGGTTAAATTACTTTCCCAGTCAAACACCTAATAAGTGTCTGAAACAGAGCATCCCTGACTCTAAGTCTTGTTCTCCATTGGCAATACAAAGCTACCATTCATTATCATTGCAATGATGTTAATGATTGCAGTTAATGAAATGTATATATTTCTATTACATGTTTCAATATATCACACAATTTTGATGTGTGCATAGAAGACACTTTTTGAAAGAGAGCCTTTAAGGTTGCATTTTGCTGTACCAAATCAAAAGCTTTGGTTAAATTTATGATAATAACAATAATGCATCTACTATGTACTGGGAATTGTCTTAAATGCTTTACAATAATTACGCATTTGTTCCTCGCAATAACCCTGGGAAGTAGTTGCTCTTATTATCCCTCCTTTACAAATGAGGAATCTGAAGTAAAATGAGTGGCTAAAGTTCGTATACCTGGGTAATGTCAGAAGTGAGATTTGAACTTGGGTCTTCCTGGTTCAAAATCTGGTACTCTATCCAATGTACCATCAAGCACTCCAATTACCACATTATTTTAACTGTGTGTGAGTATATATGTATGTCTGTATGTATGTGATGGATTGCATTGGCATTCTGGTGAATATTATAGACCCTTTCTCAGAATAATGTTTTCAATACAAAAAATCCCAGAACCAAGGTTAGGAACAATTGTTCGTATCATCTACTCAATTAAATGATAAAAATGTTATCTAATTATTTTTCATAGCATTTATTTCATCAAATATTTGTGAATTACATGTAAGTTACATGTAAAAAAGCCAAACATTCAAAAGAATTTTCAGTTGCTAATTTTCTCCTTCTCTCGTGTCCTTTTGTCTCCTTAAGGAGCCAAGTAATTTGATTTTTATTAATACATGTGAGGTAATGAAAAACATATTTCCATATTAGCATGTTTCAAAAGAAAACACAAACAAAACAATAAGGCTAAAAAAGTATATTTCAATCAGCATTCAGAGTTCATCAGTTCTTCCTATCTGGAGGTGGATAGCACTTTTCATAATAGGACCTTTGGAAATATCTTGGATCATTGTCTTGATCAGAGTAGCTAAGTCTTTCACAGTTGATAATCATTACAATGTAGATAGTTACTGTGTACAATGTCCTCCTGATTGTGCTTACTTTGCTTTGCATGGATTCATATAAGTCTTCCCAGGTTTTCATGAAATCATCTCTCTTATCATTTTTATATCACAGTAGTATCCATCACAATCATATAGCATAACATATTCAGCCATTCCCCAATTGATGGGCATCCTCTCAATTTCCAATTTTTGCCACCACAGAAAGAGCTGCTATATATTTTTGTACAAATATGTCATTTTCTTTTACCTCTATGGAATACAGACCTAGAAGTAGTATTGCTGGGTCAAAGGGTATGCACAGTTTTATAGCCCTTTGGATATAGTTTCAAATTGTTCTCCAGAATGTTTGGACTAGTTCACAACTGCACCATCAGAGCATTAGTGTAATTTTTTTTCACAATCTTTTCAGCATTTCTCATTTTCCTTTTCTGTCATGTTAGTCAATCTTACACATGTGAGGAGGCATCTCAGAGTGGTTTTAATTTGTACTGCTCTAATCAGTAATGATATATAATCTTTCATATGTGACTATTGAGAGCTTTGACTTCTCTTGAAAATGCATGCTTGTATATTTTTACCACTGATCAACTAGAGAAAGATTTTTAATTTAAATAAATTTGGATCCATTCCCTACATATTTTAGAAATGAGATCTTTATCAGAGAAACTTGCTACAATTTTCCCTAGTTTCCTTTCACTTTTAATTTTGCCTGCATTAGTTCTGTTTGTGCAAAAACCTTTTCATTTCATATAATCAAAATTATCTATTTTTCTTCCTGTGATCATCTCTATCACTTGTTTGCTCATTAACTCTTCCCTTATCCATAGATCTGACAAGTAAAATTTTCCATGTTCCCCTAATTTATTTACAATATCAACCATTATGTTGTAATTGCTTTTCTATTGTGACCATATCTTGGTATGTAGTGTGAGGCTTTGGGCTCTGCCTAGTTTTTACCAAACTGCTTTCCCATTTTCCCAGCAATATTGTTCAAATGTTGATTTCTTACCCTAAAACCTTGAATCTTTGATTTCATGAAATAATGGAATTCTATTTTCATTTACTACTGTGTATTGTGTACCTAATCTATTCTACTAATCTACCCCTCTATGTTTAGCCCGTACCAGATTTTTTTTTTAAATGATTACCGCTTTGTAATATAGTTTGAAATCTGGAACTATTAGTCTGCTGAGAGAAAACAAGCCAAAACAACAACAACAACAACAAAAACAACACCCAAGAAAAATAAATAAATAATTATGCTACAATTTGAATTCTGTCTTACCCTACAGGAAATGGGGGGGGGGGGATGAGAGAGGGAATGGGAATGACATAAGGGAGGGACAATTGGGGGAAGGAGCATTCAGAATGCGCACCATCTTGGGGTAGGGGGAGGGGAGAGATGGGGAGAAAATTTGGAACTCAAAATCTTGCGAAAGTGAATGTTGAAAACTAAAAATTAACTAACAAATTAAACTAAATTAAAAAGGAAATTAAGATGTCTGTTTTTATCATGACTTTCACGTAATTCAATAATTTTTAAATTATCTCTTTTCAATCCATTTTTAGGTAAGTTGTTTTTCTCATATAATTCACTTTTTTTCTTTTTCATTTTTTTAACGTTGTTTTGTTATTTCTTGTAGTCTCATGGAGTCATTAGCTTCCAGTTGCCCAATTCTAATTTTTTAAGGAGTTATTTTTCTTCTTTGAACTTTTGCATCTATTTTTCTATTTCTTTAATTCTGCTTTTTAAGTTATTATTTTCTTCAGCATTTTGTACCACTTTTACCAAACTCTTAATTGTCTTCTCATAATTTTCTTATTTTGCTTTCATCTCTTTTCCTATTTTTTGACCAATTTTATTTGATTTTGAAAATCATTTGTAGTTCTTCCAGGAATCTTGTTGGATTTGTGTCCAATTCACTTGTTTTTTCTTTTAAGCTTTGTTTATAGCCGTTTTGCCTTTATTGTTTTATGAGTTTGTGTCTTGATCTTCCCTGTCACCATAGAAACTTTTTATGGTCAATTTTTTTTTCTGTTCTTTGCTCATTTTTCCACCCTATTTCTTGATTTGGGACCTTATGTTAATGTTTGGATTTGTTTTTGGTTTGGAAGGTGGAGATCTGTTTCAAGTTTCAGCCTTTTTGCACTTCTATTTTCAGATCCTATTCTGGGGACTTGGAAGATTTCAATGCATCCAAGGTGGTATGATTTTGGGAGATGTGTCATCACTGCTCTCCTGGTCTGCATTCTTGTCTTTTCCCAGGAAGGGGACCTAATCACCTGGAATTGCAATTGATTTTTCTCCTCTTGTCTTGGGACCAGGAATTATATTGCTCCTCAGTGTCCGCAATTTCATGGATACTGAAGTGATCCTGCCTCTCTGGGATCCCACTTCCTCTTGACTGAAAATCTTCTTTGTCTTTGAACTGTAACCAAGCACTGGGCATAGGCAATGGAATTGCCAAATGATATCTGGTCCTGCTTCCAAAGGTAGCACAGTGTTACCCTGTAATCTCTTTCTCATCATTTTCCATGATCCCTCACCTTCTCTGGCTTGAGAGCCCTAAAACTATTGCTTCTTCTGTCTCTCCCACCTAGTCTCACTACTGGTATTTCACCCACATGGGGTCTAGGCTAGCCTCCTCCACCATGTCACAGATCTCTCTTTCTAACCTCCTATGTTGCTGAAAGAATATCTCATTCTAACATATATTTTTTTTTGACAATTTGAGAAGTTATTTTAAAGTCATTTGTAAGGGACTACTGGGAGAGCTCAGCTTTCTCTACTCTGCCATATTGGCTCTATCCCAACCAGGTATACTTGTAATATCCCTTGTGAAAACCTGTCTATTCCCTATGTAATACTTTTATCAAGAATTCTACCGATACAATAGACATATTATTCTCACAAACTTTATATAGATGGGAAAATTAACATATTTAGTTGTTAATGTTCTCTTGATAATGTTTTTAGAGGTATTAACGCAATCTAATGTTGCTTTTCCATGACTTTGACATGTTCACTCACTTTTGAAAGTATGATTTGGGGTCACTTATCATCTTCATGATTGTGTTACTTCCGTATATATTACATTTGAACCAACTGCTTTTTTTTTAGTTTTGCTTCAAAAAAAGGAGAAAAGATACCAAAAAAATTTGCAAAGATCTATACTTTTTCAACATCAGAGAAAATGAAGTGATCACATATGGGCTATCCCAGCTATACTTACAGAATCCACATTTAATGGGCCTATTTTCCTTGTTGGTCAAAATGATAGTTATAAAATAATGCAACTCTTTCCCATAGTTCCTCTGATTGCTATTCTTATAGCTACATTCATAAGTACTCTCAAGATGACTTTGTTTAGTTTTGTCTCCAATCAAGTTTTTCTTAAACCACTTTTACAATCCTTTTCAATTATTCATGTCTTTCTTTCATTTTGCCTATAAATAGATTTATCTATAGAAAGATATATATGCATGGATACATAGATCTATGTGTCTATCTAGATATACACCCATAAATACATGCACACAGAGACACATGCACATATGTGTTGGTGTGTATTTTTTGAATTATCATTGTCATGAGTGTATTAGAATATGATATGATAATGTGAGACAAAGTAAGAAGAAACCCCATTAATAATCCATTACAAGAACGTGTTAAATTGTGGGGATTACAATTCCAAATGTCCTACCAGTACAATTTTCCCAATCCGCACTTGAAAGTTTCCTGTTGATATTCATATTTAATGGCCTGAACACAGTTCAGAATTTCCTTTCCAGTACAAATCTGAAGCTTGTGGTATAAGAAGGCAAGAGGGAAAGAAGCTGCTCTACTGGTCGTTCATTTGTGTTTACAATGCAGACTCAGTGATATGAATGATAACCTGTCCTGCTGAAATGGTTGTGGAATGTGAAATTAAACATACGTTCAAAACTGTCTCATCCAATATCACTGAAGCAGCAGATGATCTGGCACATGTCCAGTTGGGCTTACACACAAAATCATTTTTTCCTGGACCGGAATGTGTCTACCTGAGAAACAACCTTTAACACTTTAAATGATCATTCAGACACTAGCTGTCTTAGTAAAATTTTTAGTTGCAGAGTTTTTTGGTCCTACATTACAAAACAACTTTAAGGTTAGGAAAAATATATTCTTGGGGATAAACGTAATGTAGGATAAATGCAATGCCTTTTGAATTTATGTTTAAATACTCTAACCTCATACTCCCTGCCAATTTATTTTTTATCTGGTTGATTTTTTTTTTACTACTTCACCTATGGACCTGGCCATTATTCTCACCTGTGAAACATGGCTATGTTTCTAGAACTTGCTCTTGAATTTTCTCTTAAAATTTATGAATATCTTAATTTCAGAAAACTGATTCCAAAAAGGGACTTTTTTTGAAAGCTGGTTTTCATATAGAACAGTTTGTATATAAGCTTTCAAGCCATGGTGAGTTAATTGTTGCAATTCTCTGAAATGAAAGCTTTTGACTTGCAGTGGAAGTAGCAAGTCTGCTTTTCATGGTAAAATTTCTCTTAATACTCATAGATTGCATTCTGCCCATTGCTAATCATTTAGCTTTGTGAGCCATGGGATATAGATGAGCAATTGTAGACAGTGTGAAACAAGGAAGACTCATCATTGCTGATGAAGCATATAGAATGGAATAGAATGTTGTTACATGTATTACTCATACCTCATGGTCATATATATACATAGACACATACATACATACACAATCATGGTCATACAGAGAGAGAGAGAGAGAGAGAAAGGGAGGGAGAGAAAGAGAGAGAAGAGAGAAAGAGACTATTATTAGGTCTATCATTCATATCTCATGGATATTGTGAATGTGTCTGTATGTATCTGTATGTATCTGTATATGTTTTCTGTGTGTGTATATAAATATATGTGTTGTTACATAAATATTACATGTGTCACACAGCTAGTGTCTGAGATCAGGCTTGATTTTAGGACTTCCTGAATCCAAGTTCAAAACTGAGCCACCTAGCTGCTTATAACTACCTAAGTATCTATCTATGCATATACATGAATATGCAAAAATACATTTATATTCATGTATTTGTAGATATGTATTTGTATGCACTGTGTATATGTGTTACAGAATGTGTACACATATGCAATCCCATAGGCCTACTGTAGCCAGTATGGTCTTGTGGATACAAAGAAAGGCCTGGAATCTGAAAGATGATTTGAATCTGACCTCAAATATTTATGAGCACTCTGACTCTGAGTTTGTCACTTAACCTCTCTAATCCTTAGTTTCTTAACCTCTAAAAGGGTAATTATAAAGGTCCCTACCTCACAGCATTGTTGTGAAGAGCCAATGAGATCATATGCATAAAGCATTTTGCAAAACCATCAAGCATATAATAGTACTCCTTTTTCCTGAACACAAAAGAGACCCTTATACAGTGAGAAAAAAAACCCCACAAGATTTGGAATTAAAGGACTTGGATTCAAATCCTAGGCTGGCCATTTACCATCTATGCACTCAAAGGTATGTCACATAATCTCTCTGGGTCTCAGTTTCCTCATCTGTGAAATGAGAGGGTTGGACAATGGGACTCCAGGTTCCCTTCTAATTCTGTGATCCTATGAATAGCACCTCCCCCTGCCTACATCTTTCTCAGATGACAATAAGATAGTAAGCCACTCATCAGTTCTATTATTCAAAGTTAAATCCATCTATTTGCAATGAACAATTTACTTGCCTAAACAGAACCAAAAGTAAAATTAGAGTGATTAAAATGATTTACATTGAATTATCACTAAAGGAAAGTTAAAGTGGAATTGAAGAAAAAAATCATTCAGATGTCATTGTGTGATCTTAATAATATTTAATGACTTAATGATGCTCAATTATTACTCTATGTCACAAGGAAAAGTTTTTTTTCTAGGACAGTCATCTACCTCTCCCTCACCCTAAATGACTTCGATATGGGATACAGATAGCTAAAGAGATATAGAGATGTGTTTGTGTTTGTGTGTGTGTGTGTGTGTGTGTGTGTGTGTGTGTGTGTGTGTGAGAGAGAGAGAGAGAGAGAGACAGACACAGAGGCAGAGACAGAGACAGAGCTAACTTTCCAATTATTATTTCCTGTGATTTTTTTTCTTTTTGATAAGTACCCACTTTCTCTACCTTGGGCCTTTTTTCTCTAAACAATGATGGCATTGCAAGGGAGAAAGAACACTGTAACTTCTTCTTCCCCAAGGAACTCCAAATAACAGAATGTATCTTGTCTGATTAAAGGCATTTTTGAATGAGGGAAGTTAACCACTGATATGATATCAACATGGCTTAAGTATGTCATTTACTTAGCCAATATGTTATTCTGTAAAAGATAAACTCTTTTCTTCCTTCAATTTTGGTGGAAAACAGTTTTTAGCATTTCAAATAAAGTCACATATTTTCCCACCATGTATTCATCCATCCCAAGGGCAAAATCATATTTGTAGAGATTGGTAGCATCTCTTTTTCTAATTTTCTACTGAGCTTCTATGTGTCAAGCATTGAAGAGGGACAGCATTTGAAAGGCCATGTTTCAAACACAGAAAGTAAAAGAGAATTCTCCCTGAGACTTGGCCTCTGAAGGGGTCCATCAAAAGTTAGTTGAAGGAAATGGCAAGTGTGATTGTTTTGGAAACTCAACTGTACATATTTCCAGGTAAATCCCATCCTGGTCCATTTAATTTATACACAGATACACAACATATCCTTTGTTGCATAGCATGCAATTCTGACAGATGGCTCTTACCATTCTGTCCAGGTGTAAAAAGACAGAGAGAAATGAGTCTGTTCCTTTTAATTCAAATACTCTTTTTGACTTTCATCTCCAACGAAAAGAATGCTCCTGCTGTCTCTCTTTCTTTTGCTAAAAGACAACTCTTATTGCACTCAAATCATTCTATCCTTAAAGCTCTTTTTTTTTAGTCTTTAAAGCTCTTAAGAGAAACTCCTACTGTTCAAAAGTCAATGTTCAGTACATTAATTAAGCAAGATCCTTATATGCATTTTTCATGTAAGTCATTTAAAGTTTGTTTCTGGTTGTTTAGTGAAGATAATTATTTCTAAACCTTAGAAAACACATAGCAATATCTCAATTTTTTTTTGGAAGATACATTGACTTTTTTCAATTCCAGAGCAAAGTGGAACAGGATCATAGTGTGGCTAGGGAGTCAAAACATTACTCTTCAAACAGATATGAATCCAACCAATGTTAGCTACTTTTGACAGAGATTCTATAATCTATAATCTCCCTCAGAACCCATTCTATTATCTAATAGATTTATGGGGTTTTTTGTTATTGTTTCAGATTTTTAATGACAAGAGGTGTTTTCTCCAAAGAAAAAACTTCCTGGATCAATTCAAATTGATAACTATTTTCAATTACAGTTTCAGAAATTTACCTGGGTAAAGGGGAAAGGTTAAGTGACTTGTCTAGGATGACAGAGACAATACGAGTTTGATGGGAGAGTAGAAATTGGGTCATCTAAGGAATTGAATAGAACAGAATTCTCTCATATATAAAACCCCAACACTTCATGACAGCAAGTAAACGCTCTCTCTCTCTCTCTCTCTCTCTCTCCTCTCTCTCTCTCTCTCTCTCTCTCTCTGTCAACATTAGTAAAAAGGAACGAGCTCTTTTATTATTATCTATTTATTTTAACTCTTCATATGTTCAGAAAATGATTTCACAATCTTCTTAACCTATGATAAAAAAAACCACTTCCTTTAGGTTTTATTTTGCAAACATAACAATCTTTCTTAATTCATCATGAATATTGCAAAATGAGATAGATAATCAAAGGTAGTTCTAATGAAATTATGTCTTTGTTGCCTTTGGAATAACAATAAAACTAAGTCCACTAACATCTATTTCATCCCATAACTGTGAGCTACCCTTCCATATAGTTGCAAATTTTTATCTCCTGTTTTTGTTTATATGTGGAATGTCAACATGAATTTGGTTAATTTCTTACAATTGTATCAATTAATGTATTCGTTATAAATTAACTCCTCTTCTTTCTTTAATGGTCTAGGACTGAGACAGTTACTTTAGGACTAAACATAGATACAATGAATTATTTTTTCTCACCAATAGCTCTCCCTGACATGTTCAAGATGAATAAAATAAGCATATATACTGCTTAAGTATTAAATTGTAATTTGAATGGGGATAGGTCTGGCGTTTTTAAAGAGTTGGCAAAATTGAATTCTGAAAAATTGAAATAATTTACTTAAACTTGGCACTAAGAATGATATTGAATCCAAAGTGTATGTCCATTTTCTTCTGAGACACATTTAAATTGTTTAATATGTGTTCTTTAAAGTTTTTACTAACTAGGATTTCATTTAAAGGAGACCAGACTCATTAATTTTCACTAAATAGATAGTTAAAGCAAATACCCAGTTTCTGCATATTAAAAAGTACATGAACAAATGATTCTAGAAATAAGATCCTCTGCCCCCACAGCCACCTATGCTCAAAATACCACCTTAAATGGAGGCAGCACAGAATATAATTAAATATCTTTCTTGTTTGGTGACTAAAATTCAATTTAATATCAGGATTGGTAATTTATTATGTTTCATTTTCTAATCTCAAAGAATAGCTTTTTGTTATTGAAGCAAATAGTATATTTGCTCTCAGTGACATTCTATTTGTCAATGGCATAGAATAAAGCCACATGATTTAGGAATGCCAAATTCCATTGCAGCTAACTCCAATAAACTATCAAATCCTTATGTTATGCAAGAATTTTGTAAAACTACAATTCTTGGAAAAAGTGAGAGATATATCTTATAGACATATGGAAGTCTTTTTTTTGTTTGTTTATTTTGAAGTTTGCATCTGTGAGTCATATGTGAATCAGAAGACAGTTTTCCATTCATAATCAGATCAATGGATTGCTGGAACAAAGATCCAGATCAGTATCAAATTAGAAAAAAATAGGATTTTTAATCATCTTTAAAAGTAATTTTAAAAGTCTAACCTGAACTGAAATCAAACTAATGATGTTGAAAAATAGAAAATAGACAAAATAACAGATATTGACACAACCATTATTAATTTCATAAGTAAATTTTATGTAATTGAATTACCACAAGTGATAAGCTGAAAACATTTAGAAACTTTCTGACAGCATAGGATACCAAAAGAATATGATGAAGACTACACGAATTTATAAACTCAAGAATCTTCATTTTTTTTGATTAATCAACAATCATTTGTCAAAGCACCTACTACATGGCAGGTAATATGCTAGGATTTGGTAAATTTTATTTTAACGTATCAATCACTTTCCAATTCATAACTCTTCATTCCAACATATAACCATTTTCAAGTAAAAAGTTAAACAAAATGATATAATACGGAGATTGTGACTAGAAATATTTATAGTATTCAACTCTTATAGTTTACCACTTCTTAGTGAAAAGGAAGTTTATTTTGACCACAATGATCTGAAGCCCCCAATGGATTACCTTTCACCTGAACAGTTTTGCCTTTCAATAGTGTCTTAATACACCTTGATGTGGTTGTCTTGATTGTTCTTTGGTTTCACTTATTTTTGTTTTGCTCCAGATTAATTTCAATTTGTCTATGTTTCTTTGAAATTTTTACACTCACAGAATCTCAAGATGTCTGCATTGGAAGGGATCTTTGTGTCATTTAGTCCTATTTGTAACAACAAAGAAGCCCTTATACAATATATCTGGTAAAATCACAAACCTTTGCATGAGAAACCCTAATAACAGGGAACCTACTATGGCCCAAAGCAGCCCATTCCACTTTTGGACAACTCTAATCATTAGAAAGATGTTTTTTAGATCATGTATTTGTAAAAATCCAAGTGTTGTTCCTAAATCTGTCCACAGAGGCAAGAGGAACAAGACTATCCTCCAAATGCTACTCCTACAAATACTTGAAGACAATTGTCACATCTCTCTTATGCTACCAAGCTAATCAAGCCTGCCTCTTTCAAGCAAGTCAAGAATCAAATATCAGAGGATTGTACATCAATAGCTACAAGGGATTTCCTATGTCATCTAGTGTACTCCCTCAGTCTATAGATGAGGAATTTGTGTCCCAAGCATATTTGCCTAAGTATACATAAATAGCACAAAAAAGTAGTGAAAGCAACATTCCAACTCTAGTCCTGTGACATCATGTTCAATTCACTTTCTCCCATCCCACTTTGCCTCCTTATTACATAGAAGTGAGTCCTTTTGCTACTCTGGTTTCTATCTTCTGTATGTTACCTAGCTTATTAGGGCTTCCTGCAGAGAGTAACCTGGGGCACAACATAATGACTTATGGACAGATTCACCAGGAATCTGTTTTTCTTAATGCAGCCAAGATGAATTAGTTTTGTTTTGTTTTGTTTTTTCTAGGCAGTTGGTGTTAAGTGACTTACCTGTGGTCACACACCTAATAAGTAGTGTCAAGTATGTGGTCTGAGACCAGATTTGAACTGAGGTCCTCCTGACTCCAGGGCTGGTGCTCTATCCACTGCACCACCTAGCTGCCTCTTTTTTTTTTATTACCCTCTCACACTGTCTACTTGTACTAAACATGAACTCCATTAAAAAAAAAACTCTAAAAGAAAAATAAAACTTTTTTTTCCCCAGAAAACTTTCTTATTCATGACTCATTAATGGTCTAATTGTAAAATTGATTTTTTTCACTCAATGGTAAAACTTTATTCTTATCCCTATTAAATGTAATCTGAAATTCAGCCTGAAGTCAAAATATTCAAATATATTTTATTTATGTATTTTATTTTTTACACTTTTTGTTTTTTTAAACTTTGTTTTACATCTCCTAAATTTCTCCTTATATCCTTCTTCCTATCGCTCTAAGAAAGTCACAGCATATAATAAATACTATTTTAAGAAAAGAAATGATGAAAAATAAATAAAGAAAATCAATTCTTACATCAAAAAATCCTGAAAATATTTGCGATGTTAAACATCTGTGAATCTCTCACCTCTGCAAAGAAGTAGAGGGAGGTTTTTTCATTTTTTTTTTTTGTATTAGTTCTTTTTTATTTGGCATTTTATTTCCCCCCCCCCCTTAGATGTAAAAATAATTTTTACATTTTTTTAAAACTTTGAGTTCCAAATTATCTCCCATCCTCCATTCCCACACCACTCCTATTGAGAAGGCAAGCAATTCAATTTATGTTATACAAGTGTAGTAATGAAAAACATATTCATAATAGTCATGTGAAAGAAAACATAGCTAAGAAATACAAAGTCAAGAAAAATAAAGAAAAAAATATTCTTCAATCTACATTCAGACACCATCAGTTCTTTCACTGAGGATGGGCAGCATTTTTCATCATTAAGTCCTTCTATTGCTGAGAATAGCTAAGTTATTCAAAGCCAATCATCTTACAATGTTCTTGTTACTTTGTACACAGTAAATTTCACTTTGCATCAGCCCATGCAAGTCTTCCCAAGTAATGATATTCCATCATTATCACATACCACAACTTGTTTATCCACTCCATAATTGATGGGCACCCCCTCATTTTCCAATTCTTTGCCCCAAGAAAAGACCTGTTATAAATATTTTGTACATATAGGTCCTTTTCCTTTTTTTTTTTTTTATCTCTTTTGGGATACAGATCTAGTAGTGGTATTGTTAGGTCAAAGGGTATGCATATTTCAAATTACTTTACAGAATGGTTGGATCAGTTCACAACTCTAACAGTGCATTAATGTCTCATTTTTCCCACATCCCTTCCAACATTTATCATTTTTCTTTGCTATCCTATTAGCTAATTTAGTAGGTATAAGGTAGTACCTCAGAATTGTTTAAATTTGCATTTCTCCAATCAATAGTGAGTTAGAGTATTTTTTAAAATATGGTTATACATAGCTTTGTTTACTTCATCTGAAAACTGATTATATCTTGATCAATTGGGGAATCGCTTTTATTTTTATAAATTTGACTCAGATCTCTATATGTTTGAGAAATTAGACTTTTATCAGGGAAACTTCCTTGATTTTTTTTTTCACAGTTGCATTTGTTAACTGTATTTCCCTCCATCCTATCCCCCATCCAACTTACTGTATTTTCTTTCTCCTTTCACCCTGTCCCTCCTCAAGTGTTTTGTTTCTATCTTTCCCCAAATCAGCCCTCCTTTCTATCACCTACCCTTCTCTTATCCCCTTTTCTTTCTACTTTACTATAGGATAAGATCAATTTCAATTGGGTGTGTTTGCTATTCTCTCTTTGAGCCAATTCTGATGAGAGTAAGGTTCTCTCACTCCCTCTCAACCCCCCTTCCCCTCCACTGTAAAAGCTTTTTTATGTCCCTTTTATGTAAGAGAATTTATCCAATTCTACCTCTCCCTTTCCCTTTCTCCTAGTACATTCCTCTTTCACCCCTTACTTTTATTTTTTTAGATATTCAGCTTCATATTCAGCTCACACCTGTTTCCTGTGGCTATATATACTCCTACGTGTTCTAATAATGAGAAAGGTCTTATGAGTTACAAATATCATCTTCCCATGTAGGAATGCAAACAATTTAACATTATTAAATCTCTTATAATTTTCCTTTCCTGTTTACTTTTTATGCTTCTTTTGGATCTTGTTTTTGCAAGTCAAATTTTCTATTCAGCTCTGGTCTTTTCATCAAGAATGCTTGGAAGTCTTCTATCTCATTGAATATCCAATTTTTCCCCTGAAGGATTGTACTCAGTTTTGCTGGGTAGGCCATTCTTCTTTGTAATCCTAGCTCTTTGCCCTCCAGAATATGATATCCCAAGCCCTCCAGTTCTTTAATGGAGAAGTTGCTAAATCTTGTGTTATCCTGACTATGGCTCCATGATATTTAAATTGTTTCTTTCAGGCTGTTTGCAACATTTTCTCCTTCACCTGGGAACTCTAGCATTTCACTATAATAATCCTTGAAGGTTCCATTTTGGGATCTGTTTCAGGAGGTGGTTGGTGGATTCTTTTAATTTCTATGTTATTCTCTGATTCTAGAATATCAAGACAGTTTTCCTCGATAATTTCTTGAAAGATGATATCCAGATCTTTTTTTTTTTTAGCATGACTTTCAGGTAGCCAATAATTTTTAAGTTATCTCTCCTGGATCTATTTTCTAGGTCAGCTGTTTTTCTAATGAGATATTTAACATTGTTTTCCATTTTGTCATCCTTTTTGTTTTGTTTAATTGTTTCTTGATTTTCCATAACTCTTTAGCTTCCATTTGTGCCATTCTGATTTTTAATGAATTGTTTTCTTCAGTGAGCTTATGTACCTCCTTTTTCATTTGGTCAATTCTGCTTTTTAAGGAATTCTCCTCATTGTTTTTTTGAATCTATTTTGCCATTTGGCCTACTCTGCTTTTAAGGTATTATTTTCTTCAATATTTGTGTGTGTGTGTGTGTGTATGTGTGTGTGTGTGTGTGTCCGTTACCAAGCTGTTGACTCTTTTTTCATGATTTTCCTGCATCACTCTCATTTCTCTTCCCATTTTTTCCTCTTAATCTTTTACTTGATTTTCAAAATTCTTTTTGAGCTCTTCTACGGTTTGACACTAATTTATATATTTCTTAGAAGTTTTGGATGTTGGAGCTTTAAATTTGTTGTCTTCTTTGGAGTGTGTTTTTTGATCTTCCTTGTCACTATAGTAGTTTTCTATAGTCAGAGGATTAGTTTTTCTGTTGTTTGCTCATTTCCCCAGCCTATTAGTTGACTTTTAATTCCTTGTTAAAGTAGGGCTCTGTTTTCAGGGTAAACTGTACATTGTCTATAGCTTCAGGGGTTTTGTACAGCTACTTTCAGAGATACTTCTAGGTTTTCAGTTCTTCCAAGACAGTATGAGCTATGGACAGGTGTTTACTCATTTCCTGGCCTATGATCTGGTCAGTGAGTGACCACAAACACTCCTCTCTCCACTGTGGCCACAAGCTCTACTATGTCAGTGTTCCTCCTTGCCCTGGGACTGCCACCAGGGACTGTAACCAGGATCTGAGCTTCGGCAAAACAACAGAGTTTTGCCTTAGTGCTAGTAGAAAGACCCTTGCAAAATTCCTTTGGACCATCTATTTGACCCTCTTACTGTCTGTGGGTTGAGAGCTCTGGAAGCAGCTGCTGCTACTACCACTGCTAATTCAGTCACTCCCAAGTCCTGCTCCTGGTTTGCACGGGCCAGAGCTCTACTGGCTCAGTTTGCACTAGACTGTACTCCACTCTTGCCCATGTGTGACAGACCTTTCCTGCAGACCTTCTAAGTTGTGTGTGGTGTCTGTGGGCTAAAAGGCCTGGAAACCACCACTGCTGCCAGTGATTCAGTTGCTCCAAGGTCTGCTCCTGTTGTGTTAGGGCCCAGTCTGCACTGGCAGGCCTAAGCTGCACTCTGCTTATTGTTCACCCTGGTGCAACAGACCTTTTCCTGCCAAATTCCCGAGTTTTCTTGGGGTGGAAACTTGTTTCACTCAATCTTTTTGTAGGTTGTGCTACTGTAGAATTTGTTTGAATTAATTTTTTAAAAAAATTTGGATGTGTTTAGGGAGAGCACAGGAGAGTACCTGCCTTTACTGGCTCTGCCTCAAGTGGTTTTTTTTTATATTTCTTTATGGTTCCATGATTATTCTACAAATTTTGCTCCATTAATTTTTACAGATTTGGTGGTTGTTTATCTTTCCATTTGTATTGTTTTAGTCACTGCACATACTGTTTTCTTTGTCCTGTTTACTTCACTCTGATTCATTTAATGTAAGTCTTTCCATGCTTCTCTATATACATCATGTTTATCATTTCTTAAGGCACAATAATATTCCATTACATTCATCTGACACAATTTGTTGTGTCAAAAAGCATGGATATTGAAGTCCCTTTCTAAAATTATTGTACTGATTCACAGCTTTAACCATAATAAACTAGTGTGCCGAGCTTCCCACAATGTCTCCAACTTTGATTGTTTCCACATTTTGTCATCTGTACTGATTTACTAGATATGAGGTTGTTTTAATTTATATTTCTCTTATTATTGGTGACTGGGAAGGTTCTTTCATATGGTTGTTCATCATTAAAAATTCTTTTTAGAATTATTTGCTCATATACTTTGACCACTTCTATTGGGAATGGATGATTGGTCACCCACACGCATGTACATATTCATGTGTTTGTGCATGTGTATATGTATGTGAATATGTACACATACAAACATTTGATATGCATTCATGTATTGCATATATCTATATATTTATGTTCATGTACATATATGTGCATATGTGGATATGCATAATGTATATTCTGTTCTTTGTTTATATATCATAGCTATAGTATGCTTTTTAGAGAAACTTGACAAAGATATTTTCACTCATTTAGCTCCTTACATTTTTATCCTAAATTCATTAATTTTGTGCACAGATTTTTCAATTTCATGTAATCAAAATTAATTCTTATCTTTTTTAATTTATGTACCCTCTTTTTTGTTGAAGATTATGTTTCCCACATATAGGTGCAAAATATAATTGATCTGCTTTTATTTAACTTTAATGGCATGATCTTTAATATTAGAGACATATAGGTATATAAGTTATTATAGAATATGTTATAACATGTTAGTCTAAATCTCATTTCTGCCAGATTACTTTACACTTTTGCGAGAATTTTTATCAAATGGGGAGTTCTTTTCTAAGTAATTTATGTTTTGAGGTATGTCAAACCTTGCATTATTAAATTTAGTTATTACCTTCTGATTGGCAACTTTTATATTCAATCTAATACCAAATAGTTTTCCTGATGGTTTCTTTATGACAAAGCTTGATATCTTTTATTACTTCTTAATTCCTAGCATTTTTCATTATTTCTCTCAATATTATAGAACTTTTGTTTCCTCAGTTGAATTGTTTTGTTACTTTTATAAAATTCTATTAAGTATTCTTTTGATAATTCAATTGGTGTAACATTAAAATTATATATTAACTTTGTTAATATTGTGATTTTTAACATAGTGACTAAGTTCAATCATGAGAACTGCTATTCTAATAAGCGTTTCCATTATAAAACTTATATAAAGTAGAATTTTTAAAAAAAAGTAAGACAAACATGAAATGATATTTAATATTAAAACTAATGGAATTTAGTGTGTAGTAATGTATTATTGTCAATTGTGTACTTTAGGGAAATAATTTTGGCAGATCTCTGAATAACAGATTGGAGAAGAGAAAGTCTTGAAGCAGGAACACCAATTATGAGGCTATTGCCATAGTGCAGACAAGAGGTGATGAGACCCTGAACTAAGGTTGTGACTATAAGAGTAGAAAATATAAGAAGATGGAGTTAAGAGATATTACAGTGGTAGAAATAACTATTATTTGGCAACTGATTGCATATTTTGAGGGGCTTGATGCATTCAAAACAGTAAAGTCTACAAGTTGGAATATTTGTGGACCTTACCAACTAAAGAGTAACTCTTCTAAGTTAATCCTATGCTGGACATTTTCTTTGACGGTGGCAATTGTCTTTGGTGAGCAAATACCTCTCATTGTATGAAAAACTATGCACAAATAGTTGTAAAACAATGTTAGGTCAGCTGTATATCCGTCAAATAATCATGCATGTCTGGTTTGGAGATCTTATTGGAATAAACATTTTAAGGGGACATTTTGCTGTACTAAATTATACGGGAAAGTAGCCAACCAGAATAAATGTAATGAGATCTTACATTCTTTGCACCTTTTAGTCTACTTTGTAGCTATAAGTATCTGCCCTGATAAAGAATGTCATGTGGCAAAGATTTACTACTCCTTTCCCATGTTTTCATCAGAACATTATTCTCATAAGGATTTTTGGGAAATAGGAAATAATTGGTACTTTCATATCATCACAAAACTCCATGCTTAATAGTAATAACATCCATGATTTTCCAAGATTTTAATAGCCTCTACTCTTTTAGATCTCTTGAGAATTTATAAATTAAATTGCTTAAAATGGTATTATTTCTGGCAGTTATATCCTTTGTATCTATTTGGTTGGACAAACTATTTTCCCATCTATGTGCTCTTTAGTGTCATTTCTACTTTTTTGATACAACATATCAGAAACTGTAATTCTAGACATAAAATGTATTGGCTCTCATATCATTGATGGAAAGGTATGTTATGATAGCCTTTTCCTATTTCTTTCATTTTTCTATTTTCTGTCTTCTCAGTTTCATCATTATTATATTATTATAAATGTCCTAAGGATGATTTGACTTGCCTTTCATAAAACTTTCTGTAAACTTGTGTTTCTGCTCAGTGTTTCTAGCTCCTTTAGAAGATTACACTGCTCATAATCTTCCAGTAGCCTTATCCATAATAATTTATAAATGACTATTATTTTAAACCATATGTTATGATACATACAAAGTAGATAAGCAATCAAAATATAAAACATTTAATTATAAAAAAAATTAATTACAAAAAAGGCTTAAGGAATACTACTGAAATACGTATCTTGAACATCAATGGTTAGGAGGAAAAATTACCAACCACATTATAAATTAGATGAGAAAAGACAAAATAGACCATTTTTAATTAGTAAACATGAAAAATATTTTGCACACATAAAATAAATGCAACTAAAATGAGGAGAAAAACTTTTGAGTGGGGAAATATCTTTGTGTGTATATGTGTGTATGTGTGTGTGTGAGAGAGAGACAGACAGAGACAGAGATATACAAAGAGAGACAGAGAGACAAAGAGGGAGAATTTGCTAAACACTTTGTTTGAGGTACTATTCTAGTGTTTATGATTTTTAAAAGACAGCAAGTAAAATATTCTCCACTTTCAAGAAAGTTATATTAAAATGAGAAAAGAAACTACATGTAGGTATTATGAGATTAAGTACAAAAACTAAGAAAAGAACATATATACAAAGCCTTTAATGGCTCAAGAGTTTGATATTATAATGATACTTTAATATCTTAATAACATTAACAAAATAATAACAAAAGAAATACTGAAATATCACAAGGAATTCATGTTAAAGTAAATGCATAATTAATAAATCTTAACACAATAGTCCATGTTAAGCAGAGGAAGCAAGACTTTTATCTCCTTCATCTTAGATTATACAATCTTTATTTATAATATAAGATGTTATTCACAAGAATTTCATCTGTCCACACTTTCTTCATTTTTTTTAAATTTCTATGTCCCGGTTAAACAAGATAGTACTGTAGCAGAGAGGTCTTGGGCCCTTTCTAACTGAGATCATGTTGTCTAATCTCCTACTCTTTACCTGTTTGCTTTATTTTTCCTACTTTTTGGTGTAGGTTGAAAATGAGTATTATTATGTTTTGAGTTTCAATAGGTTAGGAAAGAAAGAATGTATCGAAAGTCTAAAACATTTTTAATTTTGCAGCCAGCCAGCTAAGCAACCAGAGACAGGTTCTTCCAGTGCCCATGGTATATTTGGATTTTAACTCAGTTGGGCAAGACTACATAGAAACAGCATTAAATTTGAACAGAACTACCCCCCCCCAGGACTAAAATTGTACAGAAGACTAAGTCCCCACAGGTATTGGGTGAGGATAGGAAGACAATGCTAGTGCTTTGTTCTTACTATATCTTAGAAGTAAATATCCTTTTGTGTTGAAGGTACAAGATAATCAATGTCTTAGTTTAAGTTTTGTATTAGGATGAAAGAAGGTACTTGCACGTCACTGAACATTTAACAAAGGAGGTTTACTCTGCCCTAATACAACAAGAATGTGCAACAAAGATACAATGGCACTAAGCTTCTCTGGATTTAGCTTCCTTTGTATTTTTCTGGAAATATGTGTAGGCAATAAGTCATCAGGGCATGGCAACTAACATGATCTCAGGCATCCGTAAGGTCTGAGATTTAGAGACTATATGCTGCAGGGACTTTTCAAGCCTTTTTATCAGAATGCTGTGCCAGGTAAGATGAGGCTGTAAAGGAAGCTAGAGCTGTTAGGGAATTGGAGTTAATGAAGTTGCATCAGGAAATTGCTGGTTGGGGCAGAGCCAAGATCACAGAATAAAAGCAGTGACTTGCTTGAGCTCTCCCCCAAACCCCTCCAAATACCTGTAAAAAATGGCTCTAAACTAGCAGAACCCACAAAAAGACAGAGGGAAACAAATTTCCAGCCCAAGACAAACTGGATGGTTGATGGGAAAGTTGGGAGAGGAATTTACAATTTGGTGTAGGCACACAGGCCTCAGCAAAGCTGGAGAAGACTTCAGAGGACTGAATCACAGGCAGCTGTAACAGATTCCAGACTCCTCAACCCATGAATGCAGAAGACAATTAGAAGGTCAGTAGGAAAAGTCTGTGTCTGTAGTGGTGAGAGAGAAGCAAGGGGTCCCAGCCCCAGGCCCCAAGCATGGCCCCAGGGTGGTGGCTAGAGCTTAAGGCCCACAGACTGAGGGGGAATTGAGTAGCTCATCAGAGGGGGATTGCAGGGATCTCTCTGCTGATGCAGGATTCTCTGACTTTGCCTGTGCTTGGATCTGGGTCAGAGTTCTGGGGGCCGGTCTTGGGGAGAGGAGAAGTGCTGGCATGGTGGAGCTTGTTAGTGGCTGTGCACCTCCTCACAGTTCCAAGACAGAAAAGAGTGCTTGTTGTCAGTCATAGACCAGAGCACAGGCCAGGAAATGAGTAAACACCTCACCTCAGATGATACCACCTTGGAAGAACTGAAAATTTATAGGTCCCTAGAAGTTCCTAAAAATTTATAGGTCCCTGAAAACAGCTGCACAAAACCCCTGAAACTTGGGACAGTACATTCTCCACATTGGAAGCAGACCCATATCTTAACAGAGTTTATAACTCAAGTAATTGGCTGGGATCATGAGCAAACAGTGCAAAAAGAGTCATATCATAGAATCTTACTTTGGTGGCAAAGAAGATCAAAACATACAACCAGAAGAAGACAACACAGTCAAAGCTCCTACATCCAAAGCCTCCAAGAAAATATGAATTGGTCCCAGGCTATGGAAGAGCTCAAAAAGGATTCTGAGAAGCAAGCAAGAGAAGTAGAGGAGAAACTGGGAAGAGAAATGAGAGTGATGCAAGAAAATCATGAAAAACAAGTCAACAGCTTGCTAAAGGAGACCCAAAAAAATACTGACAAAAAATAACACCTTAAAAAAGAGCTTAACCCAAATGGCAAAAGAGGTCCAAGAAGCCAATCAGTAGATGAATGTCTTATAAAGCAAAATTGGCCAAATGGAAAAGGAAGTCCAAAAGCTTACTGAAGAAAATACTTCCTTAAAAATTAGAATGGAGCAATTGGAAGCTAGTGACTTTATGAGAAATCAAGATGCTGTAAAATAAATTTAAAAGAATGGAAAAATAGAAAACAATGTTAAATATATCATTGGAAAAACAACAGACCTGGAAAATAGATCCAGGAGAGAGAATTTAAAAAGTATTGGACTATCTGAAAGCCATGATCCAAAAAAGAGCCTAGACATCATTTTTCAAGAAAGTATCAAGGAAAACTGCACTGATATTTTAGAACTAGAGAGCAAAATAGAAATGGAAAGAATCCACCAATCACCTCCCGAAAGACAGCCCCAAAGGAAAACTCCTTGGAATATTGTAGCCAAATTTCAGAGTATGTTCCTTGCCAACAAGAAACATTTCCAGAAGCCAAGACCTTCACCTCTTACCACAAAAGAATTTGGGTCTCATTTGTTTGAGGGAGGAATAATAGGGTTGGTATCTGGACCTCACAAAGGAAAAACACTGGTCTTTCCTGCATGGCCAAATTTCTGGTGTTAGCCTAAGGCTATAATCTCATCAACTGGCCTTTCATTGTGGCTACACCCAATTTCTGCTCCCTATGGCCCCCCATTTCCCACCCTTAATCCTAATGAGGCTTCATTCTCTCTTGGCCACCAGGTCCCAGGAGTTCTGTTCACCCCTGCTTACTGGCCACTCCCATTCAGGTCTTCCTTAGACCCCTCCTCCAGTCATCCCAAACTACTTGACCACTCCTAGATCCCTCCCACAGTCTTTCTGTATATAAGGTCCATCTTGTCTCCATTAAGGTGCTTAGATTCTTAAAATCTAGCCAATAGCTCACTAACATTCAGACTCCTTAAGAGTCTGCCCAATATGACAGATGCTCTAATAAACCTTGTCTTTGGCTGAAAAAAAAAAGAAAGAAATGTCTTGCTTTTTAGAATAGTAACTTTAAAAGTGATATAGCTTACATACAGTAGGTGCTTAATAAATCCTTGTTGAATTAAATGCTATTAGAGATAAGTAAATAAAGGTATATCTGGTTGTACCTATAAAGAAATTGTGTTTGATATAAGTAAGTGCATGGGAACATAACTCATTGGAATATAGCTCTTGTATCTAAATTTTCCCCCAAGTCATATTTAATAAACACAGGGTTGTCTCATATTCTGTATCTCTGAACCAGTTGTTTAGTTTGATTTTTGTCAAGAAAATCTTCATTGTGTGACTGTTCTCATGTTTTTTCTTTTAAATTTCTTTCATAAATATGAGATGTTAAGTACATGTTTATAGTTGCTGTTATCTTTTTGTTCTTTGGCTGATAGCAATGCCTGCAACCTTTCCGTGTACTTAGAATTCAATCCAATAAAAATAATAAAAGTATCTACTTGTATAAGGTACTATGCTTTCAACAACCTCATTTATATTTTGCGACTCACTTGAGTTCTAAACCTATGCTTCCTATTACCCTTGGCTAGCTGGCTTCTTTTTGGTAGTGAGATCAAGAGAATGAAGCTAGGGGTGGTTCAGGAAATCTTTTCTTCTTCTTCTTCTTCTTCTTCTTCTTCTTCTTCTTCTTCTTCTTCTTCTTCCTCTGTATTATGATTGCTTTTTATATCAGTGAAATTTATCTAAGAAGAGGTGATAATCAAAGTCTATGCCTTTATTTTTTTTTATTTTTTTCAGATATAATGCATTGTTATATGGGTCAGAATGGATCATGTGTAAATACATGGAATTCATTTTCTGTATAAGTTCCATTTTAGGTCTGAGTCTATGATCTCATCACATTTATCCTCTTTCTATTGCTGATTTAGATCTTTACTTTAAGAAGTCAATAATCTGACTGCACAGAAACAGCTGATTCTGAAATTACTCCTATACTGATCGTTAGTTTTCCTGTCTTTTATAATAGATTGAATTTCAGCTTTGGTGATCATATTCTGTGCTTTTCAGATTCAATATTTTCTAATTCTTTTTGTTAATAATAACAATGACAATAAGATTTTATATTGAAGAAGGTATACATGATTTATAGATTCAAGTCTTCTGGGTAATTTGTATATCTTTGGTCATTTGTGTCTTTATCTCAAGTAATATTTTCTAATATACTTTTCCTCTCTTCCCCATGACATGCCTTTACATTGAATTGACTAAGGGTCAAGGTATATTTTAACATAGTTGGGATCAGTGGTGTCAAGCTCAAATAGAAATGGGATCTATTAACCTATACATAAGGATCCCTCTGGGCTGCATATTGTCTTCATTTTAAAACATAATATCATCTGTGTTTTATTATCTTTTTATTTATCTCGTTAAATATTTCCCAATTACATTTTAATCTGATTCATCCCACAAATGAGATTCTTGCAAGCTGAATGGGGTCTCTAGACTGCATGGTTGATACCTATGATTTGGATGATTGTGCTGACTTTTTAATATAATTTACCTATTTATTCATTGCCAGCAACAGCTGTTGTCATGTAATCTGCAGTTACCTCATAATTTAAAATTGTCTTTTTCCTTCTGTTCATAATGAGCACTACAAGGTAAGAGGAACAAATGTTTCATGAAATAATGACTCCTGTTGCTTTGGGGTACCAAATCAATTCAACATGAACTTCTTTATTTGGAAGAAAACCTGTGATCGTCTTTCTGCTTACTATTTTTTTTTGTGTCTTCTGCTGTCATTCATAGAAATAATTTGAATGTAGATATGTTTTAATAGATCCAAAATAGCATTCATTTTTGGATATTGATCTTTTATCTAAAGTACCAAAATTTAATATTTATATATGTGTTAACAGATTTTGACTCAACCTATTGATCTAATGTTACTGCAAGAATGGAAGGGAGCTAAGAAGGATGGGTGACAATTTTGCATTGTTTTTCTATATCATGTGTCACAACAACCAAAGAATTATCTAGTTGTCAAGTTGCCAATAATGAGCTATAGGTGACATTATCATTCAACTACAAAGCTAACTAAATGTAACAAAATCTAGCAAGAAAAGAATTACAACTTCATATTAACAGCTAGTTTTTAAAACATTGGATAGATCATGGTCATCATTAATAGGAATACTTTAAATGATTTTCAAAACTTTTTAAAATAATCATATTCTGGGTTAAAAAGAAATATATATTTTTAAAAAGTAATGCTGGAGTATTAGTTATGTCTTTGGAAAACTATATCATAGTATAAGTGGGCTTATTATGTATATGACACTATCTAGGATTTAGGGGATACTTAGGGGAAAAAAAGAGTCTCTGGAACTTATTTTCCACGAGGGCAATATAATATGTGCACACATAAATAAGTAAAAGATTTTCAGTGTGGAAGGAAATTGGTAGGTGTTTTAGAAAGACAGACTAAATAGAGACAATGAGGCAAATTAGGAAACTATTGCCAGTGACAACAAGATGCTGACAAACTATCAAAAATCTCCAAAATAGGAATTAGGAATATGAGAAAAGGAATTTCAGCTGTAACTATACTTTAAAATACTGAAGACCCCAAGCATCCTCATAAGTGGGAAAATGCTCAATTAATTGAAAGTAGAGAAGGCTAATCTGTAATTCCTAACACACTCCATTTGTATTCCACCAGGCTCCTTACTCTTATAGGATTGCACAAGCTAACCCAGCAGCTTGCAACAGAACTCACTTCTATCCATGCATTCTCCTATTGGCACAAAAAATTAAAAAGTAGTAGTTGTCTCTGGCTGTGCTAGTAGCATGGAAGCACTCTGTTCTGCAATAGTTCAACTGAGGAACAGAAGGAACTTGGGCAGGATGCCAGCATATGTGCCTTGTGTGGCCATCCACTAAGTCTGAGGTAAAGTGGACTGACATCCAGTGGGACAAATGTTATCTCTCCAAAAGCTACTTAGGGTAGACAATAATGTAAACAAAATGTGAGTTACCCAGTTTAGTAGAAGGCTGAGATAGCTTTAAGGTCCAGCTACAAGGGATACTGAAATCAAAAGAATAAGAATCACGAAGTGAGCAGCAGGGGGATATGATGGGGAGAGGAGATTAAAATTAAAGATCTCGAGTAGAAGAAAATTCAGCTAACGATCTTTTTTGTTTGTTTGTTTTTCCTTTTTTTTTCAGTGAGGCAATTGAGGTTAAGTGACTTGCCCAGAGTCACACAACTAGTGAGTGTTATGTGTCTGAGGCCAGATTTGAATCAGGTCCTTCTGACTCCAGGGCCAGTGTTCTATGCACTGTGCCATCTAGCTGCTCCAATGAAAGATCTTGATGTTAAACAGATAAAACAAGAAGTTATTAATAATGGAAAGGAATATGTCATCTGTATCAGCTAAACAAATGTACACAGCTTTACATATTGTCAGATAAAGAACAAATGAATCAATATCTAATGCCCCTGAAGATCCTCTGGATTCCCTAAAGGGCTTGGCAATACAACAGTATGTTCTTGAATTGTTTAAAGGAGAACCAAAAATTGTGGAAGCAGGACAAGTGACCTTCACAGCAAAAGTAATACAAGCTTGAAGACAGAAGTTTCAGTCAAACATTAGGGTTCAGAGGCATCTTGTAAGAAACTAAAAAGATGGTGGGAAGCAAGGAAATGGAGACAATAAATAAATATGTGACCCTTTCTAAAAATTTAGTTGTTTAATATTAAAAAGTTCTAGGACATTAATTTCACATATTGTAGGATTTCATGGAGTTCTGTTTGTTTTCAGTTGGTAGAGGACACCAGGCCAGCTAGTTGGTTGTGGAGAAATAGCAAATTAATAGATAGAGATTTAAGATGGTGAGATTAATTGAAAAACAAAAAATAAAAGATAAGAAAATGATTGAAAAGGCAAATTCTTGGAGAAGATGGAGGACAGCATTAAGAGCTTTAGTGGAGGAGGAAGCTGCGGTAAGGTGATGGCTTAACCCTTCATGGGGGATTAAAGCTAAAGAAAAGAGAATGGGAAATGATAAAGAGTTTTGAAAAGTAGAGTAAGGGAAAGAAAGTATCTTGTGATGTATAGATTCTGTTTTATCATGAAGTAAGAGACAAGGTCTTCTGCTGATGGGGAGAAGTGAGGAGGTAGTAGATGGTTTGGAGAGAAAGTTTAAAAGGACTGCTATGAAAGGGAGAATAGGGGAATAATTGAAGAAAGATAAAGACAGGAGGGTGGGGGAGATAATTCAATTTTGTTCAGTTTTCTACAAACAATGTATTGATTTAAGGGGAAGAGGCAAGAGTTTTGAAGGTGGAGGATACTGTAAATATTACCTATCTAATGATGTGTGTATATGTATGTATGTGTATATATATATATATATATATATATATATATATATATATATATATACACACACACACATATACATACACATATACATATACATACATGCATGCATACACACAAAGAGAGAGAGGCAAGCAGACAGTTTTGTCCCATTCCATCTATTTTCAATGTAAAGCATTTTTAATGAAACTCGCAAATTTTCAGGAAATTGTATTCTTAATAGCCCTTGTTGGGATCTCTCCATCCATAATGACTCATCATTCCCTCTTTTAAGTTTTAGTGTAGAAGCAGCAAATAGTGACAGGGAGCTGGGTTCAAGTTCCACCTATGACACATACTGGCAATGTATCTCTTCTGGTCAGTGTTCCTCCAAAAACACTCTAAGAGTAGAAGTTATAAAGAACATACTTATTTACCTTATTAGAAGACAATTTTCACCAGGATTTCCCTGGAACTAATGAAATTGATGAAATCATAGATGTATGTATATATGTACACAGGTAACACATGTATCTATGTATATATGTTTATGCATATGTGTGTATAGTCCTGAAATTACTTTTCCCCCAGACACCAAATTTGTTTCTAGTTGTTCTTTTCTCAAATCTATGTTTCTTTTTTGTGGCCATTATTTTTAAATAGTAGCAATGATAAAAATAATTATTTATGCAATAAAATCTTCATTTTCTTGCTCAGAACTTCATGATCCTTAGCAATGATCTCTAGCTTCCCTATGGCAATATCATTTGTCCCCATTTGAATCACCAGAGCTAAGTGATGTTTGAATGGCAATGACATGGAGAGAGAAAGATAAATTAGGAGGAGGAAATTTTAGGGAGGAAATAATAAGCATAATAATAAATTTTAAATTTAAATTGAAGGTATCTAAATGTCCAGTATAATGGGCTAACAAAATATATCTGAAAGATGTCCATGGGAATGATGAAGACTGTTAAGGAAGAAAATGTAGAAAGAGAAAAAGGAGAATATCAGCATTAAGGGGGTTGTAGAGAGAATTGAAAGCCCCTATTTCACCATGCCTTATCCTATTAATATGAATGTGTATTTGAAATCATGTAGTTCCAATACTATGTAACTTGTAAAATCTTATATGCAAACTGAAGGGGAATTTCAGACTAAAGTCATAAATGTGATATGATTTCCCATACCTTGTTTTCCATTATTTTATCTTGTAAATGTATTATTTGATTACATATCTTTGACATCTTAGTAATTATAGTTCCCCTGAATTTTCTGCCTTAATTATTTCATCCTTTTAATTGAGTTTATGGATTAAGCTTTTGAAATGCTATGTGGAAGGAAAGGGAGAAAAGGGGAAAACATAGTCTTACAAAGGTTAAAGCAGTCCAGCATTCATCTCAACTTCCCACAATACAGTATACTGCAGCAGGAATGATAATTCAGGAATCCTCATCCTACTGCCAAAGACAGTTAAAAATGAAACTGTTCTCATGAATATGCATAATTGTAATGCAAATGGAAAATAGTGTATGTACTCAACCTTTTCTAGTTGCATTGGAAAATTATACTTTCATGGTCTTTCTTGGATGTCATTAATTGAAAAGCAAAATTTGAATAATGCTTCAACTTTTAGAAGGCTTTTATTGTAAGTTTAGGAGAAGATAGTATGATTTGATGCTTCACTGGTTTTTTGACTTACAAAAGATAGCTTTCCTCACATAACTCTATCAGAACTGAAGTCACAACATGCTTTTCTTCAGAGAGACAATGACTGCCTGACAAGTATATAAGTAAAATGAATTTACCCACCTTTCTTCACTGTTTAATATATCCTACAGACTGATGCATAGCAATTCTTGAGGTACCATAAAATTGAATTATCATGTCTCAAGTAAATAGAAGGAAATTGGGGAAGCTTTGCAATATTCTCTTTTCCTCTAGATCAAATACTCTATATTTGAGAAGGATAATAACATCTTTCTTTGCCATCCACACATTTGAGAAGTGACCAAATTCTTACTAATGCAATAGCTTTCCTAAAGTTTGATGAGCCAGTAAGATAACATGAAAATCATAGAAGGGATGAGTAGGTGGTAGAATCACAGAACACCATAATCTCAGAATTGGTAGAGACTTCAAATATCAATCTAGTGCAATCCATAAGTGAATAAGAATGTATATATGTATAATGTATACATGTATAATTCCCTATAAAATGTGCCTGACAAATGAGCATCTATTCTTTTTTTTCTGACCAATCTCCCCTTCTTTAATTAATTTATTTTGCTTTCAACATTCACCTCCACAAGATTTTGAGTTCCAAATTTTCTCCCTATCTCTCCCTTCCCCCAACCCCAAGATGAAATGCATTCTGAATTCCTCTTCCCCCAATCTGCCCTCCCTTCTATCACACACAACCGCTTCTCTTATTCCCTTCTCCTTCTATTTTCCTGTAGGGCAGGATGGATTTCTACACCTCATTGCCAGTATATGTCATTTCCCAGTTACATGTAAAAACAATTTTTAAATTCATTTATAAAACTTTGAGTTCTAAATTCTACCCTCCATCCTGCCACACCTACCTTCATTGAGAAAGCAATCAATTCAATATAGGTTATTCATGTGTAGCCATGTAAAACATTTCCATAATAGTCATGTTGTGAAAGGCTATATTTCCCTCCATCCTATCACTTCCCCCATTTTTCTGTTCTCTCCTTTGACCCTGTCCTTCCTCAAAAATGTTTGCTTCTGATTAGCTCCTCCCCTATTCTGCCCTCCCTTCTATCATCCCCCCTCTTTTATCTCATTCACCCCAATTTTCCTGTAGGGTAAGAAAGATTTCCATACCCAAATGAGTAGGTATGTTTTTCCTCCCTAAAGCAAAATTTAATGATAGTAAGATTCACTTATTCCCTCTCATCTCCCCCCTCTTCTTTTCCACTGTAAACACTTTTTCTTACCTCTTTTACATGAGATAATTTGCCCCATTCTACTTCTCCCTTTCTCCTCCTTTTCCCTCTCTCAGTACAATCCTCTCTCACCCTCTCACACCTTTCTTTTTTAGATATCATCCCTTCATATTTAACTCACCCTATGGCTAATACTGAGAAAGATCTCATGAATTACAAATATTATCTTTCCATGCAATAAAGTAAACAGTTCAACTGCAATAAGTCCCTTATGAATTCTCTTTCCTGTTTACATTTTCACGCTGCTCTTGAGTCTTGTATATTTAACTCTGGTCTTTTCATAAGAATGCTTAGGGGCAGCTAGGTGACATAACGGATAGAGCACCAACCCTGGAGTCAGGAAGACCTGAGTTAAATGCAGTCTCAGACCAGACACTTACTAGCTGTGTGATCCTGGGCAAATGCTTGAAAGTACTCTATTTCATTGAATATTCATTTTTCCTCCCTGAAGGATTATATTCAGTTTTGCTGGGTAGGTGATTCTTGGTTTTAATCCTAGCTCCTTTGACCTCTGGAATATCATATTCCAAGCTCTGCAACCCCTCAACGTAAAAGCTGCTATATCTTGTATTATCCTGATTGTGTTTCCATAATACTTCAATTATTTCTTTCTGGTTGTTTTCTTGGAGGCTTTGGATTTAGGAACTTTGACTTTGTTGTCTTCTTCTGGTTGTATATTTTGATCTTCTTTTTCACCAAAGTAAGACCCTAAAGTCCGAGATTTTTTTTTTTTGCTGTTTGCTCATGTTCCCAGCCAATTACATAATTTTTCCAACTCTTTGTTAAGGTAAGGCTCTGCTTCCGGTGTGGAAGATGTACTGTCCCAAGCTTCAGGGGTTTTGTGCAGCTGTTTTCAAAGATACTTCTAGGGACCTGTAAATTTTCAGTTCTCCTAAGGTGGTAAGATCAAAGGGGAGGTGTTTATTTCTGTCCTGGCCTGTGCTGTGGTCTATGAGTGACCACAAGCACTTCTTTCTGCCTTGGAACTGTGAGGAGGGTTCCCTCTCTACTGGTGCCACAAGCTCTGCTATGACAGTGCTCCTCCTCACCCCAGGACTGCCACCCAGGACTGTGACCCAGATCCAAGCATGGACAAAGCAAGACAATACTGCCTTAGCATCAGCAAAGAGATCCTGCAATCCCTCTCTGATCAGCCACTCTATCTCCCCAATGTTTTGGGCTGGGGGCTCCTGAAGCAGCTGCTACCAGTGCCTCGGGCCTGGGCCAGGGCTGGGGCCAGACCATACTCCTCTCTCATTTAGGTCTGACAGACCTTTCCTACTAACCTTCTAAGTTATTTTTGGCATATCTGGGTTGAGAAGTTTAGAAACCACCACAGTTGTCCATGATTTAATCACCTGAGGACTACTCTAAGTTCCGGGGGCCTCATCTTTCACTGTATGGCTCACACTGGGCAAGTGGAAGATAATGACTCTGTGGGACATCAAGAAACAATAAACAAGGGGGCGGCTAGGTGGTTCAGTGGATAAAGCACCAGCCCTGGATTCAGGAGTACCTGAGTTCAAGTTCAGCCTCAGACACATAACACTTACCAGCTGTGTGACCTTGGGCAAGTCACTTAACCCCATTGCCTAACAAGAAAGAAAGAAAGAAAGAAAGAAAGAAAGAAAGAAAGAAAGAAAGAAAGAAAGAAAGAAAGAAAGAAAGAAAGAAAGAAAGAAAGAAAGAAAGAAAACAAAAGAATGACAAAATAGAAGAAAATGAGAAATATTCTATTGAAAAAACACCTGTGAACAAAGAAAGGTATTTTAAGAATTATTGGACTACCTGAAGACCATGATTGAAAAAAAAAAGAGCTTCAATATCATATTTCAATGAAATTTGAAGGGAAAATATTTTGATATCCTAGAAACAGAGGATAAAGATAAATTGAAAGAATTCACCAATCACCTCCTGGAAAAAAAGAATCCCAAAATGAAAATTCTCCAGAGCATTATAAATCAATTTCCAGAGTACCCAGGTTAAGGAGAAAATATTTTTAGCTCTCAAAAAGAAATAATTCGAATACTAGGCAGCCACAGTCAGGATAAAACAAGATTTTGCAGCTTCTGTATTAAAGAATCAGAGGCATGTAATATGATGTTCTAGAAGGTAAAGGAACTAGGATTACCACTAAGAATAACCTACCCAGAAAACTGAATATAATCCTTCAGGAGGAAAATGAGAATTTAATGAAGTAGAGGACTTTCAAGTATTCCTGATGAAAAGACTAGAGCTGAACAGGAAAAAAAAATGTTATTCAAAAATAAGACTCAAGAGAAATATAGAAAATTAAACATGAAAAAGGAATCATAAGCGCTTCAATAAAGTTAACCTGTTTACAGTCTTAAATGGAAAGATCATGCTTGTATCTCCTCAGTAAGAACTTTACCATTATTAGGGCAGTGTATGTAGACAAAAAAAAACTTAGAAGAAATGAAGCCACTTGGAAAATGAGGAAAAAAAGAATGAGGAGAATTATATCACATTAAAGAGTCATGAAAGGAAGAGCTTTTTACAGTGGAGGGGAATAAAGAGGTAGGAGTCAACACTTGAATGTTGTTGTCATCAGAATTGGCTGAAAGATGGAATAACATGCACTATCAGGTATAGAAACATATCTTGTCTTACAGGGAAGCAAAGGGAAAGGGGATAAGAGAATAGAAGGTGCTTGAGAGAAGGGAAGGCAGGTTAAAGGAGACAGTGGTCAGAAGCCAAATAGATTTTTGAGGAGGGACAGCTGAGAGAGAGAGAGAGAGAGAATAAATGGGGAAAATAGGAAGGAGAGAAGTACATAGTAACCATAACTGTGAATGTCAATGGGATAAACACCTATAAAATGGAAGTGGACAGCAGATTGGATTAGAAACCAGACACTGATACTATTTTTGTTTTAAAGAAACACATTTGAAACAGAGATAGACACAAAGTAAAAACAAAGGATTAGAGCAGAATCTATTATGCTTCAGCCAAGGGGGGTAGGGGTGGAGTAGGTGTAGCAATTTGAACTCAGTCAGAGCAAAAGCAAAAATAGACCTAATTAAAAGAGATAAGCCTTATCTGTACCATATCTAAAACTGTATTACAAAGCAGTAATCATCAAAACAATCTGGTACTGGCTAAGAAATAGAGGTTAAATAGTGAAATAGATTAGGTACACAACACACAGTAGTAAATAACCATAATAATGTAGTGTTTGATTAAATTTAAAAACCCAAGCTATTGAAACAAGAACTTGCTGTTTGACAAAAATTGCTAGGAAAACTGGAAAGCAGCTTATCAGAAACTAAGGGAGACCAGCATCACACTGTAAAACAAGATAAAGCCAAAATGGATAAATGATTTCAACATAAAGGTGACATAAATAAATTATAGGAGTATGGAATAGTTTGTCTGTCAGATCTATGGATAAGAGGAGAACTTATAACCAAACAAGAGATAAAGAGCATTGTGGGATATAAAATGGATAATTTTGATTACATTAAATTTTAAAAGTTTTGCACAAACAAAACTAATGCAGCCAACATTGAAAAAGCTGGAAACTGGGGAAAACATTAAAGAAAGTTTCTCTAAAAAGGTCTCATTTCTCAAATATGTAAGGAACTGAATCAAATTTTTAAGGATGCAAGTCATTCTCCAATTGCTAAGTGGTGAAAAAATATGAACAGGCAGTTTTTAGAAGAAGAAATCAACCCAAAGACCCCAGCTTCTGGTATAAGAACCCACTCTTTGAAAAAAACCACTGGGAAAACTGGAAAAGAGTATGGCGTGAACTAGGCATAGACCAAAATCTCACACCATACACCAAAATAAAGTCAAAATGGGTTCATGATTTAGTTATAAAGGCTGATACTATAAGCAAACTGGGAGAACAAGGAATAGTTTACCTATCAGATCTATGGAGAACAGAAGAATTCATGAGCAAACAGGAGATAGAGAACATTATGAAAAGCAAAATGGATAACTTCAATTACATTAAATTAAAAAAGGTTTTGCGCAAACAAAGCCAATGCAACTAAGATTAGAAGAAAGGTAGAAAATTGGGGGAAAAAACATTGACAAACAGTCTCTCTGATAAGGGCCTCATTTCTAAAATACATAGAAAATTAAGTCAAATTTATAAGAATACATGTCATTCTCCAATTGATAAATGTCAAAGGATATGAACAGGTAGTTCTCAGATGAAGAAATTAAAGCCATCTATAATCATATAAAAATATGCTCTAAATCACTATTGTTTAGAGAAATGCAAATCAAAACAACTCTGAGGTCCCACATCACACCTATCAGATTGGCAAAGATGACAAAACAAGAAAATGATAAATATTGCAGATGTGGGAAAATTGGAAGACTAGTGCATTGTTGGTGGAATTGTGAAATGATCCAACCATTTTGGAGAGCAATTTGGAACTATGCCCAAAGGGATATAAAAATGTGCATACCTATTGACTCAGCAATAGCACTTCTAGGGCTATATCCCAAAGAAATCATACAAATGGGAGAAGGACTCACATGTAAAAAAATATTCATAGCAGCTCTTTTTGTGGTGGCAAAGAATTGGAAATTGAGAGGATGCCCAATGATTGGGAAATGGCTGAGCAAGTTGTGGTATATGAATGTAATGAAATACTATTGTGCTATAAGAAATGATGAACAAGCTGACTTCAGAAAAACCTGGAAAGACTTGTATGGTCTGATGCTGATTGAAGTGAGCAGAATCAAGAGAACATTGTACACAATAACAGCCACATTGTGTGATGACTAATATTGATAAACTTAACCCTTCCCAGCAATACAAGGGTCTAAGACATCTCCAAAGGCTTCATGATGGAAAATGCTATCTGCATCCAAAGAAAGAACTATGGAATTTGAATGCAGATCGAAGCACACTATTTGCTATTTTTTTTTCTCTTCTGTTGTGTTTTGTTTCCTCTTTCTGGTGGTTCTTCCTGTTGGTTCTAATTTTTACTTACCACATCACTAATCTGAAAATATGTTTAATAAGAATGTTTATATATATAGCCTATATCAGATTGGGTGCTGTCTTGAGGAGGGTGTGGTGAAGAAAGGGGAGAAAAATTTTAAACTGAAAAACATATGGAAGTGATTGTTGATAAATCAAAATAAATAAATTAATAAAAATATTTGGAAAAAAAGAAATCAAAGCTATCTAAAGTAATTTGACAACATGCTCTAATTTACAATTGATTAAAGAAATGCAAATTAAAGCAACCCTGAGGTACCATCTTACATCTATCATATTAATTAATATGACAGAAATGTTGTTTGTCCTTCATTCTTCAGGAAGACCAATGACATCAGGAGGGTGAAATCTTGACTTGCAAGTGAATTGAATTTAAGTGAGGTGGGGCTGCATAAAGTCATCAGCCTCACTCTCTCTTCCAGAGTCATCTGAGTCCAGTGGCAAGACATAAGTCAGGATGACTGGAGATTGTCTTAGATGTAGTGGGGAGACCTTGTTTTTTTTAAACTAAGGTCTTTCCCAGGTATTTGTTTGTCTGAGGCAACATCCATTGAATGATTCAGTGATTTAAGTCTAGGTAAGAAATGAGGCAAACTTGGACTAGTTTGCCTACTCAAAAAAATTCAATCTAGGAGGGAAAGATCCTCTTGGTTTCTGGCCAGAACAGAAATAATTGCTACTTTCACTTGCTCTGAAGCAACAAAATCCAAACAGTGATGGAGTGAGGCTTGGACTGGGACCAATCATTGGCCAATAAGTGAATGCCAGAGTGATTTGGGTTTCAGGCACAGTCAAATAATTCCATGTGAATCCCAATGGGCTTTATCAAATCTTGGTTTTCCAGAGCTCTAGTTCAAGACATCATAAATGAAACTACATGGGACAAAAGCATTAATTGTACCAGTTTTTTTTAAAAAAGACAGAAATGATAAATGATAGAAGGGAGGTATGAAAATTAGGATAGTAATATATTGTTGGTGGAATTGTAAACTGAATCAACCATTCTGGAGAACAACTTGGAATTATGCCAAATGGTTATAAAATTGTGCATACCTTTTGACCCAGCAATACCACTGCTAAGTCTATATCCCAATGAGGGCAAAGAAAAAATGGAAAGGACCTACATATACAAAATATTTATAGCAGTTCTTTTTGAGGTGGCAAAGACTTGAAAATCGAAGGTATACCCATCAATTGCAGAATGGCTAAACAAGTTGTGGTATATGATTATGATGAAATACAATTGTGCTATAAGAAATGATGAGCAGAATGGTTTCAGAAAAATCTGTGAAGACTTATAGGAACTGATGCAAAGTGAAATGAGCAGAACCAGGAGAACATTGTACATAGTAAGAGCAACATTGTATGATGAGGAATTGTTAATGACAGCTATTCTCAGTAATGCAATGATCTAAGAGAAGTCTGAAGGACTTACGATGAACAAATGCTATCCCTCCAGAGAAAAAAAGTGATAAAGACTGAATGCAGATTGAAGCATACTTTTTTTAAAATGTCTTTTTATTTTGCCTATTTTCTCTTTCAACATGGGTAACGTAAAAAAGATGGTTTCCATGACTGCACATATATAATCTGTAACAAATTGCTTACCTTTTCAAGGAAGAGGAAGAAAATAAGGAGAGAGAGAGAGAGAATTTAGATCTCAAAATTTAAACAAAAAAATGTTAAAGTTGTTTTACATGAAATCAAAAGAATAATAAAAGGGAATAAAGCAATGGCTGTGTTGTTTTTGACTATTATTCTTGGACTTAGAAACAGTTATTGGGAGGGAGTGCAAGGAAAAAGCTTAGGTGATGCAGTTATGTATATGGGACAATCTAAATGTGGGTTCTCACTAATCAGGACAAAGTGACTTTGGCTGAGATTTTACTCACAGTGTCAGTGAGTCATTTTTTCCAGCATAGGTTAGCACAGGGAGACAGACAGAGAGGTCTAAGGACAGTGAGGACAAGGACTAGCCATGACACCATTTCAAAGCAGTTCAGAATTTATGGAGAGACTGTGCATCAGAACAAGAGGAGATACCAAACCCTTGTAGAACCCTGCAACAGTAATGAGCACCACCTAGCAACTTTGTCAATCAACACTTGGTTCCATGTCACAGATTCAAAGCAAACTGAAGAGTGGACCTGTAGCACAAAGGGTGGTATTACAGGCCCTAGCCAAGTGTGCCAATAGGAACAAGTTCAGACACAAGGAGCAGTTGTGTGCATCAGACCTCGGGAGTGGAGTCTGGCCTCATTTCTGTCTTTTTTGCGAGTCTACAGCCTGTAGAGGAATTATCAGAGTAGAAATCTCAGACCAAAGGTTTACCTGCAGTTTTGTAACTCAAACAATACAGATTCTCAGCTAGTTGAAAGTGACCAAATCCAGCTAACATCTCTCCTTATTCAGATCCAAATCCCAAGTCAAGAACTTGTAGAGCTCAGAGCTGCAGAGCAACAATCCTCATTTGCCCTAAATCAAACCTCTTTGGAAGCAACAAGGCTTGCAGTTCACTAGACTGAGTTATTCTTGAGGCATTGAAATAATGCTGGACTCCATAACCCAAGAAAACAGCAACAAGACCGCCAGACCCTCCTTCCAGAACAGCACAGACACCAACTATAATGTTAAGTCTAAAGTCAGTAAGTAAACTGGAAGAATGGGCACACAAACAAAAACAAAAATCCCAACATTTAAAATTATTATGGAAACAGGGATGCTCAACACACAAATCCAGAACAGAATGACTACAAAACATTTACAAAGAAAGCCTCAAAGCAAAGCGGGAACAAATTCAATTAGAATTGCTGAAAGAAATAAAGTGAGAGTTTTAAAAAGTTTATTTTTTTAAAAAATTAAGAGTTTAACTTTTTTTATAAGTAAAGTGATAGTGCTACAGGAAAAAAAAATAAAAAAGAAAACATAACTATTGAAGAAAGCATTGAAAAGGTTATTAACAGCTTACCAGAACCCATTAGAATCAGCTGGTGGCACAATGCATCAAGTGCTGGGTCTCATGTCAGAAGATTTGAGTTCAAATTTGGCCTCATGCACTTGCTGTTTGTATGACCCTGCAAGAGTTACTTAACTATTTTTTTGCCTTAGTTTCCTCAACTTTAAAATGGTGATAATAATAGCACTTACCTTGAATGGTTGTATAAGGATCAAATAGGATAACATCTATCAAAAGTACTCGACAACAGTGCCTGGCACATAGTAGATATCAAATAGTAAACAAGAAAGCATGGTAAATGCTTATGTACTCCCTTCCCTCTCCCCCTCCCCTTTCCTCAACAAATGCAATTATAATTTGTCAGCAGACTATAGCATCCCTGTAGGTCTCAGGAGACAACTTATGGACAAAGAAGCCTGCACCAGTAGAACTCAGTCAACGAGCTGTTAAATATTTACTATGTATTTCACTGTGTTAAGCATTGGTAAAGCAAAGAAATATAGCCCCAGTTTCTCTGTTCCATTTTCCTGAGAGTAACACAACCTCATCTTCTATCCTGTAAACTATAATTGAGAGTCTCTTCGTTGTATGTGGGATGGAAAGGGTCTTTCACACTGTTACTTGCTCTATATCCTATAAAACAGAGCTCTGATTGCTCACTTCAAAAATGAAGTGCAGTGAATTAATTGTGTTGGTAAAGTTCCTGAAGTTGAATACCTAAACTGTTCTTGTAGTGGAGGGAGGTGTGGAGGGTGGAAGAGAGTAAGCTCAACTGGTCAAACTACAGCTGGACCAAGACCTGACTGAATGCTTGAAAAAATAGGTATGGCAGCATTTGTTGATTTCTCAGGCAGCTTGTCCCAACAATCAGCTACTTTGACTTTAAGTCCTGAGGGAGGCAACCCCAGTCAGTTTTTACCAGTCATCTCAGTGTAATGCCCCACTGAGGTATAATATTAAGAATCAACAGGATTGTACAGAATGACTAAATTAGATGGGAGGACAGTGATTCTACAATTACATTCAAGTAACAGGCAATAAGAAATTTCTACCACTATACTTCAAGAATCCTATACATCAAAGATACAGAGCAATCATCCAGGATCACTGGAGACAGAGAATTATAAGAAGTGCTCTACATACAGAGACTGGAAGAAAAAATTGAATTTTTAAAAAAATATTTTATGCATACATGATAAGACCCCAGATATAATCTAGATGTGAGATAACCCTAGGGGGAGAGCAGTTCAGTTACCTCTTCAGGAAAATGTGTTTGTGATTCTGATCGGCAGGCTCCATACGTTACTGGGAAAGAGGCTTTGTAGCACTGGCATTACCATATGGCCAAGGTAGCCTGGAAATAAGCCTGTGGGAATAATTGCTTTATGCTGAGTGATAATTTAATAAATGTGTGGCCTAATGTACTTTCCTTAAATAGTCTCATGAGTTTTCTTCCATTACTGCCCCCTGGGGACCTCTTGGCACCTGTTATGGAAAAATAATTAAAAACTAAGATTTATCTCTTTGAGGAAGTGGAGCTTTATTTGACCTTGTTGGACACCAGAAAATATGAATCAGCATATTCAAATTCCTTTTGCTATTTCTCCAGTTACATGTGTTTTTACAAATAAGGTTTTAAAAAAGGACTAGAAAGAAGAAAACATTGGGAGAAAAGTCGCAATTTTTTGAATGTGATACAAGCAGTGGTGATTTTGTCTCATAACTTTATTAGTATAGGTTTAGAAATTCAGCAGTCAACTGACTAATTATTTTCTCCTTCGGAAAGCACTTTGTAATTAAAATAGTTGGCCACCAGGTGAACAGTAGTAACATGGTAACACAGTTAAAATAAGGATGATTTTGTTTTTATTGAAGGTCCATGAACTTTCATTACATATCTATTTTTAAATTTAAAAAAATCTACAAAACACATAAACATAAATAATACTAAATAAGAAAGTCAGTTATACAACAGAGAAATAAACACATTGATATTTATGCATTTTAATTATTAATGACTTAGAGATTATAACTCATTCCTCCTTTTTTTCTCACTTCTCTATAGATTCCTATAGATTCTCTATAGATTCATGATTCCAAGTAAAATGTATGGTTTCATGTTCAGATGTTTTAGTTGTCTGAGTCTTCAGTATCTTAGCAAAGATACTGAAGTGGTTGCCATTTCCTTCTTCAGTGTATTAAGGCAAACGGAGGTTAAATGATTTGCACAAAGTCACAGAGCTAGTTAATGTCTGAAGCCAAATTCGAATTCAAGTCTTCCTGACTTCAGGCCCAGCACTATATGTACTGAACCATCTAGCAGTGTTCAGAAAGGCCTAGCACCTTTCATGTGAGGACTTGCCACGCTCTTTTTCAGGGATGTTCATTCAAATTTGGTGTCCACCTGTCACCTGTCACCAGTGGCTCCAAGAAGCTGTATCAGTAAAACTGCAAGGCAGACAGGCTAAACCAGGTTGAGGGTAGCCAATAGACCTCAAACCTATTGGTGAGTTATGGGGATATCTACCCCAAGCATATGAAAACTTGCCCTGGCAGAATGGGTATGTGAGAGCAATTTGTTCAATGGCTATGAAGAGGCTAAAGCAGGCATTGTGGAGGTCAGTTAGAGGTTGATCAGACATCAAAGACATCAAGGTCTTCCACTGCAACCCAGGCATTTGTCAGTCATCAGCGGCAGGACTCAGACCCAGATGTTGTTGTCTCTAAGCCCAGTTCTCTATCTATTATTCAATGTTGCATATAAGTTCATAAAAACATACATATGCATACACATAATATACACACAGATATGTACATATATGTGTGTATATGTGCATGTATGTATACACACATACACACGCATATGCACATACACAAAATGTATAGAATGGCTCAGTGAATTGAGCACTGGGCCTGAAATCAGGAAGACTGAGTTCAAATATGACCTTGGACACTAGCTGTGTGATCTTCAGCAATCACAAAGTGGATTTCCTTGACTACAATAAAATTAGGATAATAATAGCACCTACTTCCTAGGATTGTTGTGAGAATCAAATGAGATAATATTTGTAGTGCTCAAAAAGAGAAATTTTTAGTTTGTTTTTTTCTCTCATCTAATTCATTTAACATAGTAGACTAGAATAAGACCAGGTGAGAGGGCTCTCTAAACTCAATTTCCTTTTCTTCATGATAGAAGCTGTAAGACAGAGATTGAAGCATCACGTATGTCTTTGTGTCTGCTACTTGAACTCCTGATTCTGCTTCCTCAATCAAATATCATTATTATCTTTATTATTTTGGGAGGAAATGCTTTATCTCTTTTTCCCTATGTTTCTGTGACTTTCTTTTTTGAACATTATGTGAATTAATTATTCATATCCAATGATGATTCCTTCTAGCTCCCTGAATTCATAAAAAAGCATTCTCTTTGAATTATATAGTACAGCAGTAACCCCAGATAAAAGGTCTCTCTGTTTGCAGTTCCCCAAATTCCTAGACACAACCGTATAATTTGAACCTCTTGGCCATTAATCCACACTGACCACTGTTCTTTCTCATTGGCCTGAATTGATATCACCATGTCACAGCTTTGTTAGTATCTTTGCACTATGGTTTTAGTCACAAGGTTGGACTTGCTTAAAGGCATTTGCACTCTGACTTGCCCTGGTGGTATATCTGGCTGATATTTTGGAGTCTCTTTAATCACGTTTCTAATTTAAATTCTGGACCATCTGACTATAACTCTCAAAGTACTACCTGCTGGTTGGCACGGCTGTACTGACTGGAGTTTGGCTTTGTGTTATTTTCTTTGCCCACACCTGATTTTTCTTGTCTTCTCCTTACTCTCCAATGAGGCAAGATAAGTGGTGGAGGGTTTGTAACCTAAAGAAGGAAAGACTCAGAAGACATTTGATAGCTGTCTTAAAGTATTTGAAAGGGTACTTTGTGGAAGATGGATTAGACTTATTCTGTTTGACACTAGAGGGTAGAACTAGAAGTAATGAGTAGAAGAAGTCAATTGAGGTTTGCTATAAGGAAAAAAGCAAAATAAAACATCCCAACAATGCTATGAAAAAGTATAAAGGGTTGCTTTAGAAGGTAGCAAATTCCTCCTCACTAAAGTCCCATCAAAAACAAGATGCCAAGTTTTTGGGTATATTACAGGCCATGTTATTTTTCTGGTGTGGGCTGGATTCAATGTCTTCTCAAGTTTTTTCTACTCTGAAATTCTGTGACTTTGTGGTTCATAACATATGATTAATGATGCCATTTTTCGCTTTATCTTTATTTTAATACTAGCATATAGAAAGGTTAATGCCTGTGAACCTTTGCATCAGAACTTGCTGATGTGCATCAGCACATGATTGGCATGGGAACAATAGCAGATATGAACCAAAATCTGTCATCTGTGTCTTTTCTTAGTTGTTCCACTGCATGACTTTGCTTTAGGTTGTGAAATGCTAGTAAAGATGCTTAGTAGGAGTTCAAAATAGAAATATATACTGAACACTAGAGGACTTGGAAGTAAAGGTTTATTTGTCAAAAATAATGGGTGTAAAATGCATGTAGCCTCTGTACTTAACACAGTTCCACTAGGCAAATATGCCAGAAACAATGTGAACAAGTGGTAGGGAGGGTATGCTTTGGTCCAAGGCCCTAGGATAAGGTTTTATAGCCTTGGAGCTTTATAGAATGGAGTGAGATTGGCCCATATCAACATAGACAATCAGCAAGGGCAGAGTATACAGGGAATTTGAACCTCTCCACAATAAGTCAAGAAAATGGGGAAGTTACAGCACTCTGGGTGGGCCTCCACAATTGGCAAATACATACATACATACATACATACATACATACATACATACATACATATGTATATATACACACACATACATATACATACATACATACACACACATAGACACATATACATATATGTGCATGTGTATACATATATATGCACATACATATACATATATATCTGTGTGTGTATGTATATGTATATGTGTATATATATATAGGACAGGGAGAAGTGATAAAGTTGATGTCTAGTCCATACATAGATATTCAATTCACCACTAGCTCTGTGTTATTTCCTCATATAATCTTTTCCATAGAAAACATTAGTTTTGACCAACTTGATCTGGAGTGGTTAGCTGAAAATCTGGTAAATACAGCACAGGATTCCTTACACTACCATAAGTATCACAAAAATCAACATAAGAATCAAGGTGGCTGATGGGAAGATGCCAAGGAATCTAGTATTTACCAGAGTAGAGATCATCCACACCATCAGGCTGGATTTTGGAGAATGACATGGCCCATGAACTTTGGAAGAAACCTTGTGTTTTCAACACACTTAGGAGATAATTCTTGGCAGGATATAGTCCATGGGGTCAGGGTTCTCATAATTAAGGTCTAAACAGTTACATAGCCAGTTTATGTCAGGTACTGGTGGGTACTAACTCTGATGAATGGCTAAGATCCCAAATTTTCCAGTTGTATTGTTCAAATACCCAGATGGATTTTAACTACTGTAAAGGAAGGTCTTGTTTCCTTTGAAAAAAAATACTGCTAATGGTCAGGATCTCCTGTTATAGCTCTGTTATAATATAATTATAAATAGATAGATGATAGATAGATGATAGATAGATACATAGATACATAGATACATAGATAGACAAATAATGATGGGAAAACAGGCCTGAAAAATAATGGACTAAATCATATAATGCAAATTACAAAATTGGGGCTACATAAAAAGGGAAAGAGGAGGTAGAAGATAGAGAGGAATATGTAAGTTACCACTTTGCTACATATATTCTTTATACATGCATCTTACTAACATTACTAACATCATTATTAATGCTATAAATTTGAGCCTACTGTCCCTAGAGACTTTGTATGTGGGCAAGGGGAGAGTATACTCCTGATTCAGGAAGAATATTCTCAAAAATTCTCCTTACTCTAACACCTTAGTAAATACCTTTGGTAAAAGCCAATTGAAGCTATGGATTTCAAAAGAAATCACAGCAGTGAAGGATTATAAGAGATGATATTAGAAACCTTCTACCTCAGGAATACTCCCTAGAATACTGAGGGAAGAAGTAGTGAGCTGTTCCCTCTGGAGACCCAGTCTGCCAGTCAGAATGAAGATTGGGGAAATACCCTGAGAAGGGCTGCTACACTAGCATATAGAGGAACTTATTTTTTGAACTCCTTGTAACATGTGCCCAAGTAGTGACATATCTGCGTCAAAATATATGACCAGTATGGTCATAATTACAAATTATTTTCTAGAGTGATTAGACCAATTCACAATCATACCAATTCATCAGTATGCTTGTATTTTCATCGTCTCTCCAATATTTACTAAAACTGCCCTTTGCCTCAAAGTAGTTTTAATTTTATCTTATCCTTAGTAATTTAAAATTATTATTCACATGTTTGTGGTAGTTAATTCTTCTTTTGAAAACTATTTGTGTCTTTTGACCATTCATGAATTAGGGAATTATTCTCAGTTAATATCTTCATTACCAAAACTAAATTCAATGAATAACAATGAAAGCACCATATCAAACTCTTTTTATGAGCCAAATATGTGTCTAATAATTAAAATAAGTAGGGACAAATCAGTAAAATAGAACTATAGGCCAATATCACTGAGCACTGATGTAAGAATTCTGAAAAAAAATACTAGAGAGAAAGATACACACAGACACACACACACACACACACACACATACACACACACATATACAGAGAGAGAGAGAGAGAGAGAGAGAGAGAGAGAGAGAGAGAGAGAGAGAGAGAAGGATAGATACAGAAAGACAGAGGCACACAAAGAGAGAGGTGAACCAAGTAGTAGCAAGAGAATAATGCTTCCTTTGTCCCATTTTTGTTGGAAAAGCTTGTACTATTTCTCCATTATAAGTTATACTAATTTTCAGGTTTTTTTCAATGATTTTCAGATATTTTACCATATAAAATGGTGTTCTCATTCCTAATACTTTAAAGTTTTAGCAGAAATGACTAATATTTTGTTGAAATCTCTTTCTTATTAATTCAATAGTTTATTTTTGTTGTTTTCATTTATAAGAGTAAATCCAAATTAGTCATTCTCTGTATGTTGAATATATCAATGGATTTATAATGGTCTTTGAACAAATATTGAACTCACTTCCGACACTTCAGTCCATTTCCCCATTACTTCTTCCATAGATAATCGCAGTAGCCTCCTAACTGCTCTTCTTGCCTCAGGTCTTACCATACTACAATCCATTTTAAACACTACTATAAAAATAGTGTTTCCTGAAGTTTCCTGAAGCAAAAATCTGACTGTCCCTACACTATTTAATCAACTCCACAGAGTTCCTATCATCTTTAGTCTAAAATATAAACTCTACTGTTTAGTTTTAGAAGCACTACACTATCTTTCTTCAGCCTATCTTTCTAGTTTTATTGGACGTTACTTGCCTTTTGGCACTTTGCAGAATAACCAAACTCATCTTCTCTCTCTTCTTTAGTCATCACACTGTTCTTTTATGCTGGTAATTTCCTATGCCTGGGACTAACCTATCACTGCATTATAGAGTACTTCTCTTTCATTAAGCCACAGTTTGAACGTTGTCTATGATATGAAACCTTTCCCTATTCCCCCCCAATTGCTAATGCTGTCCATCCCAAAATACTTAGATTTAACTATTACATATATGTGTGAAGGGGTATATGTATGTATTTGTAATTATTCTTTTTTTTTTGCTGTAAACGCACACACTTGTTGTCTCCATCATTATAATGTAAGCACTTGGTTAGTAGAGATTCATCCTTTGTATATATGTATTCCTAGCCCTTAAGTACAGTGCCTTGAATGTATAGGTACGTAATAAATATTTGTTGATCTATTTATGTTTAAATTTATTCACAAATTTAGTGCTTTATCTATAAAAATACTTAGTCATTGTTTTATACAATTAGACAAAATGGATTAATTAGATTGGAGGAACAAAATTCTAAAGTTTCTAGTAAATATTTTTAAAATAGAAAGGGAAAATAGATATCAAACTACATTATATATCAAACCATATTATATAACTCTAATTATCAAAGCTATTTAGTTTAAAGCTAAAAAAGTAGAATCAACCAGATTTTCAGGAATCAGAAACTATACAGCTAAGAAGTTTGGTGTTTGAACAACTAAGAATATAAATTATTTGTTTTCAGCAGTAGTTTTTTTTTTCCTTTTGATGCAAAGTGCCAATTTGTTAAACATTGTGTTAATCATAATGGTAGCTGACATCAATAGATTGTTTCACACTTTGCATATATTGCATGATTTAATCCTTCTAACAACTTTGTAAGGTAGGTTCTGTTTTTATCCTTTAATTATAGCAGAGGGAACTGAGTATGAGCAAGGTTAAATGGCTTGACCAGTGTCATACACCAAGTAATTATCTGAAATGATATTAGAACCATCGTCATCCTAGACTGAATTTTAGCACTCTGTCTATTAAAAACATGATGTCTTCAACAGGACTCTGAAATATATATATATATTTGGTTACGCAATGGGATTAAGTGATATATATTTGGATAGGGAATGGGGTTAAGTGACTTGCCCAGGATCACACAGCTAGTAAGTGTTATGTGTCTGAGGCCAGATTTGAACTCAGGTCCTCCTGAATCCAGGGCCGGTGCTCTATCCACTGTGCCACCTACCTGCCCCTGAAAAATATTTTTAAAATTAAGTTGAAATCTTAACATATCACTCTTTTGTTAAAACTTAGAACTCTGCATGTGACAGAAATTCATTCATTTGGTACTGTAAGTGTAAGATATTACTTCTCCAAAAGGTTTAGCTGTAATTTATTTTCTGTAATATATAAACTTTTCTTAGCTTTGCAAAATAAGTACAGTGGTTAGTCATTCAGCCACAATGTTCAGCTTATTGTTTTCATCTCGTTAATCATCAGCAATTTAGTGAGAGAACAACAATTACTTAGACTAATTTGGAAATTGAAATGATGACATATGTATGTGTCTATTCATCCATTCAAACATTTTTCTGATGTTCTATATAAATGGGAGAAGATTCCACAGAAAAAGTCCCTTGCTAGAATTACAATAGAATTATTATTTTTAGGTTTATATTAAAACTTTTAGATCTGCTATAAATACTGTATAGATTTGCTTTTTTGGTGATGTTCAGAGTGACTTTCAATACTTCAGAAATATGCAAAACACTAAAAGGAGAGAAAGGTGTTGTAGCTATGAACCATAATTTAGTAACTTTTTTGTATTCTTGTCCTGACTCTCCAAATCCCCACAATTCAGCTCCTGACTACACTGTTTCTCTAATTTTCCTCTACTATATCCATCTCACTCCTGTCATTCATTTCAAGCACATATTCTATCTACTTCTTTTGTTCCCCTGTCTTATTCTTGCCTCTGTTTATTATGCCCATCTTACAAGTGATCTCCTTTCATATGCCTTCTCACAATTCAACTTTCTATAAAGTCCTTTGAGAGTTGATATAGTCTCCTCAGATCATAGCTGATGATTGGGTATTATTAATTTTTGAAACTCCATAATTTTGAATTTCAAATTATGCTTTGACAGTGTCTGCAAGGAAACCATATATTTTGGTCCCTAAGTTTGATTGTTTTGTTTTTTATCCCACTCCCTATTATGCCCACCTAATCACAGAGCAGTGAGGTAAATTTTCAATGCATAATAAAGTGGCAGTAATAGCAACTATCTTTTTTTCTGTCCCTATTTTTATTCACTATTAATTTTTATTGATTATTTTTTATTTTATATAACTTTTTTGATAGAATATGTATTTTTAACTTTGTTTTTTTTTAAATTTAGAGTTCCAAATAGTCTCCCTCCCTGTAGTCCCTCCTCTAACCATTGATAAAAAAAGAAATATGATATCCATCATAAATCTTAAGTCACGCAAACCATTTCCATATTAGCCATATTGCCAAAATAAGCAAGAAAAAGAAAGTGAAAAATAGTCTGCTTCAATTTGCACTCAGACTTCATCAATTCTCTCTTTGGAAGTGTATGGCATTTTTGATCATGCATCCTTTGGAATTAACTTAGATTGTTGTACTGATCAAGTAGCTAAGTCTTTCACAGTTGATCATCATAGTAATATTGCTGTTACTGTGTACGGTGTTCTAATTCTGTTCACTTCATTTTGTATCTTATATATATCTTCCCAGGTTTTTCTGACACTATGTAGCTAATCATTCCTTACAGCACAATAGTATTCTATCACAACTATATATCACAACCTCTTTAGTCATTATTCAATTGATGAGAATTCCCTTAATTTCTAATTCTTTGCTACCACAAAAAGAGCTGCTGATTCCAAAAGACTCATGATGGAAAATGCTATTCACATCCAGAGAAAGAACTATGAATTCTAAATGCAGATCTAAACATACTATTTCCACCTTTTTTTTCTTTCTCATGGTTTTTGCCTTTTGTTCTGATTCTTCTTTCACAACATGACTAATGTGGACATATGTTTAATATAATTGTACATGTATAACCTATATCAGATTGCTTGCTGTCTTAGGAATAGGGGAGGGAAGGAAAGAAAGGATTAAAAACTGGAATTTGAAATCTTATGAAAGTGAATGTTGAAAACTATCTTTACATGTAATCAGAAAAAAAATAAAATACTATTGAGTAGAAAAGTAAAAAAAAAAAGATTTGCTGCAAATATGTTTGTACATATTGGTAATTTTCCTTTGATCTCTTTGGGTCACAGACCTAGTAGGATCAATTTCATTTTTGACTTGATCACTCCCCCAGGAATTTATCAAATATAGATATTTGTTATGCCCACATCTTCACTTGTTCTGCTAAACATCCCTGGGAGCCTAAAAGCTAGATTGCACTATGTGGAAGTAGTTATGAATTGCCAAGGTCTATGCTTAGTGATTTTCCTCTATCACAGAGAAGTAAGATAGTAAAACAGGTATAGGGTCTGTCTTGAAGTCAGGAGGGATGAGGGTCAAGTCTGACTTTGGACATATACTCTAAGACAATACTGGCACAAATCAGATCACATTTCTTCCTCCTCCACAACCCATCCACTCATCCAAAATTTTAATTGGTTTTTTTATGGATAAATTGGGAGATGGAGAAATAAAAACATTACAAGAGAATTAAAGAAATGAAGTATATAAGGATTTGCATTTAAGTCAGTAAAGGAAAAAAAGTAAGACATCTTTTTTCTATTGACCAGTAACAGAGCATTGGGAAAGAAAATCCTAGTTCATATAGATTTGTATGTGAATTTTATCATCATTATAAAGAAAAAAAACCCTAATATCTGTGCTATAAAAGTAATTCCTAATAGTTGTTAGACAAAGCACACCATCAAATTCCTTTTCTTAGAAAGATGTGTTGTTAATGCACAAACCTAGGAGGGACAAAAGAAAAAAGAGAATTATAGACCATTGTTAACAATTAATATTAATGCCAAAATTTTGATTAAAATATTGTCAAAATTCTACAGCAGTATGTCAAAAAATTATTCACAAAGTATCAAGTAGGATATGTGAATATATCAACATTAGAAAATCAATGATCATAATTAATCACATGAAATTAATTGCATGAAAAAATTTTAAACAGATAAAAATTAAGGGAGGTAGTTCTAAAAGTAATTTCATTTCTATAAAGAATGCTCAGTGAAGAAATTCCTGCTACAAATGTAAGTTGGCAATTATTTATTCTTTAAGCATTTTCTGAGGCCAGATTTTGTTAGATTGTATAAGTCAGAAAAAGCTAGAAAAATCATAAGGATCATAAACAGTTCAATATAGAGGCACTTGTCTTGTGCAATAGGCTGTGCCATATACAAAATTAGGAATGTGAAATAAATAATGTTATCAGAAAAATATATAAACAAAAAACAAGATAGACTGGTCATGTGGTAAGGAGAAGTGATAACAGGCAGATTGACTGACTCAGTGTTATATTAGTATCTTGTTTAAAGAGAAAGTGAAGAAGATGAGATTGGAAAGATGGCACAGTAAGAAAGAACAGTACAACCCAGCTTTCTCCCATACCTTTAACAAATACCAAGGCAGAACATCAAATAAGGAAATGAAAGCTAGACAGAAAACGTATTGTCATTTGAACAGCTTACTCATCACAGGAAGATGGTCAGAGATATGTAGACCATGAAGAAAAAGTTTGGCTAGAAATCTTCATGCTAAGGAATCCAGTACAGGGACTAAGATAGAGCTTATGGCTTTGTTTGGATCAGGCATGGTAGCAAGATACAGAATGAGACAGACCCTGGATCGGGGTCTTGGATACAGCCAGGGCTAAAGTTAGGACAGGAAAAAATGGGTGAGGGGCAAAGGAAAAGTTGTGTTGCTAACCCCAGAGAAGAAGCCTTCCAAAAAAGACTCAGGCTGGGGTGTGCAGTGGGGTACCAAGGGAGTGAGTGTGAATCTGAGGCTATCCTACAGATCTACCATTTTTAATCTGCATTGCCTTCCAACTAGCTTACTGCAATGAGGACCAGCTGCTATCTACTAGAGCTAAACTGCAAAACTGCAGCTGTGTCATTCTGACCTAAAATAAATCCAGAAACTTGCAAAAGTCAGGCTGGGAGATCAAATAAAAGACTGCTTGGGATGTGTTTAAATTTGACATATCTTGTCCCTAAAGGAGATTCTTAGAGAATGTGGTAATGCCCTAACTGAAATTCTTGAGAATGTGGTACTCAAAAACAGATAAAAGCAGGGGTAGAATCCTAGCTAAAATAGATAAGAAGGCCTGACATTCTCTCCAGAAATTTGCAGAACCATATTGTTAAAAAAAAAGTCCCAATTCAGGAAGCAAAGCTAGAAGAATGTACACACAAAATACACAAATGGTAATAACTACTAAGAACTATTGAATGTTTCAAGTATAGATCTTTTGCATTGAGCATACTCCTTTCTCACCATAAATTTATTTGTAAAGAGAGGGTGGGAGAGGGGGTAGATGAAAAAGTATAAGCAAACAGGATGGTAGGAAATACATAATTAATTATCCTAATAGCACATGTGAATGAGATAAACTCACTCACAAAAAAGAATATTAAATTAGAAAGATGAATCTAAGAAAATATTGTTTATAAGGAAAAAATCAAAATATAGACTTGCACAGAAATTAAAATAAGAGGCTGGGGCAAAATCCATTATGCTAAACACACACACACACACACACACACACACACACACACACACACACACACACACATGCCTGAATAAAAATAGTGACCAAAGTCTTATAAAGGGGAAAAAAAAAACCCTGCAAGAATAGTTTTAATTAAAAGAGACAAAGAAGAAAATATATGATGATTAAAAGAATTCTAGACAATGGATTAATAATTAGCACATAGACAGCAAATATCATCCTACCTAAATACTTTTTTAAAGATGTTAAATGAGCCAGCAATAGCACTTCGATTGCTGTATCTCAAAGAGATCACACAAATGGAAAAGTACCCACATATACAAAAATATTTATAGAAGCTCTTTTTGTGGTGGCAAAGAATTGGAAATTGAGGAATGTCCATCAATTGGGGAATGGGTGAAGAAATTCTTGTATATGAATGTAATGTTATAAGAAATAATGAGCAGATAGACTTCAGAAAAACCTGGAAAGACTTGTATGGACTGATGCTGAGTGAAGTGAGCAGAACCAGGAGAACACTGTATACAGTAACAGCCATGTTGTGTGATGACTAAGGTTGATAGACTTAACTCTTCTCAGCAATGCAAGGATCTAAGACATCTCCAAAGGTCTCATGATGGAAAATGCTATCCACATCCAAAGAAAGAACTATGGAGTTTGAATGCAGATCGAAGCATACTATTTGCTCTTTTTTTTTCTTCTGTTGTTCCCTCTTTCTAACGGTTCTTCCTATTAGTTCTAATTCTTCCTTACATCACTAATGTGAAAATATGTTTAACAGGAATGTATATGTATAGCCTATATAAGATCGTGAACCATTTTGGGGAGGGATGGGGGAGGAAGAGGGAGAAAAATTTTAAACTCAAAAGCTTATGGAAGTGATTGTTGATAAATCAAAATAAATTAATAAAAAAAATTTTAAAGTTAAATGAGTTAAAGGGACACATAGATAATAAAACTATAATAATTGGAGACCTCAATGCAGCCCTTTTAGTCCTTGAGAAATCTAAGAAAAAAATAAGAAATATTAAAGTTAAGAATGTGAATTTATGTCAAAAAATGTTAAATATGAAAGTTATCTGATGATTGACTATTAAATAATAATAGGAAGAAATAGACATTGTTCTGAACTGTGTATGTCAGCTTTCAAAAACAAAGACCATGCTTTTCATCATTAAAAACTTTACAAACAGAGAAAAGGATAAATACTAAATATATTTGGCTGACAAAAAAAGTCAATAAATCATATAAATGGAGGCAGTGGAAAATGATTAAAATTAGACACTTTTAAATTTTAAAAAATTGTGGCACAAAAAACACTTTGGAGAAATAATAGCTAATTTCATCAAAGAAAATAACAAGAATGAGACAGAATGTGTATTTTTTTTTAAATGCAGCCAATGTAGTCCACAGGAAAAAGTACATAACTCTAAACATTTTCAACAACAAAAGAAAGGAAGAGCAAATCAATGAACATTCAACTAAAAAGAGGCAACTAGAAAACCAATAACTTTAAAAATTGACTAATCACCAAAATATAAATCATGAAAACCAAAGGACAATTTCAATTGAAGCAAAAAATAAATAAATACAACTAGGAATGTTTTTCAACCAAACAATAACTACTTTTAAAAGAAAGAAGAAAAAAAATTTCCAGAATTAAAATTGGAAATAAGACAATCACAAAAAAAGAAGTAAATTACCTTCTTAGAAGCTTTTTGCCCAACTACATTCCAATAATACTGTCAACTTAAGTGAACTCTATCAATGTTTATAAAAATATGTAATTGCCCAGATTAATAAAATGAAAAAAATGTATCCCATCTAAAAGATGTAATGTCTTGGGGGAATTAATTCATAAACAAATTCCCAAACAGGAAAAATAACCCAGGATTAGATTGATTTATAAATGATTCCATAAAACATGTAAAGAACAATTAATTCTAATATTAAACTGTCTGCAAAGAATCCTATCAAATTCCTTCTATCTAAGAAATATGGTTTGCTATCTAAGGCAAGCAGTATTAAAACAGGGAAAGAAAAGTGAAAGTCACTGTTCTTAAAGAACATTGATGTAAAATAATTTAAATAAAATATTATCAAGATGTTATAATATCATATGAAGGTATAAAGATAGAATATGAAAAATTCAGAGAAATAGGAAGGCTTCTATGATGAATTGACAAAAAAATTTTATAGCAGCATTTTTTGTGATAGTCAAAAAATGTCCTACTAAAAAAATAACTACCCACTACTTAGAGAATAACTATAATAAAATATTACTATATTATAAGAAATCAAATACATTATGTATTTAAAGAAATTTGGAAGATATTTGGAATGAATTAATGCAGAGGAATATGAGCAGATTTTGGGTAACAACTTGTGGAATGAAAACAACATAAAAAAAATTCATGACAATATAATGGCCAATCTTTATTTTAGAAAATAGATACTGAACTATAAACTTCTGAAGATTGAACAAATATATTACAGACTATTGATACTTTAAGAAGCATAATTTGTCAGTAGTAATTAATTTGTTAACTTGTTTCACTTAACTATACTCCCTTTTTCTTATAATGGAAACCTTTATTTGAGTCTGATTACTTGAGATTCATAATATTCTTATAGTATGGGCTCCAAGATCCATAACTATACATCATCACAAGAAAAGTACTGTTATTGAAAAGTAACATTTTCTTTCATGATACAATTCAAGACCATTGAAAATGCTATAAGGTGCCCTATGCACAAGTTTATAGTACATGTATATATGTGTAGTCATGCAAAATCTGATATAGATAGATATAGACAGAGGGCACAGGGTGAGTTGAATATGAAGGGATGATATCTAAAAAATAAATTTAAAAGGTGACAGGGGATTGTACTGGGAGAAGGAGAAAGGGAGACATAGAATACGGTAAAGTATCTTACATAAAAGAGGCAAGAAAAACTTTTATAGAGGAAGGGAAGTGGGGGAAGGTGAGAGCGATTGAGTGAATCTTATTCTCATTGGATTTGGTTTAAGGAGGGAATAACATACTCAGTTGGGTATGAATATCTATCTTACCCTACAGGAAAATAAGTGAGAAGGGGATCAGAGTGGGGGGAATAGATAGAAGAGAGGGCAGATTGGGTATTGGGCTAATCAGAAGCAAACACTTTTGAGGAGGGATAGGGTAAAAGGAGAGAATAGAATGAACAGAGCGGGGATAGGATGAAGGGAAATATAGTTAGTTTTTCATGACATGACTATTATGGAAGTGTTTTGCATGACCACACATATATAACCTGTACTGAGTTGCTTGCCTTCTCAATGAGGGTGGATGGAGAAGGAGAAAGGGAGAGAATTTGGAACCTAAAGTTTAAAAACAAGTTTTAAAAACTGTTTTTGCATGCAACTCAGAAATAAGATATACAAGCAATGGGGTACAGAAATCTATCCTACCCTATAGAAAAATAGAAGGGAATAAGAGAAGGAGGGGTGATAAAAGGGAGAGAAGATTAGGGGAAGGGGTATTCAGAATGCACTCTGCCTTGGGTTGGGGGAGGGGCAAGACGGGGAGAAAATTTGGAGCTTAAAATCTTATGGAAGTGAATGTTGACAACTAAAAGTAAATTAATTAATTTTGAAAAAAGAAACTGCTATAAAATGCCCTAAATCTAAATCTGTTCATTGCCTTCTTCAAACTCAAGTAATTAATTCCCCCCTTTTTACTGATTCAGAGATAAAATTTTGCTTGAAGCATTGCTTTAATTTTATCCCATAAGTTTTGATATGTTGTGTCAATGTTGTAAATTATCTCCAATATAACCTATCACATTTATATAATTAAATTTGTTTACTTCAGACAACTTATACTTTTAATCAATCTTTTAATCAATTCAGTAACTTTTTTCTCATTTTTATATAAAAAATTTAATTCCTTCTCAATCAAAGTTATAAGTAAATTTTTCCTCTATCATTCTACTCACTTTTTTTGTGAGGAAACACAGCCCATCTTACTTCACTATGAACTCTTAAGTTTTTAGAGCAGGTTCTCTTAACTAAAAAGATAGTCTTTCTAAGCTAAGAGTTTTACTTTGAATTTTCACAAACACGCGCACACATACACACACACACACACACACACACACACACACACACACCATTTCCCTACTCTATTTTTTCACATTTTTATTTGTTATTATCTGTTTTTTAACTAGTTTGTCAGTTTAAAATTATCTTCCTATTTATTCATTAATGCACCTAGGTTGAGACCCATAACTTCCAAATATTTTTCAACTTTTCTCTTTTGTTATTTGTTTTTCTTGGTAGATCACAGGCTATTTTAAGCCTTTTTTATTGCTATGTAATTTTAAATACATATGTGTTATTAAATGACTATCCTTTGTCTTCAAAGAATGCTTAACTGGCATTGGAAGGTGATTTGGGATGAAGTCATATATATTGATTTATAGCATATCATATTCTAACTTTGGTTATTAATATTTTTATGTGTAAAATTCAAATTGGGTTTTTGGATATGCAATGCCTTTTACCTTGGTTGATTATAAAATCATCTCCTAATTTGATAAAATTTATTTGTGAGCTAAATTTAAGCTTCATTCCTATGTGAATTATCATTTTAGAATCTCTCCTTCATTGACACTATTTCTAGGACACCTTATTTATTCTTTTCTATGCAATTTTGGAAAAGGGTAAAACTTCTTAATTTTCTATAAAGGGTTTGGTTTGGAGGAATTCCCTAATTAATTTCATGAATTTACCTAGACATTAATTTTTGTTTTCAGTATTTGATTATCCATAACTTCTTTCATATAAAGTATAGACATAATCTTCATCTCTTTTTGAAAATGAGAGACAATAGCTTATTAAATTTTCATGTTTTAGAACAGGGGTGTGGAACCTATGGCCTTAAGGCCACATGCAGCCTTCTAGGTCCTTAAGTGTAGTCTTTTGACTGAATCCATATTTTATATAACAAATCCTTTTATTTTAATGAATATTTATTTTAATTTAATTGTTCTTTTTATATGTTATTTTATTTTTAAAGTGAATGTATTTTAAATACCAAAGAATAAAATAATTTTCAACAAAATAATAATTTCAGATTGATTAGCATAGTTAGAACATTAGTAAGCCATAAGAGCTAAATTTATGGCTGCTATGTTCATTATTTAGTTCTAACTTCCCCATGCCTGAGTGACACAACTACCAAACAAGGCTGGTTGGCGAGAGTTTATGGTGGTCCATTATGTCAGTCTGCTATCTGCTTTTGAAAATGGCACACTGTGTTTCTGTTTGAAGTGGAATTTGTGAATAGTTATGCAGCTCAACAGCATTTTCAAATTCTCTGCTTAATAGCCCATCAGTCAAAAAAGACCAAGAAAAATCTGAAGGAAGAAACCAGATTTTTTAATGATGATTGGGGATTGCAATATTATCTTGTTTCTGTTAAAGATAAGATGATTTGCTTGCTTTGTGATACTGCAATATCAACATTAAAGTTCAATGTTCATCAGCATTATAACACTCATAAGGACCACAGATATTTTTAATTAGAAGGAGAGGCACAAAAGATTGCATTGCAGAAACTAAAAGATGAAAAGTAAAACCAAAGACAATTCATTTAAGCAGCGGTAAATTCTGGAAATAATGCCACTCAAGTAACTTATCAAGTAGCTTATATATTTGGGGAGGGGGAGGGAAGGAAGCCATTCAGTGATGCAGAAATTGTAAAAGAATTCATTGTCAGAGTTAGAGGATGTTTAGACCCCAACAATGTTTCAAAATACAAACAACTGCCTCTTTCAAGGAGAACCACAACCAATCACAACACGAATTAGCCTTCAACTTAACAGAATAACTTCATGTAATACATCAAAAGGGAAATATGTATTATTCAATCACTTTGGATGAGTCAACTGATGCTACTGACTCTGTACAGGTTTTACATTTCATTTGGGTCATAACAGAAGATTTTCTTTACTAGGAAGAGTTACTTTGGGAACTCTTGCGAACAGAACACAAGAAATAGATATCTTCAACAACTTTCAAGATAAATGTTGTGAAGTTGGACTGAATTTGGTAAATTTAGTGACTGTATGTACAGACAATGCACCTTCCATGGCAGGAAAACATGAAGGATTTATTTCACAGATAAAAAAAAAAAAGGATTAACAGATCTAGATGCTCTCATTTCTTTTCATCATATTTTCCATTAGCAAAACCTCTGTGGTAAAGCTGCTATTTTAAGTGACACTTTGCAACAAGTTATAAGTATTATTAACTATATTTGTGCGAAATGCAGCACAGCATCAGCAGTTTAATAAAATGCTAGAGTTGAATGTTGAGATATTCAGTGTGGACTTGCCATAAGTGTGTTGGCTATTGCAAGGACAGACAGGTGTTAACCAAAATTAACCAATGTCTCTATGAGAACAGATAGTTAAATTTCATGAAGAACAGAATCAGCAATATGACTTATTGAAAGATGATTTCTATAAGAATGCTGTGTTTGTTTGATATCGTGTCAACTCAAAATGACTTGAATATTTTTTTGCAAAGTAATATGTGGCATATACGATATGTGGCAAAAAATCCAAGCATTTTGAAAAAAGGTTTTTTTTCAAAACACTTCTTCAAAAGGAAATTTCAGATGAACATTTTCCCTAGTTAGCAAAAGTCATTGATGAGCAGGATGATATATGTGAATCATTTGAAGAATATTCAGCTGTTATAGACCTGTTAATTGGAGAAAACAATGAAAGGTTTACTGACTTTGAGAGTCATGACATCACATTCAAATTAGCATTTCATCCTCACCTAGTTGGTATCACCAAGGCACCTGAAGAACTACAGATGGAATTGATTGAGCTCTCAGTAGATGACTTTTAAAGTCATTGTTTAATGCTAAGAAAGATCCAATTGAAATATGAGAAAATGCAGTAGAATACCCATGTCTTCAGCAATATGCCCGAAAGATGCTTTCTTGTTTTTCAACCACTTATTGCTACAAATCTACATTCTTCTATCTAATCCAAATTAAGATGTCCTTAAGGTCACAAAAGACCGATAACCATTTCGAGGATCAACTGAAACTGTGGACATCCATGCTGCAACCAAATATTCAATCTTTTCCAATGAAAAGCTGACACAACAAAGTCATTGAAAGGTTAGTTAACTTTAAAATTAATAAATAGTTTTCATTTTTTGAAATGTTTAAGTACAAAATAGTTAGATTTTTACAAAATAATGCACATTTTAAAATAAGTCTAATGGAACTTTCTTGAATATGCCCTTACTTGATTACAGCTAAATATTAATGCAGCCTTCCAAAATGAGAAGGTTCTCCACCCCTGATTGAGAATATGCCCAAGATGATTTGGTTGGCTTACACTCCACAATCCCCTGCTATCTTCTTCCCAACAACCTTGTTTTCTGAGTTATTGTCCATGCCTTGGAGGTTTTATCTTTCATTTCTAAGGTCTAAGGCCCTGCTGATCTGTTTGGTAATGATCCCACATAGCTTATTATTTCAGAAAGGACTTAGCTTTTTAAAATTCATTCCCTAGTCTCCTGTTATTTTCTTACCAACCTCCATGTTGCATATGTGTGTATACTCCCTCCTCCCTATAGCATTATTTTACTTTGATGCCTACTGATCCATGCTTGGCTAGGCATAGAATGAAATCTCACTGAATGAGAGACCACTAGATTTCAGTTCTGTTGTAAGCTAGTCTTATAATCACTGATCTCAAATATTTAATTAAAAAACTATAATAATTAAGAACATTTAATTTTAAAGATAACATAAAATAATAGCAAATATTATGTTTTGCTTAAAAAGTGTAGCTTCCTAATTACTGCCATATGTTATTGTACTGTGTGGAGAATTTACATTTAGTAGAAAACAGTCATAGCTTATGCAAACACTTGGCAACACAAATTGAAATTACTTTAGTACATAAGACCTTTGAGCTTCTTAGTTTCATTAGCATTCAAAAGGGACTTTTAAATGTTTTATCGATGTTTGAAAACATAACACAATGTGCAAATTCAGTTTTAATCTAATGTTTACTATAACTGGAGATAAAGTGTGTATCACAGTATGTTTAACAGTGACTTTAAAACAACTATGTTATTTTAGTTTACAAATAAAGTCCAACAAACTGAAAGATTTATTCAGCCTATCCATTATGTAAATAATCAGAACAAACAGAAGGAAGACATGTCATTTAAAATAATTTAGAAGTGAAAGAAAAAAAAACTATATCCACTTAAATCATCAATGGAATTAATTAACTTCTGCAAACCCCTCCTAGAATGCCATTTCTCTAGCAGATAATGGCATGAAAAATTTCAATGCTGGAAAATATTACCATAGAATTCCTGCTTTTATCTACAATTAAGATTAGAAACAAACAAACGTACAAAACAGACCTCATACTACTCACCAGATACAAAGAATATAGAGTGCAAACAAGTATGGATGAGAATTGTTTAGAAATAGTGTAAAGTCAATGCATCAAATCAACTATGTGGATTCACACAAGATGACAAGAAACTTAATGTGTTTTTTTTCTGACAAGAAGAGAAAAGAAAAGAAAAGAAAAGAAGAAAAGAAAAGAAAAGAAAAGAAAAGAAAAGAAAAGAAAAGAAAAGAAAGGAAAAGAAAAGAAAAGAAAAGAAAAGAAAGAAAAGAAGAAAAGAAAAGAAAAGAAAAGAAAAGAAAAGAAAAGAAAAGAAGATTTTCTAATGAAATAAACAGATTGAGATATAGCCAAAATAATTGGAGGGAACAAACAGATTCATCTCTAGAGTGTTGTTTTAAATCTGTGCTTGTCTTTCTGTTTCAGCTGTGTTTTTTGTATACAACATATTGTTAGATTCATACTTCTAATCCATTCTGCTATCTGCAAACATTTTATGGGTTAGCTCATATCATTCAGATTCACAGTTATGATTGCTGTGTACTTCCCCATTCTGTCTTTGCCTTCCCCCTTTTCCCAGTGCATACCTCTATTTCACCCCTACATTTTTGGGAGATCCTCCCAACATAATCAACTCACATTGGTGCCCTCTAGACTCCTTTTAACTTCCTTAATAATGATGAAGTTCAGTAATTACATGTTTCATCTCACTATGTAGGAATGTAAACATTTTAACTTTATTGAGTCCATAATGATTATTCATTCAGGTTTACCTTTTTATGCTTCTCTTGAGTCTTATGTTTGAAAATCAAATTTTCTATTCAGTTCTGGTCTTTTTATCAGGACTCCTTGAAAGTCTTCTGTTTCACTAAATATCAATTTTCTGCCCTGAAGGATTATACTGAGTTTCACTGGGTAAGTTATTCTTGGTGGTAATCCTAGCACATTTTTCTTCTGCCATATTCATATTCTGAGCCCTCTACAACCTCAACATGGAAGCTGCTAAATCTTGTGTGATCCTGACTGGCTCTCTGACATTTGAATTGTTTCTTTCTGTCTATCCACAATATTTTCTTCTTGATCTGGGACCTCTGGAATGTGTTATAATATTCTTGAGAGTTTTCACTTGGGGATCTCTTTCAGGAGGTGATTGGTAGATTCTTTCAATTTCTATTTTATTCTCTGGATCTAAGATATTGAGACAGTTTTCCTTTATAATTTCTTGAAATATGTTGTCTAGGATACTTTTGATTATGGTTTTTAGGTATTCTAACAATTCTTAAACTATCTCTTTTTGATCTATTTTTCAAGGTTAGTTTTTTTTTTTAAGATGAGGTATTTCACCTTTCCTTCCATTTGTTTTTTCATTCTTTTGACTTGATTTTATGTCTTCTTGAAGTCTCATGGAGTCATTAGTTTCCAATAGCCCAATTCTAATTTTTAAGGACTTATTTTCTTCAGTAAGTTTTTATATCTCTTTTTCCATTTGGCCTACTTTGCTTTTTTAAGGAATTCTTCATTGAATTGTTGTACCTCTTTTACCAGTAGGCTATTTTTGTTTTAAGGCATTATTTTCTTCAGTATTTTTCTGCCTCTTTTACCAAGCTATTCATTTCTTTTCATAATTTTCTTGAATCATTTTTATTCCCTCCCCTATTTTTTCCACTACTGCTTTTATATCTTTCTTTAGCTCTTCTAGGAATTCTTGCTGACCTTGAGTCCAATTAGCAATTTTTTTGAGGTTATACTTGTAGCTGTTTTCACATTGTTGTCTTCTAAGTTCATGTTTTGGTCTTCCCTGCCATAGTAGTTGCTTTTTATGGTCAAGTTTGTCGTTGTTGTCATTGTTATTTTTTCAGCCTATTTCCTCACTTTGAACTTTATGTTAAAGTTGGACTCTGCCTGCTTGGAGGCAGGGAAAGCACTGTAGCAAGCTCCAGGCTTTTTTGTGCTACTGTTTTCAGAGTTAGTTCTGTGAGGTCTGCAAGTTTTCATTGTTCCAAAGTGGTGTTAGTGGTCACTGATTTGCTGATATGATTTCTGTTCTTTACCCAGGATAGCTTCTTGTAGGTCACAGGGAAGCAGGGACCCTTGTTGTACTTCCAGTGCCAAGAGGAGCAGTAGCACTTGTAGCTACATGAAAACATGGGACCTGGTTACAGTTTCAGGGCCAAGAGGATAACTAATACTTGTGGCTATAGGGCAGCAGGAACAATTCCTACTGGATATTCAACAAATAGTTGCTCACTGATAAACAATATTTTGAAACACCAGCCATATATATATATATATGGATGTGCCTATAGTCAAAACTCTACTGAAACAAGGTCAGCTAGGTGACACAGTGGATAGAATACCAGTACTGGAATTAGGAAATTCATCTTGAGTTCAAATCTGGTCTTAGACACTCACTAGCTGTGTGACTTTGGGTAAATCACTTAAAACTTTTTGCCTCAGTTTCCTCATCAGTAAAATGAGCTGGAGGAGGAAATGACAAACCATTCCAGTATCTTTGCCAAGGAAACCTCAGATGGAGTCACAAAGAGTCAGGCATAACTGAAATGACTTAACACAATAAAATAGTCAATACATTCAAAAATTGGGGCAGTTGGTGGTGCAGTGGATAGAGCACCAGCCCTGAAGTCAGGAGGACCTGAGTTCAAATCCAGCCTCAGACCAAACACTTGACACTTACTAGCTGTGTGACCCTGGGCAAGTCACTTAACCCCAATTGCTTAAAAGCAAAAAAAAATACATTCAAAAATTAACTCAAATACAAATTCCTATGAAAGGGCAATAAAGGGTAGATAAGAAGAGACCAAAATTAGATGTTTAAAGAATATGTGTATACCAACATACAGAGAAGAGAAAAAAATTTAAAAGCTAAGAGAAGGAAATGGATGAATGAGGCAGAGTGAGGGATAAAAGAAACAAGCTTAAGCAGATACCAGTTCTTACTGAACTTGTTGAAATCTACTCGAGCAACCAAGCAAGAAGACATGGATAATTTATTATGTTATTTGAAATGCTCTTTGTTAGTACACTCTCTTTTCAATAAAATTTTGGAGTTAGAATTATCTCTAAGTTCCCTTCAAACTCTGATATTCTATGAGTATATATTTATGTTCAGTTTATACAGAAAAATTCTAATGCAATCAAATGCAACAAACTATTTAACTTTGGAACTCTGCCCTGCCTTCCAGTGAATACTTATTAGTCATCTGTAACTCTCACTTCCTCTGACATCCATTGATACATTAGTATTCACCTAGTATAGTCCTGCATGAATGGTCATGGATTTACATATGCAAATGACTACAATGAATCTGTGCTAATATTATTTCTAATTGCCAAATAGTTGTGTCATCTTTAAAAACAGTAAAATAGTTCCTACTAAGTAATGCTACTTTCTGAGAATGAGAAATACATTTCTGAATCTGAACACCAAAAATCATTTATTAAGCAATTGATTCATTGTTTTAAAAGCATTTCCAAGTCTAAAAGTTCCATAGAGTTCAAGTCATCGAATATGGAGTCAGACTATTGGGTTCATATCGTGCCTTCATTGCTTTCTATCTGTATGATCTTGGATAACTTGAATTGAAAGTGATATTGAGAGTTGGAATAGACAGTGGTAATAATTAAGTCCAAATTGCTGATTTCAATTTGGGAAAATGTGTCCCAAGAGGTCAAGTGACTTGTGTGGACCAAAGTTTCCATGACTCTAAAATAAGGACTTTGGACTTAATCATTCCTAATGTCTCTTTCAACTCTAACCACATATTCTCTGGGATCTTTAGGCTATGAGATCAAATATCTAGCAAAGTAACATGAATCTCAAAAGTACTCAATACATATTCACGAACTGTGCAAATTTGTAATTTTGTCTTCACAGGCCCTGTATTAAGCACTGTCATAAGGACTGTCTTCTTTTTGTTTGTTTGTTTGTTTGTTTTGTTTTAGAAAAAAATTATATGCTTTGGAATAGTATTGTACAGAGCAACAACATTAGATGACTGATTAAATTTTCACTTTTAATCCAGATGTTTTGAGTTTTTGTATACATTAATGGTGATTGTCAAGTCTCTTTAATTAATTCTTTACCATTGAGGGAATGTATGAAGTTCTGAAAATAAAATACACTTTGCTTATACCCATGAAATCTCACTTTGAGTTGCTTACTACTTATGTGATTTCAGGTTATCCTATTAATCCATCTGAACCTCAATTTCTTCATCTGTAAAATAAATACAAGTATATTTACACTACCTACTTCACAGAGTATCTGTGAGGATCAGAAGACTTAATATGGAGAATAATTTTTCCCACAAAAATGAAAAAGATTTAAACTATTATTTACCTTTAACAGCTCCTTTCTGACATTTAGCAAATACTTATGAGTTACACTATGACTGACCAGATCTTTTAGGGGATCATGTGATAACATGTCATTATATTTTAACATAGTATTTTCTTTCTTATCTCTTGAGCACTGGTTGAGTTACCTTGTCTTTTACTACTTGACAGGCACTGAAGACTGATGGCCAGATTGATTCAAACAATTTGTGAAGAGCTTTGAATAGAAGAATACGTACACTGATGAAAATACCCGCAATGAAATAGAATTGCATGTCCTATTCTTTTCCATTTGAGAACAGAGATTCTGGTTGATGTTAAGTGATGGTAGCATACATCATAACTCAGTATTCAAGAGCCATACCTCACAAAGTCACTTTGTTTTTAAATTGACTTTTTAAAATGAATGTATACTTGCCTATTTCTTTAATAATGTGATTATAAAAGTTTCAAAGATTTATTGGATTCTTCTACATTGTTAAGTTCCTATACAATCATGATTCAAAAATTGAGAAGTAAAAGTGCCAAGTTTTCTTTAGGGTAAGCTAAGGTTGTGGAATAAAACTCATTGCTGACAAATATAACTTTATTGTTACCTATAATAATAATGCAAACTCTGTGTCGTTTACTTGTATTTCTAAATTAGCAGTTGGTGAAATTAATAAATTTGGTTCTACAAAGAATTATTTGTTTTTGAAGAAAGATGAATACATAAAGCAAAATCTCATTAATTTATAATCCACTGGTTTATAAATTATGTTAGTTTAGGTCAGGTTTTCTTAAACTAGATATATTTCAGGATTTTTGTAAATTTGGATAGGCAAAGATACATCTTTATATTCACTAAACTCTAAATAAAAATTAGGATTTCATTCAGTTGTGTGATTATATATATGAATATATGCATATGTAAGGGGAGGGACAATGGAAAGAAATAAGCATTTGTATGATTCCTACTATATGCCAGGTACTATGCTAAGTGCCTTCAATATATTATCTCATTTGATCCTCAAAACAACGCTATGAAATAGCTGCTATTATTATCCTCATTTTATAGTTGATAAAACTGACCTTGACCTGTGGCTTCGTTAGTACAATTTTCCTAGTGAAGAAATTCCCTATACTATATAGATCAGTAACTGTTAATCAGTTAATCAATTAAACAAACACTTTTTATTAAGTGCCTACTATGTATGCACACATATACATACATACATGCATGCATGCATGCATACATACATACACACATACAAAGTAATTTTGGGAAGAATACCGGAAGCTAAGAATGGAATGATAAGTAAGAAAACAAAAACTACCTATAGAAGGTAGTACTTGAGCTAAATCTTGAAGGAAACTATTGATGAGGGGAAGTTGAGGAGGGAGAGAGCAATACTTTAACTTAAAGAATTAATGTAGAAGGCTAATGCTTTCACCTCTGAAAGTGCATTTCATCTGCTCTAGTTATCATTTGTGTCTTAGATATTTGTATGTTTTCTACTCCATTAGACTGCAAGTTCCTTGAGGCTAAAGACTGTCTTTTTTCCCTTTCTCTGTTTCCCTAGGCTTAGCACAGTGTCTGACACATAGTAAGCACTTAATAAATGCTTGTTGACTTATAGTCTTAATGCATTACTAGGGCAGTGAGGAGTTGAGTTGCTCATGGTCAAACCAATGGTATGTTATCAAAGGTAAAACCTGAATTCAAGTTTTCTTCACTCTGATGCTTCTATTCTGATTTGTATGCCATACATACCAAATCACAGTGGGGTTTTTACCATAATTAAATTCCAAGCACAAGGTTTTGTCTCAGCTACTAGGAGACAGTGGAGAGTTGTGCATTATGGATAATCCAGTTTTTTTTCTTCTTGTCACATTATAATTAAGAGCAATGCTTGAGTGGAGAATCTCACAATATCAACAACTAGTCTTTTGTAATAAAATAAGTAGATGGCATGAGGGAAAAGTAGAAGTTGACTGCTTGGAAAAGAATTTGTGTTTTCCCTAATTCCTTTTTCTAAATTGTATGCTCTTAGACTTAAAGTATCTCAACAAGAATTCAATTGTTTACAAATTTATTAACTATCAGTTCCACTACAGAGTTCATACTCTAATCCTTCAGATACCTTGAGTTAGTTTCTTTTTCCTTCAGATTCCATTACCATCCCATTACCTTCTCAGATACCTTAAATGAAGAAGATCTACATGTTTCCACAGAGCTCACCTGAGATTTAATGATATCCAGGCCTAAAGTTTAACAATAGCTAGCCTAATATGCAGCCTGTTGTGTTACCCTGTTTAATTTTCAGGGCCATTGATCTTGACAGAATGTCTCTTAAACAGAAGTTACCAAAGTGGGCACTAGTGGGCTGTTTCTCAGCCAAAGAGGACTTAACTATAGCCTTACAATCAGCCTCCCAAAATCCCTAGGTGGACATTGTAATTGTTTAAAATGTGTGCACAGGGTAATTTGGGATATATTTTAGGATGTGGTGAACTATGAAATCCTTTCCTAAGCTTTATATCTTGTGCAATGGAAGACCTTGTTTTCAATTTGCAACAATTTGCAACTAGAAAACACGGAAGAAATGGCTTCAAACAGAAAGAAATCAAATTAACACAGAATTAGTTAAATATTTCATGAAGAAAAAAATTTTCCAACATCATCTCTTTGGTTCCTGAGATACTACCAGGAAGAACTTGTAGAGGATAAAGTACATATAAAAAGGTTCATTTGTTACTGTTTCCATACTGGAATCAGTAGCAGTGCTTGGCTAGGACGCTGGACAGAGCCAACGACTACAAGTTTCACTCCTAGCAAAACTGAGTGACAGAGCTTAATTGATTTTTTCTTTTTCAAATAACAATTTTTAAATATTCTATTACCTATATAAGACTCCTGTTTGTATAGTTGTTATTTCATTAAAATGTGACTATCAGAGTAGAATTATCCTGGAGAACTCTCAAATAATAATTTTTCAAATAGCATAACTTCTCCAATGTATGTTCCTTGAAGGAAAGGGTTATTTCTTTTTTGTTTTTATTTTTGTATTGACAGTGACCAACATAGTGCTTTATATTATTAAAAAATAATTGGTGAGACTTCCACTACTTGGAGCCAAGATGGTGGAGTAAGAAGTAAGTTGCTCTCATTCTCCTAACTGACCTCTAAAAACCCAGAAGATATGGCCCCAGGAAAAACCCTGGAACACCTGAGTCAGCTGAAAGATGAGGTGTAGCAGTCTTTTAACCCAGGAAGCTAGGGGGATTAATGAGGAATATCTTTATTACTCTGGTGAAAGGGGAGCAGTGCAGGATTGGAGGCACCCCAGCAAGCCACTGGCAAGCCCAAACTTGACAAATAAGCAGGAGATCCTGGGGCCCAGGGTGATGGAGCAGGCAAGTGACAACACCAGAATCTCCAAAGAGCCTTGGCACAGCAGGGGGAAAAGTACACTCCAGCAGCCAAACCTCCTGGTGCTTCAGCAAAACTCAAAAAGCACAACTTCAAGTGGGTAGGTGCCTCCAGCAGCCAAAACTTCTGGTGCTTCAGAGCAGTCATCCTCCAGAGGCCAGATCCCCACTCTACCCTAAGAGCTGCAGTGTTGCGGACCCCATATCAACAACAGGTAAGCTGACAGGCACCTACAGCCTCCAGCTGCCAGCACCTGAGACCTCAGCACACAAAGCCAGTGACCAGGTCACTGGCACCCAGCACAAGAAGCTTGGGTCAGTCCAGGAGCCAAGATGGCAGAGTGGAAAGATAGTTGCTCTCACTTTCCCCTATCAACCTCTGAAAACCCAGAAAATATCACCCCAGAAAAAGCACTGGAACACCTGAACTAGAAGAAAGATGGCGAGCAGCAGTGGAGCAACCCAGCAAATGGGTCTCCCCAGTGCCTCAGCGAAAAAAAAAAAAAGTGAGGCAGAACTACAAGGGTACTGATAAGTACCCAGGCTGATAAGTACCCAGCAACATTTTTCTGAAAGGAGGAGAAGAAAGCAATCTAAAGGCTTCCTAAAGCCCTGGCCTTGCTGGTTCCAGACCAACATGAGGTGAGCTGTCAGAGCCCTGCAGCCTCCAATTGTGAAGAAATACTGAAGCCCAGGCAAACACCAACACCTGGACCTCCAAGTGACTCAGTGAGGGTGGGGGTAACTGGTGGAAACCAACTCAGAAAACCACCAGGTGCCTCAGCACTCTACCAGAAAGTAATCTCCCAGTGCACAAGCAGAAATAAAGGACGCAGCGTTACAAGGGGCCCCAGGCAGATAAACACCCTACAGCACCCATCTAAAATTAGCTGAAGAAAGCTAAAGGAAAGGAAAAGCAGGCAATCTAGAATTGCCTGAAAGTCCCAGCCTTGCTGATTCCAGTCCACCACGAGGTAAGCTTCCAGAAACCTACAGCCTCCAATTGCAACATAAGAGGCCCCAGCACACAAAGCCAGTGACCAAGACCTAGGCTCCCAAAACAAGAAGCTTGGGTCAGTGCCCTCTGTTCCCCAGCAGGAGAACTCAATCTCTTTAAAGGCCAGGGAATAAAGAAACACCATGAGTAAAAAGAAATGTACCATAGATACATATTATGAGAAGAGTGAAGATTAAGAGAGAAATTCTGAAGAGGACAACATTGTCAACAAACCCACATCTGCAAGAACAAAAGGGAATATGAAGTGGTCTGAAGTCAAAAAGCCTTCTTAGAAGAACTCAAGAAGGATTTGAATAGTCAAATGAGAAAGGTACAAGAGTCCTTCAAAAATACAGTTGGCTAATTGGAAAAAAATACACTGAAGAAAACAAGTCCCTAAAAAACAAAATTGGCCAATTGAGGAAGGAAGGACAAGAACTAACAGAGAGTATACTGAAGAAAAGAAGTCCATAAAAAACACAATTGGCCAATTGAAGAAGGAAGCATAAAAACTAACAAAAGAAAATGATTTGTTACAAACTAGAACTGGACAAATGGAAACTAAAGTCTCTATGAGAGAGCAAGAATCAGTCAAACAGAAACAAAAAAATGAAAAAATAGATGAAAACGTAAAATACCTCATCAGTAAAACAACCGACCTGGAAAATCGATTCAAGAAAGACAATTTAAAAATTATTGGCCTACCTGAAAATCATGATGAAAAAAAGAGCCTGGGCAGTACCTTTCAGGAAATCACAAAGGAAAACTGCCCAGAAGTCTTAGAACCAGGAGGGAAAATAACCACAGAAAGAATCCAGCAATCACCACCTGAAAGAGATCCCAAACTGACAATGCCAAGGAATATAATAGCAAAATTCCAAAATTACCAGATGAAAGAGAAGGTGCTGCAAGCAGCCAGAAAGAAACAATTTAAATATCATGGAACCACAGTCAGGATTACACAGGACCTTGCAGCTTCTACATTAAAAGGCCACAGGGCATGGAACATGATATTCTGTAAGGCAAAGGAGCTTGGAATGCAGTCAAGGATCAACTACCCAGCAAAAATGAGCATCATTTTTCAAGAGAGGAGATGGATATTCAATGAAATAGGAGACTTCCAAACTTTCCTGATAAAAAGACCAGAGCTCAACAAAAAAATTTATCTTCAAGTACAGGAATCAAGAAGGACATAAAAAGGTAAATGGGAAAGATATAATATGTTGTTAATGGGGGGGGGCTGTTTAAACCACTACAAGGGAATATGACACTTGCAACCCTTGAGAACTGTATTGTTATTACACCTTGTTAAAGGATTATACACAAAGGGGGTGGATATTAGTTGACTTTGATGTAATGATAAAAAAAAATCTAATCAAGTGGGTTAAATGGATCCAAATAAGTGGATCAATCTGATCTTAGAAAATATACTGAGAAAGGACAAGGAAGACAAGGGTAAATTACATTACAGGAAAAGACACAAAATCCTATTACAGCAGGAGGGAAAGAAGGGGGGGAGCATTGTTTGAACCTTACTCTCATCAGATTTGGCTCAAGAAGGGCATAACATAATCAGTTAGGTATAGAAATCTAACTTGCCCTATAGGCAGTAGGAGGGAAAAGGGGAAAGAAAAGGGAGGGGGAAAGAAAAGGGAGGGGGGAAGAAGGGAGGGAAGAAGCAGTAAGAGTAAAGGGGAAGAAAAGGGAAAGGGATAATAAAAGGGAGAGGGACTGAAGGAGGCAGTGGTCAAAAGCAAAACACTAGTGAAGGGGAAAGGAAAAAGGAGAAAGAAAAGCATAAATGGGGGGAAAGGATGGAGAAAAAGACACAGATAGTAATCATAACTGTGAATGTGAATGGGATGAACTCTCCCATAAAATGGAAATGGATTGCAGAATGGATTAAAAACCATAATCCTACAATATGTTGTTTACAGGAAACACATTTGAAAAAGAGTGACACATACAGGGTAAAGGTAAAAGGCTGGAGCAGAATATATTATGCGTCAGCTGAAGTAAAAAAAGCAGGGGTAGCAATCCTGATCTCAGACAAAGCAAAAGCAAAAATAGATCTAATCAAAAGAGATAAGGAAGGAAACTACATCCTGCTAAAAGGCACCATAGACAATGAAGTAATATCATTACTAAACATATATGCATCCAGATTCTTAGAGAAGAAGTTCAGGGAGTTACAGGAAGAAATAGACAACAAAACTATACTAGTGGGGGACCTGAACCTCCCCTCTCTGCACTAGATAATCTAACCACAAAATAAACAAGAAAGAAGTTAAGGAGGTGAATAGAACATTAGAAAAGTTAGGTATGATAGACCTCTGGAGAAAACTGAATGGGGATAGAAAGGAATATACTTTTTTCTGGCAGTACATGGCACATACACAAAAATTGACCATGTACTAGGGCATAAAAACCTCACAATCCAATGCAGAAAGGCAGAAATATTAAATGCATCCTTTTCAGATCATGACAATAAAAATTATATGTAATAAAGGGCCATGGAAAGATAGACTAAAAAATAATTGGAAACTAAATAATCTAATCCTAAAAAATGATTGGGTCAAACAAACAAATCATAGAAACAATCAATAATTTCATTCAAGAGAATGACAATAATGAGACAACATACCAAAACTATGGGATGCAGCAAAAGCAGTTCTTAGGGGAAGTTTTATATCTCTAAATGCTTACATAAATAAAATAGAAAAAGAGGAGATTAATGAATTGGGCATACAACTAAAAAAACTAGAAAAAGAACTTAAAAATCCTCAACTAAACACAAATTAGAAATATTGAAAACCAAAGGAAAAATTAATAAAATTGAAATTAAGAAAACTATTGAACTAATAAATAAAACTAAGAGCTGGTTTTATGAAAAAAAATAAAATAGATAAACCTTTGGTTAATTTAATTAAAAAAAAGAAAGAAGAAAACCAAATTACTAGTATCAAGAATGAAAAGGTGAAGCTACCACCAAGGAAGAGGAAATTAAAACAATAATTAGGAATTATTTTGCCCAACTATATGCCAACAAATTTGACAATCTTAGTGAAATGGATACATATTTACAAAAATATAAATTGCCCAGATTAAAGAGGAAGTAAAATACTTAAATAACCCCATCTCAGAAAAAGAAATTGAACAAGCCATTGATGAACTCCCTAGAAAAAATCTCCAGGGCCAGATGGATTTACATGCAAATTCTATCAAACATTTAAAGAACAATTAATTCCAATACTATATAGACTATTTGGGAAAATAGGTGAAGAAGGAGTCTTACCAAATTTTTTTATGATACAAATATGGTGTTGATACCTAAACCAGGAAGAGTCAAAATAGAGAAAGAAAATTATAGACCAATTTCTCTAATGAATATAGATGCAAAAATTTTAAACAAAATACTAGCAAATAGATTGCAGCAACTTATCACAAGAATAATACACTATGACCAGGTAGGATTTATACCAGGAATGCAGGGTTGGTTCAATATTAGGAAAACTATCAGCATCATTGAGCATATCAACCAAAACCAACAGAAACCACATGATCATCTCAATAGATGCAGAAAAAGCTTTTGATAAAATACTACACCCATTCCTATTAAAAACACTAGAAAGCATAGGTATAAATGGAGTCTTCCTTAAAATAATAAATAGCATATATCTAAAACCTTCAGCAAGCATTATATGTAATGGGGACAGGCTAGAAGCATTTCCAATAAGATCGGGGTGAAACAAGGATGTCCATTATCACCACTGTTATTCAATATTGTACTGGAAATTAGCTTTAGCAATAAGAGAAGAAAAAGAAATTGAAGGCATTAGAATAGGCAAAGAAGAAACAAAATCACTCTTTGCAGATGACATGATGATATACTTAGAGAATCCTAGAGAATCAAGTAAAAAACTACTTGAAATAATAAACAACTTTAGCAAAGTTGCAGGCTATAAAATAAACCCACATAAATCATCAGCATTTCTATATATTACCAACAAAGCCCAACAGCAAGAGATAGAAAGAGAAATCCCATTTAAACTTACTGTAGACATTATAAAATATTTAGGAGTCTACCTGAAACAAACCCAGGAACTCTATGAACACAATTAAAAACACTTTTCACACAAATAAAATCAGATCTAAATAATTGGAAAAACATCAGTTGCTCATGGGTAGGCCAAGATATAATAAAATGACAATCCTACCTAAGCTAATTTACTTATTCAGTGCCATACCAATCAAACTACCAAAAATTATTTTATAGAGTTAGAAAAAATAATAACAAGATTCATTTGGAAAAACAAAAGGTCCAGAATATCAAAGGAACTAATGAAAAGAAATGCAGGGGAAGGTGGCCTAGCAATTCCAGATCTTAAATTGTATTATAAAGCAGCAATCATCAAAACTGCTTGGTACTGGCTAGAAATAGGGAGGTGGATCAGTGGAATAGGTTAAATATGCAAGACACAGTAGTCAATGAGTATAGTAATCTATTATTTGATAAACCCAAAGACCCCAGCTTCTGGGATAAGAACCCACTCTTTGAAAAAAACTGCTGGGAAAACTGGAAAAGAGTATGGCAGAAACTAGGCATAGACCCAAATCTCACACCATATACCAAAATAAAGTCAAAATGGGTTCATGACTTATATAAAGGCTGATACCATAAGTAAACTGGGAGAACAAGGAATAGTTTACCTATCAGATCTATGGAGAACAGAAGAATTCATGACCAAACAGGAGATAGAGAACATTATGAAAAGCAAAATGGATAATTTTGATTACATTAAATTGAAAAGTTTTTGCACAAACAAAGCCAATGCAACTAAGATTAGAAGGAAGATAGAAAATTGGGAAAGAATTTTTACAACCAGTCTCTCTGATAAAGGCCTCATTTCTAAAATATATAGAGAATTAAGACAAATTTATAAGAACACAAGCCATTCCCCAATTGATAAATGGTCCAAGGATATGAACAGACAGTTCTCAGATGAAGAAATTAAAGCCATCTATAGTCATATGAAAAAATGCTCTAAATCATTATTGATTAGAGAAATGCAAATCAAAACAGCTCTGAGGTACCACATCACACCTACCAGATTGGCCAACATGACAAAACAGGAAAATGATAAATGTTGGAGAAGATGTGGAAAACTTAGAACACTAACACATTATTGATGGAGTTATGAAATGATCCAACCGTTTTGGAGAACAATTTGGAACTACACCCAAAAAGCTATAAAAATGTGCATACCCTTTGATCCAGCAATAGCACTTCTAGGGCTATATCCCAAAGAGATCAAACAAATGGGAAAAGGACCCACTTGTACAAAAATATTCGTAGCAGCTCTTTTTGTGGTGGCAAAGATTTGGAAAGTAAGAAGATGCCCATCAATTTGGGAATGGCTGAGCAAGTTGTGGTATATGAATGTAATGGAATACTGTTGTGCTATAAGAAAGATGAACAGGCTGACTTCAGAAAAACCTGGAAAGACTTATATGGTCTGATGCTGAGTGAAGTAAGCAGAACCAAGAGGACTTTGTGCACAACAACAGCCATGTTATGCGATGATTGTTAAACTGAACGTTTCTCAGCATTACAAGGATCTAAGACAACTCCAGAGGCCTCAGGTTGGAAAATGCTGTCCACTTCCAAAGAAAGAACTGTTGAAGTCGAATCGCTATCACTTATTTTTACCTTCTGTTGAGTTTTGTTTCAACTTTCTGATGGTTCCTCCTATTGGTTTTAATTTTTACTTGCAACTTCACTAATATGAAAATATGTTTAATAGGAATGAAAATGTAAAGCCTCTATCAGATTGTGTGCTGTCTTGGGGAGGGTGGTGGGGAGGAAGGGGGAGAAAAATTTTCAACTCAAAAGTATCTGGAAGTGATTGTTGATAAATCAAAATAAATTAATAAAATAAAAAAAAATAAGCTTGGGTCAGTGTCCCTTATGCTCCAACAGGACAGCTCAAATTTAAAAGGCAGGGAATAGGAAAACACCATGAGCGGAAAGCAAAAATGGGCAATAAACACTGATTCTTAATATGGTGACAAGGAAGATGAAAACACAAATTCAGAAGATGACAACATTGTTAATATACCTACATTTAAAACCTCAAAGGGGAATATGAACTAGTTTCAAGCCCAAAAAGCCTTGTTGAAGGAGCTCAAGAAGGATTTTAAAAGTCAAATAAGAGAGGCATAAGAAAAATTGGAGGAAGAAATGAGAGGTTTGCAAGAGAGAGTCAATAGCTTGAAAAAAGGAAGGACAAAAAATGTAGAAAAGAATTCCTTAAAAAGTAGAATTGGCCAAATAGAAAAGGAGGCACAAAAATTCACTGTAGAGAAGAGCTCCTTTAAAAATAAAAGGGACATATTGATAGTTCCACTTCTGGTAGCCAAGATGGTAAAGTATTGAAAACCCAGGAAATATTGCCCCAGGAAAAACTCTAAAACAGCTGAAAGATGTGGTGTAGCAGTCTGATAGCCAAGGAAGCTTGGGAGATTAATGGGAAAAACCTCTCTCACTCTGTGGGAGGGGGGAGCAGTACAGAATAGGATGTGAACCAGCAAGCTAGCAAAAAGCGCCATCTCAGCATACAGGGGGGAGGGGATCCTAAACCCCAGCATGGTGAAGCACGCAGTCATCAACACCAGGACCCCCAAGTGCCTCAGTACAGGCAGGGGAATAGGTGGAAACTGCCTCAGAAAACCACAGGGTTCTCCTGTAGCCAAGTTTCCCAGTACCTCAGCAAAACTCTAGAAAACACAACTCCAAGAGGGAAAGCTCCAGGCAGATAAACATTCTGTAGCAGAGAAACATCCCATGTAAGGGCCAGGTGAGCAGAAGCCAAAGAAAGGAGTGCAAGGCCTACGGCAGAAGGGGTCAAAGAAAGAAGTTAAACACCTGAGTGAGCAGGCATCCTCCAGGGGCCAGGCTCCCCACCCCTACCCCTAGAGGTCTAGTGTTACTGATTCCAGCCCAACACGAGGTAAGCTGCCAGAACCCTACAGCCTCCAACTACCAGTACTTAAGGCACAAGTACACAAAGCCAGTGACCAGTCCCAAGGCTCCCAGCACAAGCAGCTTTGGTCAGCACCTTCTGCTCCCCAACAGGAGAGATCAATTTTCTTAAAGTTCAGGAAATAAGCAAACAGCATTAGCAAAAATAGATATACAATGACCATAGATTATTATTATGGGGACAGAGAAGATCAAGGCAGAAATTTGGAATATGACAACATTGTCAATATAGCCATATCCAAAATCTCAAAAAATAATATGAACTAGTCTGAAGCCCAAAAAGCCTTCTTGGAAGAGCTCAAGAAAGATTTTAGAAGTCAATAGGTTAGAAAAAGGACAAAAATTAACTGTAGAAAATAAGTCCTTAAAAATTCAATTGACCAAATTGGAAAAAAAAAAAGTACACTGAAGAAAACAAATCCTTAAAAAGCAGAATTGGCTGAATGGAAAACGAATCACAAAAACTCACAGAGGAGAAGAACTCCTTAAAAAGTAAAGTGGGCCAAATGGAAAAGGAGGTACAAAATCTAATGGAAGAAAACAATTCATTAAAAATTAGAACTGAGCAAGTGGAAGCTAATGACTCTATGAGAGAATGAGAATCAGTGAAACAGAAACAAAAGAATTAAAATATAGATGAAAATGTAAAATACTTCATTGGTAAAACAATTTACCTGGAAAATAGAGCCAGGAGAGACAATTTAAAAATTATTGGTCTACGTGAAAACCACAACAAAAAAAAAATCCTGGACAGTATCTTTTAGGAAATCATCAAGGAAAACTTCCCTAAGGCTATAGAACCAGAGGGTAAAATAGTCATAGAAAGAATCCACCAATCACCTCCTGAAAGAGACCCCAAATTGAAAATGCCAAGGAACATTATAACCAAATTCCAAAATTACCAAGTCAAAGATAAAATACTGCTAAGAAGCCAGAAAGAAACAATTGAAATATCATGGGACCACAGTTAGGATTACACAGGATCTTGCAGCTTCTACATTAACAGAGCATAAGGCATGGAATATGATATTCCATAAGGCAAAGGAGTTTGGATTACAATCAAGGATGAACTACCCAGTGAAAATGAGAATAGTCTTTCAGGGGAAGCTATGGACATTCAATAACATAGGAGACTTCCAGACCTTCCTGATAAAAAGACCACAGCTCAACAACAACAACAAAAAAATTGGTCTTCAAATACAAGATTTAAGAGAGGCATAAAAAGGTAAATGGGACAGAAAAAAAAAACCATGCTATTAATAGGGGCAAACCGTTTACATCCCTACAAGGGAAGATGACACTCTTGAGAACTGTATTTGTTATCACACTATTTTAAAGGGGTATACATAAACAGAGGGGGTGGGTATAATTTGACTTTGATGTAATGATTTAAAAAAATCTAATTAAGTGGGTTAAATGGATATAAGTAAGTGGATTAAGTGGATCTAATTAAGGGGATCTTGGTGGGAGAAAAGGAAAGGAGAGGGGCAACTAGGCAGCTCAGTGGATAGAGCATATTGAGGGAATTAATGAAAAGAAATGCAAGAAAAGGTGGCCTAGCCATAGCACATCTTAAATTGTATTATATAGCAGTAATCATCAAAACTACTAGGTACTGGCTAAGAAATGGAGTGGTAGATCAGTGGAATAGGTACAAATGGCACATAAGACACAATAGTTAATGACTGTAGTAATCTGCTATTTGATACACCCAAAGACTCACCTGCAAGGATAAGAACTTTCTGTTTAACAAAAACTGCTCAGAAAACTGGAAAATAGTTTGCTAGAACCTAGGCTTAGACCAACATCTTATAATATATACCAAGATAAAGTCAAAATGGGTACACAATTCAGATATAAAGACTGACACTACAAGCAAACTAGTAGAGCAAGGAATAGATTACCTGTCAGATTTATAGAGAAGGGAAGAATTTGTGACAAAAGAAGACAGAGAATATTTGAAAATGCATGATTTTGATTACCCTAATTGAAAAGTTTTTGCACAACCTAAGCCAATGCAACCAAGATTAGGAGGGAAGCAGAAATCTGGGAAACAATTTTTACAGCCAGTGTCTCTAATAAAGGCCTCATTTCCCAAATATATAGAGAACTGAGTCCAATGTATAAGAATACAAGTCACTCCCCAATTGATAAATGGTCAAAGTACATGAACAGGCACTTTTTAGATGAAGAAATTATATGTGTGTGTGTGTGTGTATGAAAAAAATGTTCTAAATCACTATTGATTAGAGAAATGCACATCAAAACAACTCTGAGGTTCCACATCACTCCTATAAGATTGGCTAACATGACAAAACTGGAAAATGAAAAATGTTGTAGAAGATTTGGGAAAATTAGAACACACTAATTCATTGTTGATGGAGTTTTGAAATGATTCAAACATTCTGGAGAGCAATTTGGAACTACACCCAAAGGGCTATAAAATATGTATACCTTTTCAGTCAGCAATATGCCAAAAAAAAAATACAAAAGCTTTTACAGAGGAGGTAAAGATGGGGGAGGTGAGAGGGAATAAGTGAACCTTGCTCTCATCAGATTTGGCTTAAGGAGGGAATAACATACACACTCAACTGGGTTTGGAAATCTACCTTACCCTACAGGAAAGTAGGGGGAAAAGGGATAAGATAGGGACTGGCAATGGAAGGGAGGGCAAATTAGGGGAGAGAGTAATCAGAAGTAAACACTTTTGAGGAGGGATAGGATCAAAGGAGAAAATAAAATAAACAGAGGGCAGGACAGGATGGGGGAAAATACAGTTAGTCTTTCACAACATGAGTATTAAGGAAATTTTTTGCATGACTACTCATGTCTAACCTATGTCATATTTCTTGCCTTTTCAATAAGATTAGGTAGAGAGGGAGGAATGGAGAAAATCTGGAACTCAAAATTTTAAAAACAATTGTTAAAAAATTGTTTTGTACATGTCACTGGGAATATAAGATATAAAGGCAATGGGGTATAGAAATATATATCACCCTACAGGCAAAAAGAAGAAGGGGATAAAAAAAAGAGGGGGGTGACGGAAAAGGGGCAGATTGGGGGAAGGGGTAGTGAGAATGCATGCTGTCATGGGGCAGGGGAGGGTAGAGATGGGGAGAAAATATCAAATTCAAAATCTCGTGGAAGGGAATGTTGAAGACTAAAAATAAATAAATACAACTTAAAAAAAACAAGAAGAAGAAGAAGAAGAAGAATTGGAATCAATGGGAGGAACCAGGAGAAAGATGAAACAAAACAAAACAAAACAACAACAAAAAAACACATAGGGCAAGTAGTATGTTCCCATTTGCATTCAGACTCCAAAGTTCTTTCTCTGGATGTGCATAGCATTTCCATCATGAGTCTTTTGAAGCTTTTCTTTTCTTGCTGAGAAGAGCTAAATCTATCAGCTAGTCGTTACACAATGTAGCTGTTACTATGTATAATGTTTTCATGGTTCTGCACACTTCACTCACATCTGTTCATGTAAGTCTTTCTGAACCTGCCTGCTTATCATTTCTTATAGCACAATAGTATTCCATTACATTCATGTACCACAACTTGTTCAGCCATTCTCCAATTGATGGGCATTCCCTCAATTTCAAATTCTTGGCTACAACAAAAAAAGAGGTGCTATAAATATTTTTTGTACATTTGGCTCCTTTTCCCATTTTTATGATCTGTTTTGGATACTCATGTTGTGAAAGACTAACTGTATTTTCCCCCATCCTGTCCTGCCCTCTGTTTATTTTATTTTCTCCTTTGATCCTATCCCTCCTCAAAAGTGTTTACTTCTGATTACTCTCTCCCCTAATTTGCCCTCCCTTCCATTGCCAGTCCCTATCTTATCCCTTTTCCCCCTACTTTCCTGTAGGGTAAGGTAGATTTCCAAACCCAGTTGAGTGTGTATGTTATTCCCTCCTTAAGCCAAATCTGATGAGAGCAAGGTTCACTTATTCCCTCTCACCTCCCCCATCTTTACCTCCTCTGTAAAAGCTTTTGTATTTTTTTTTTGGCAAGGCAATTGGGGGTAAGTGACTTGCCCAGAGCCACACAGCTAGTAAGTGTTATCTGTCTGAGGTTGTATTTGAACTCAGGTCCTCCTGACTCCAAGACTGGTGCTTTATCCACTGCGCCACCTAGCTGCCCCTTCTTATTCAACTCACACTGTGCCCTCTGTGTGTGTGTGTGTGTGTGTGTGTGTGTGTGTACATGTGTGTTCTATGGAATTTCTGAAAATCCTTCCAGTATTGTTGTAGAAGTAATGGGAAATGAGTGAGCACAGGCTGTGAGAGGTAACTTCAAAACTGTCTCAATAACATTTACCATGGACTCACTCACTTGCAATGCACTCCTTGCCCCATTTTTCTTTTTTTCTGAGACAAGACCTATTACACTGATGTAGAGAATTCACAAAGAGGAAACTCTCTACTCATACAAGTCAACACCCACTCTCCAATTTATATTCTTAGAAAATTCCCTGGGTTATTAATAAATTGACTGAATGGCCCAGAGTCATACAATCAGTAGGGGCCAGAGGCAGGACTTGAACTCAGGCCTTTCTGCCTACCAGGAAAGTTCTTTATTCTCTAAGCCACATTGACTGCTTTCCATAATGCTTTTACTTCCTATCCGTATTTTCAAGATCAATGTAAATGGCACTTCCTCCATTAAGCTTACCCTGATCCACCCTGAGATAAATAGCATCCTTTACCTTTATATCTTAAAAGAAACATTATTTGATAGCTCTCTTATATAGTAGTTTCCAAATTTTTTATCTCAGGACCCAATTTAAAATTTAAGCCTCTTTAAAATTATTGAGGATTCAAAAAAGGTCTTGTATATGTGGGTTATATTTCTTCATATTTATCATATTAGAAATTAAATAGAGGATGATGATAAAGAAAACATTTTTGACCTCATGATCCCTAAAAGTGTCTCAGGTCCCCAGACCACATTGTCAGAAGTAAGACTTTAATGCACTTGTCATGTAATATGACATATAGGTATCTGTGTATACATACTATCTTTCACCATATTAGAATGAATGCTCCATGAGGGAGTTCTCAAACTTTGTATCAATGCCAATCAATCAATCAATCAATAAACATTTATTAAACATCTCTTATGTGCCAGGTATGGTGTTAACCTCCAAGTACCCGAAAAAGAGGTAAAAGACAGTCCCTGACCTCAGGGAGCCTACAATCTAATGAAGGAAACAGCATGCAAACAATTATATACAAAGCATGTCATATACATGGTCAATGCGAAATAATTTAAAGAGAAAGCACTAGAATTTAGATGGGTTGTGCTGATTTACTTGGCCAGTATATTATTCATAGAATCTCATGTTTAAAAATGTATCTCAGAGACCACCTTAATCAAAACCCCATGTCAGCTCTACAGAATGGTCTGTAAGTGTTCATTCAACCTCTACTGGAAGACCTTCAGTGACAGAGAGCCCACTACCTCCCAAAGCAGCCTATTATGCTTTTGGACAGCTCTAATGTTTAGGAATGTTTATTCATGTCAAATCTAAATTTACCTTTTTGGAATGTTTGTCCACTGTATCTGTGATCAAATCTAATCCTTATTTCACATGAAAACCTCTTCAAGTATTTGAAGACAATTAGATATCCCCCTCTAAACCTTCTGTTCTCTATGCTAGATGTCCCTTATTCATTCAATCAACTGTTATATGACATGATTTCAGGGCCATTAACTGCACTTATTGCTCTTCTGTTGACATTCTTTTATGAATGCCATTTTAAAAATGGGATGACCAAGGGTGATCAAAATGTTCTAGATGGGATCTGATCAGAGCATAATACAATAATTTTATAATCACCTACATAATCATGGACAGTAAGACTCTCTTATTATGTTATACCCCAGGACTGAATATGGCTACCACATCCTACTGTTTACTTAGATTGACCTTAGATTTATCTAAAAAAAACAAACAAAAAAGATAGATAAATAGCTATCACATATATATTTATATGTATGCACATATACATGTATGCACTTGTGTTTATATATATATATATATATATATATATATATATATACATATATATATATATATGTATATATACATGTTGATGAATTTCTATTGGCCATTCCTTTTCTGTCTTTGTATTTGTGAGGTATGTATGTTTTCACCCATGTTCAATTACATTCAGCAAACATTTAAGCACCTAGTATATGTAATGATAGTGCTAGGCACCAAGAATGCAAAGACAAAACCGAAAATAGTCCCTGCCTTCAAAGAGCTTATGTCCTAAGGACTAGCTCTTCACCACATGAGTAGTTGCCTGTAAATATCTGTGACTAGATTGAAGCAAAAGAGTGTTGTCGGCTGTATAATTATCTAAACAATTTACAGGATTGAATAAATATTGATGACGAAGATTAGATGACAGTGAAGAATTGAGGCTTCTCCTGTAGTTGTGTGTTAAAGATTTATTCATTCCTTTACTTATTGTGTCTCTCTCTCATCTATCTCTGTATCATCTCGCTATATCTATTTATAGTTTTGATGCTGTTAACCTTAATTGGAACAAGCACTAGACTTGGAATTAGAAGATTCGGGTTTTCATACATATAGATTATCACTATTCTTTTTTTTAATTTTCTTTGTTTTTGAGACTGGATATCTTTATTTCACCTGGCCCAAATCCCACTATTCACCAGCACAGGATATTGGACCTACTCCATTTTCAACTGTGTCAATTATTCCCTCTTTAAGCAACCTGGTGGCACCCTATTCCTAGGGAGTCATTATATTGGTGCCAGATTTAGTGTGAACACCTTAATAGTTTATCCTACCCCCTTTCAGAACTCCTGTGTTCAAATAACCTACCATATTTAGCAGGGATTACAAGTATATACCATCATATACAGCAACAACTCTTAATTCTAGTGCCTTCTCTCTGTTATTTCCTGTTTATCCTGTACAAATGTTTGCATGTTTGTACAGCTTTGTATGTAGTGTTTGCCTGTTGTCTCCTCCATTCAATGGTGATCTCCTTCAGAACTGGGACTTTTTTGCTTTTTTTTTTTTATGTTCCCAGCATTTATCATAGGATTTGGCACATAACAGGCGTATAATAATTGCTTATTGAAAAACTGACTGACCACATGTGGTGACACTTCCAATTTTTTTTTAATGGAACACAATCTCTCTATCTGTATAAAATAGGAAATAAGTAATACTCTAGACTTTTGAGAAAAGAGCTTTGTCCTACATAAGCTCATATAAAAATGTATATATAGTATTTGTATGTATAAATGTGTTTTATATTTATATGTTAACATACAATCTAGACATATATTTTACATAAATATGTGTGTATACACACACACACACACACACACACACACACACATATAATGTCAACTCTAGTAACAAATGACCAAAGAATCACAGAGGTTTTGCAACCACTGTTAACTCCAAAAACACCAAAGAGCTCACACAAACTAAAAGCAAAAAGCTTTCTTTATTCCATCAGGGAAAAGAAATCAGACACATGTTGGGGCCTCCTCAAGTAGGAGAGGCAGTGAGGCAAGGTTGTCCAGTGACAAAAAGTCCATTTATAACAGGGCCTCAAGTCTGGGCTTGTTGGTGCTTGCCTGAGTTCAGGAACCACCAGTCACATGATTTAGTTGCAGCAGTGTTCATCTAGGATTGTTGTTATGCCTAGCTCTTGGCCCAGCTTGTTTGCTAGGCCTTACCTCTAGAAAACAGGATATCTCCTAATAGTAAAAAGAGAGGAGTAAAAAAAAGAGGGGTAGTTTTGGATCCTGACAATACATATATACATATATGCATATACATTTCCAAAGAGACAACTATGAGGTATAATAGATAAAGACTTAGATTCGGGAAGATCTGAGTAAGTTTTCCACAGACCTCTTACTATCTATGTGATTACAGGGTAGCCCCTTAACCTTTCTGAGCCTCAATTTTCTCAACTGTAAAATGATATAATAATAACAATTACCTCCCATGATACTGTGAAAATAGGATATTTATAAAGACCTTTGCAAACCTTTAAGTGAAACATAAATGCTATTATATGTTACATATGTATAGTCATGTCATTATGAATCACCTCAGATGTATTTATATACGCATATAACTCTGTGTGTGTGTGTGTGTGTGTGTGTGTGTGTGTGTGTGTGTGTGTGCATCCTTGAGATCAGGTCAGAGACTGTCTTGCTTTTCTATTTGTGAGGACTCCAAGGCCTCAGGGTTTAGTATAGTACAATTGCACATAAGTAAAACATACTACGTTATTTATAAGTAAAACATATTATGTTATTTCTCATACATTCATTTATTCAAGTGCAGAAAGATTTTCACGTACATGTTATATTTTGCCCCAAGTCCATATTTCACTAGGTTTGAACCTGGAGTATGCAACATCAATCTATTCTTGATACAGTCTATGAGATAGGCCCTAAAACAGTTCAAATTATAATGATCCCTTGCTTTTTCATAAGACTTTACAATTTGCAGTGGTATTTTCACATTCTCTCTGGAATTTAATCTTCATAATTCTACAAGGCAAGTAGTTCATGTATTGTTATCCTCATTTTAAAGATGGGGAAAATGAGGCTCAGAGTATATAAGTGACTTTCTTAAGTCATAGGACTTATGTGTGACAAGAGTCAGCTAGGGTCTTTCCATTCTTGAGCCAAAATCAAGTTTTGTCATTCCTTGGGCTCAATGAGCTTGAGACCACTTTGGGTAGTAATGAATTTGTCTTTTATTCTAATGATACCACATCTCAGCTTTAAAACTCCCTCTCTAAGGAGCACTGTATTGACTGATGTGTAAGTGGCTTCAAAAACTCAGTCCATTATATCTAGTTACCCTCAAATCTATTCTTCCTCCTAGCCACCTCCATGCTTCTGTGAATAGATCCCTTCTGGCCCATTTTACCTCTTGTGACAACAGTAATCAAAATAGCACTTCTAGAAAGGATATGCCAATTGACTTGCATGTGGCTCCACTCTCCACCCTTTCCTTTGTCTTCCTGGACTAAAATTCCATTCCTCAGCCAACATTTCTATGAAGATATAGATACAGATATAGATATAGAGATAGATATAGATAAAGATATAAAAATAGATATAGATATAGATCTCAACCTTTTAGAATACAAATTCCTTGAGGTCAGGGACTGCATCTCTTTTGTGTTTATTTTCTCAATGTTTAGCTCATGCCCATCTCATAGTTAGTGCTCAATAAGTGCTCATTCATTCATAAATTTATTCATTCCCTTTTTATGAGCAAGATGGCATTACTTTTCTACTAAACATTGCTTTGTTGAGTTACTGAGCCAGAGAATCAGAGCTAGCATTTATAGAGCACTTTACTATTTATAAAAGTTTTCAATTTTACCTCATTTGTTCCTTACCCAATCCCTGAGGCAGGTGCTATTATTTTCCCTATTTTACATATAAGGAAACTGAGGCTGAGAGAAGTTAAGTGAGGGAAGAGGTAAATGACGATGATTTTTAAGGTCAAATACTTTGAAAATAAAACTGTCCTGAATGCACTCATCAACATCCAAATATCAGTACCTAGATCTCCTTTCCTATCCAAAACAGGCAAGATCATGGAAGATTATTGTATATTGTATACCAGTGCCACATAATTAGGTGCTATGTGAAAGGGAAGCTAGTTTTACTCTACCTAACAGCATCAATTTCAGATGTCTATCATTCAAAAGCACCTTATGCTGCTCAGATGGAAATTATGCTATTACACAACTGTCATAACTTATTTGGAGAAAATACAGATTAGCCAAATGCAAGTTTAGTATAATTATAGTCGAATGCTAATTACACACAATGTTTGAGTTGTTTTTATTTTTTCCTCTTGATTTGTGAAGTCTCATAAACCAAGACTCTAAAGTCTCCCCAAGCAGCTTTCCACCCACCCCCAAGGGAGAATAAATTATTTAGGTTGATGTAGATGGGCAAAGCACTGGAAAATTAGGCCTCTTGTTTTAACTACAAAGTATCACTTCATGGTCAACCTTTATTTCAAAAAACATTTCTGTAACAATTTGTGTTTTGTAATTTTGAATATTCTAGGATACTTAAGGGGGTAATTTACAGGTAATAAGCAAACAAACAATAATGAATGTCCGTAAACTTTAAACAGAAAGCTATGCAAATGTTTTCAAGCTCATTTATACTAATATTAGTTGATAGATGCTCCTCACTTTAGCTTCAGTTTACTTGTCCATCTATATTTCCTATTGCTCCCATTTATGTACCCCACAAATACCTGTGAATGGCTAAGTTATCCTGAGTGATATAAATACTCAGATCAACTACAAAGGACCTATGAAGGAAGATGCTATCCACCTCTTGAGAAAGAACTTATGAATAGAATGATATGGTTTTACAGATACAGATACAATGTGTCTTTAGATAGATAGAGATAGGGATATCTATGCATATACACAAATATATCTCTAGCACATGGTGGGAAGGGAGCTTGGAACTTGAAATGTAACAAAAAAATAAATTTACATAAGATTATTACTTCAAGAAGTCATGATTGTATCCATGTAGGGGTACTCACTCCATCAATGTAGATCACAAGTCAACTACTCTTTAGTAGATGATCACTTAGGTTCATGCCACTGGGGGAAAAAAAAGGCTGGTTTTCATGCCGATGAGCTCCAAGCCAATACTTAAAGCCCTTCCAGTGTGGAAAGCTTTTACAGAGTTTGTACTCTGTGGTCTTAGCATCCCTAGAGGCCATATAACGCAGTGATGTCAAATCTAGCTGTGGTCTACAATACTCCTAAGAGCAACATGAACCAGATTAAAATATAATTAAGAAAATACATTAAAATACAAACAATATATATAACATCATATTTTAGATAACATTTTAAAACTAAGTCATTATGTGACCCACAGAGATCCTTGATGGGATTGATTAACAGCCAGTTCCCATTTGAGTTTGACACCACTGCCCTAGTGAATAATGAGCTAACTGACCTTTGACTCAGAAAACCTTGGATTCAAGTTCTGTCTCTGACATATGCTGATTGTGTAACCTGGGGTAGAGCATTTAACCTCTTAGTTACCAAAGTAACTCTCTAAGTATGTAAGTTGTATAACAGTTATAAATCTGTATCTGGAATTTCCTCATCAGGAATTCCTTATGCTAATTAATGCATAGGTTTGGTTTAAAAAAAAAGGATATATTAATTTATGTACGTGTCATCTCCCCCAAGAATAAGAAAAGTCCTTAGGAGTAGGGAAAGCTTTATTTTTTCTTTGTTTTCCTAGTGCCTACTACAAGTGTGAAGTACATACTTAAAACTTAATCAATGTTTATTGATAGGTTGCTTCTGCAGTATTGTTTTTAAGAGCATAGGGCTGTCTCCATGACAGGAAGAAGAATGAAAAAAAAACCACTTTATTGAAATTATGTGGCAAGTAAAAATGCAACAAAAGCAAACCGAGTAAGTTTTCTGGGCAAAATAACAGTTTATTAAAAGTAATGCATATAACTACTAATAAAATGGGTAAAACTGTGCCCCCTCAGTGGGTCAGCAACCCTGATGGGACTGAAAGGAGCATATTAATTGGAGTTAGGACTGGAGTTCAGCAGCAGAAAATTCTTGTGATTAGCTGCAGCTGGGGAAGGTGGTGGGCCTTCAGGTGTGGCTGATCATGCCCCTATCTAACAATTAAGGAATGTTAAGGCATTATGAGACTCACCTGCCTCTAATAACTTTTGGCTAGAAAAAAAATAGAATCACCCCAATCAGGATCTCCTGCCCCTCCCCCTTTCCTTTGGAGAGCAAATCATTCCTAAATTTGAGAAATAAAAGCAAGGACTAGAGAGCAGTCCCCAGGGGAGCGACCCAGCCCAAGCTTGTTTTTCTGTTTATAAGTAAATAGAAGTGAGGGTTCCACTTTAAACTGGTTAGAGAGCAAATGCCCCAGGAGCTAGGAGTGGTCACATTCTTCAACATTTAGTTCACACTGAGAGTGGTCTTATTTTGAACTAGGCTGAGAAATGGGAAAAAGGAATAGGCTGGATTACAGAGTAATATTGTTGATTAAATAATATAATATAATATTAATTTTCCTCATTCATCACATATTTGTCAGAATAAAACTCATTAGCCCTACATGAGCTTATGATCATCCATAATTGTCATTTCTTGAATACTCACTGGCACTATAGTAGCTATAATTATATCTGTATATCTTTGGTTATATATATATATATATATATATATATATATATATATATATATATATATAGAGAGAGAGAGAGAGAGAGAGAGAGAGAGAGAGAGAGAGAGAGATAGAGAGAGAGAGAGAGAGAGAGCCAAAGATATACAGATATAAATATAATATATAATTTATCTACCACCTAGTCTATCCAATTTCAAATTAGTAGAATCCAAGATCATTCTTAAATATAGCTTTCACTGGGCATTTGCAGAAATAATGGTCCATAAAAAAATACCTTCAGAGACTTAGAGAATTGCTCCGAGCAGCCATTCTAAGTCAGTAGCTAAGAGGAAATTTCCTTTGGTGGCCATTTGGAGCTAGTGCAGCTGGAACAGAATCAACCCAAAAGGGGAGTTTAATTTAGTTTTTCATTAGGTCTGACTTAGATGAATGATTTCTAGATGCCATCACAAATACTGTAGTTATATGATGAGGAACAAATATCTTTGACTGATAAATTGATCAGTATATCTGTACATGTTTTCACTTCTGTTAAATCTGTTCCATTTTTCCCTCATGGATACATTTGTCCCAGACCCTATTTACATAGCTGCTAGTAAACTAAATTACATAGAATGATGCTCAAGATTCCATTTAAACTAAAGGTATGCTCCTCTGAGTTGGCCATACAGAAGAACAGAGAGTGGAACTAGACCTATGATTTCATTGGTATAGGGAATTTCCAGATAAGGAAATGCCTTAACCTAAGAAGATGTGCATCTTCTCTACAATTTATTGTCTCAGAATGTTGCTTGGAGCACTTAGACTAAGTGACTTGCCCATGACCACAAAGAGGCAGACCTCGATCCCACATTTTCCTGGTGTCAAGAACATGTCAACATCTATCACACCACACTGCCTGTGCACTGAAAAATGTTTGTTATGTTTCTCTAGTACCTGCTCGACATGAAAGGACCATCTAGGTTTCTTTGATCCTGAATTGTTAAGTACAGAACTATTATAAATATACCCACATAGTAAGATGAAGAAAGTTGAACTATTGAATGAATCCAGGTCTCTCCATCAACACAGGACTTCATTAATAAATGACAGTTCTTTTCTCTTTCCTTGATTTTTGACAGGCATTCTGACAGTTTCATAATAACAAAGGAACAGATATGCTTTACACAAATATATTTTTAAGGAAAAATTTTAAATAATTCAGAGCAACTTTAATAAGACACTGTAAGTGGGATAAAAGGTATCACTCTGTATTGAAGATAATGAGTTATGGATTGGGAGGGGCTTTAGAGATCATCTAGTTCAAACTCTTCATCTAAAGAAAAGACAATAAGAAAAAATGACATTGAATGGCTTACCTAAGGTCACCCAGCTAGTTAGTGGCATAGTCAGAACTAGAACCCAGATCTCCTGACTCAACTGTTACTCTTTCTACTACGCCAAATAAGCCTAAAAAAAAAAAAGAAAGAAACACACACGTGGATAGTATAATGAATAACCTGCACATTATGTACTGATATGAGAAGTGTCTTGGAGTTTTACAATAATGTGGTTCTCCGAGTCTAGACCAAGATAACCTTCTGTAAGTTAAATTGTTCATGATGGTTGGAGAGCTAGACTGGGAGTCAGGAAGATTAGAGTTCAAAGCATGACATAGTCACTTACTACCTGTGTGACCCTAAATGAGTACTCAACTCTCTGAGTGCCAAGTAATGAGTAAGTCTTAAAAAAATCCTTGTTGTTTGATTTAGCTACTTCAAAAACCTTCTCCTTGTATGGAATCCATTACAGTCCTGCTTTAAAATAAAGTATGTTCTGTGGCACACAGTATAATATGTAACCTGTTAAAGAGTTATTATCTGTACTTCCTTGCATGAAATGCCTCTCAGTCTCAGATCAATTTCCAGGTAATTTTTTACCTCTTGCTCTGGCATACATAAGAACCTTAATACCCCATCCATCTCAGGTACATCTCAGTTCCTGAGAGTGATAGGAGAATAGAATCAGTTCCACATGGTTCCTTTTCTCTGCTTCACTGATATTTCACCACAGCTACCACCTGCTACTTCCAGCTGCCTGGTCCCTGTTTCCATTATCATTATCATCATCACTGTCATCAAACAGTGCTTATTAAGAGCCCCCCTCTGTGCGGTGCTCTGCCAAACACTATAGGATTCACAGCAGATGCGTCAGAGATGACTGTGGCATGAAGGCCTATGTTGGCCTTTGGTGAGAAATGCAGAGTGGGAGGAGAGAGGCATCATACTTCTCTTGTTTAATACCCACTCCAAAACCTAGGCAACCTCTGCCCTGGACATCCCATTTGACTCAAGCAGTGCTACCACACCACGCCTAATTTGCAAGCGTGTTAGGTTCATCAAAAGGAATATATAAAAAAGAAAGAAAAATCAATAAATATGACATTCTGTAGCAAGAAAATGATAATTCCAATGCGCACACTTCATCAAGAATCTTCTAGGTAGAACTGGCTAACTGGTTATTACTGCAATGGAATAGCAATTACTCTTCATTCAATTGTCCTGCAAGGGTCCTCTTTTTGTCAACTTGTTGGGTGCTCTGAATATGGAAGTATATGAAAGAAAGAACTTTGGCTCCAGAGTCAGTGAAACATGGTTCAAACTCTACCTGTGATACTCCCTCTGTGATCTTAAACTCCCTGTCAGATCCTTCATCGGCAAAATGAGAAGGTTGAACTAAATTGCCTTTAAGGTCACTTGCAGCTCTAGATCTTATGATCTTGTATCAGTTGGTCCTTGGAGGAAGAAATTTTCATATGGACATCATCTGACCTCTGTAAGTTGCTCAGATAAAGTCTGCTTTCTTGCCCTCTGCTGCCAAGGTCCATTCTTTGTCATGCTGTGCTCTAGCCAGGGCCACTAGCTCTTCTAGCCAGAGCCATAGTTAGAGATGTTTCTGTTCTAGGGACAGGTGAGGACCACAAACCATGCCCAGTAAACTCTATGAGGCCACTTATACTTGGTAGTTCCACATTAGTGTGGGGGAAAGAAGGAAACACCATCTACTGAATTCCTATTTTAACTAATTATTATTGCTAATTTATGCTAATCTCTGTTGTTTCTAGGTTGCTGAAGACTACATGTACTATCACTGTTTTCTAAGCTGGGGCAAGGCCCTGATCTTCTAACTCTAGGTATGGCTATGTTTTTATTGCAGCTCAGAGTTTAAGCACTAGATCAGAAATGCCTCCCTGGTGAAACTTCATTTTAAAAAATTAATTGCTGTTATTCACACAGGAACTTTATAGAATAAGGTCATTATTTTGTTATGTTGTTTTTCGTAGAGTGCATGATATGTTATTCATTTCTTTTCCCACAGAGGATTAATTTGCAATCAGGAAAAAAAAAGCAAGCAAACAACAACAACAACAAAAAATTACCTTTCCTTTTAGGACTTCAGCAACAGCAACTTGGAACAAAGCCCTGCTCTACTTATGCTAGTTAGTTACTGCATCACTTGAAGCATCAGTGATTTCATAGCCCTATGTACCACAGCCAACTGACACTAAGCTTGGAGTTTGGAAGTACTAAATTTAAATTTAGCCTCCAACACTTAATTGCTGTGCTACCCATTGCAAATGTGAAGATCAAATTTGTGAAGATCAAATGAGATATTTGTAAAGTGATTAGCATAGAGTAGGAACTTAATAAATATGAATTTTTTCCTTCTCTCCTTGCAACTCAGAATTCCTTTATCTCTGAATCAACACACTTCACCAGAAAACTCTTTGACAAGTGTATTCTAGGCCCACCATTTTTTTCTTCTTTGGAGAAGGAGAGAAATACACTTCTGGCAGGCATGCTGAATGCAGGAATGTTTGTACTAAAAAGTGGTGAGAAGAAAGGCAGCCTCATTCTGATCCTCTCAGGGTGGAAATTGCTTGTAGCTGTCACACAGAAGTATCCACTTATAAGAAAGTATTTAGTTAAGTGGTACTTCTATACTGATTAACTTCACCCAGGCATTAAAGTATCTTCCAGACAAGTATTTCTAGGTACAGCTGGCTAACTGGTTACTACTGCAGTGGAGCAGCAACCACTCTTCATTCAGTTGTCCTGCAAGAGCCCTTTCTTGACCTAATGACAGGGTAGATTGCTTAGTTTTTTCAACAGCAATCAACTTGTTGAGTGCTCTTTTTTTTTTCCATAAAGTTGAATTTATTTCATTTCCACCAACCTCTGTAAGAAAATGAACAGTGATTTGAAAAGGTAATTGTCAGAGGCTCCTAAGACTAGAAGTGACCCAAAGTAGTAAGTCATCTCTTCCTTTTTCCCCTCCATAGGTTTTATAGAATGGATTATGGAACTGGAAAAATAATTACTTTTAGAACCTGGAGTGTGGTTAGCCACGTTAAAATATACAAACAATGGAGGCTGCGGCAGGAGGTGGAGGGAGCCACCGGGCTGCAGGAGCCACTGCTATGGCAGATGAGATCAGCGAAGCTCAGACTGCCAAGCCAAGGGGAGACACCATCTTCGAGAAAGTAATTCACAAGGCAATCTCGGCCAAAATCATTTTTGCAGACAACAGGTGTCTTGCTTTCCATGATGTTTGCCCAAAAGCCCCAACTCATTTCCTGGTGATAATTAAGAAACCCATTACCCAGATATCTGTTGCAGAAGAAGATGATGAAAATCTTCTGGGACACTTAATGATTGTTAGCAAGAAATGTGCTGCTGACCTGGGTCTGAAGAGAGGATACCGAATGGTGATCAATAAAGGTGCAGATGAGGGGCAATCTGTCTATCTTATCTGTCTGCATATCCTTGGAGGACGTCAGATGCAATGGCCTCCTGGATAAATTGTTGGAATGATAACTTAGTTTTATTTAGGGAGCAAGGCAGGTTTACAACATATATCTTAAGCTGAGTATACTTAATGTTTTCTGTGAAACAAGAAATTGGGAAATCACTTCAAAATGTACGTAATAAAAGACAGTTATCTGTTAAAAAATAAACAAACAATAACAGCAACAAAAAACTGTAGATTTGAAAAGTGGTAAAAATCTATGGATACACACCATGTTCAGGTTTCCTAACTAAAGGTCACTTTTTAAAAAAGTATTTCCTTTTTAGGAACACAAAACTTGCAGATAGAAGGTAGGGATGGTGTCAGCTTATTAATATATTTACACATCTAACAATCTCCATTATACAGTTGAAGACACTGGAGCAGACAGAAGTCAAGTGAATTGCCCTGAACCACTCTGGCCTTTGTAATGATACTAAAAAAGCTATATTTAAATCTCTGGATCTCAGTCTCCTCATCTGTATAACAAGGCTGTTTTACAAGGATGTAAAACAAGGTCACTTCCTTGTATTTCCAAAATGGAAATTCTGCATAGAGGTTAAAAATCTTCCTGAGAGTTGGTCACATAACTAAATGTCATAGGCAGAATTTGCGACCAATTCTTTGTGACCCCTAGAACACACTTTATTGACTATTTCACATTCTTTCTGTCATATACGTGAAGAAAATAAAGTGTCTTTAGTGGTTATTAATGATTACAAATTCATTTAGAATATGGCTAATAATTCTACTGGAGGAAAAGACATTAATGGATTAAAATTTCGACCAATAGTATTGTAGGTGATATCATGGACCTATTTTAGTAAGTATAACCAGGTTTGCTACCATTTTATAGATTTGCAAAAGCTTTATTTGACCAAAGCAGTGATTAATTAATCTCAATTTAATTCAATTCAATGAACATTTATTGAGAACCTGCTAAATACTTGGAATTGAATGAATCTATAGAGATAAAAAGATGGAAAAAAAAGGAGTTCTTGCCTTCAGGGAGGTTATAATTCTATTACAAGATCTATAAGAAGATAAAGAATCTTCAGAGATCCTTAACTGTTAAAAAATAAATAAATGAACACCTCAAAAGAACATTTAAACACTCAAAATCTTCCTACCTACATTCCCGACTATGTTCCTACTAGTAGCCTAATAGTGTTTCCTGAACTTAACATGGGGGCCATTGTCTCTGTGCCCATATCCAGGCTGGCTCCTGCACCAGGAATGCACATCTTTCTCACTGTTTCTTCTCAGAATTTCTGGCTTCTTTCAAGGCTGTACACTTAGCTATCACCTCTTATCTGACACTTTTCCTAATACTTTAGTTCTTAAATTTTCCCCTTCCCCAATTACTTATATTTACTTATCCATATACACATTGTATCCTTCCAGCAGAAATGTAAGCCCTGTCAATTTTTTAAATGTTTGTCTTTATAGATCTACAACCTGATATAATGCTTAATAATCCAGTTATGATTTCATCAGTGCGAAGAAAATTCAACTCAATAATGCAGATAAACAACTCTGGCAAATTTATATTTCTTACAGAGTTACCCAGGCCACTAAGATGTCAAATAATTGACCCAGGATCCCACAGCCAGTATGTGTCAGGATTACAGATCAAAGCCAGGTAGCCTTGGCTCCAAAACTGGCTCTCTATCTACTACAGGTAATGCTTCTCCTGCTGCAAGTAGTAGGTGCTCCTGTAATGCTTGTTAAGTTAAATATACATAAATAAAAGTAACATAAGTTAAGTAGGAAGGTAGATGGGAAGGGAATAAGCATTTATAAAGTGCCTACTATGTATCAGGCACTGTGCTAAGCACTTTTAGCAAATGTCTCATTTGGGACAGCTAGCTAGAACAATGGATAGAGTGCTGGGCCTGGAGTCAGAAAGATCTGAGTTCAAATCCAGATTCAGACATTTCCTACCTATGTGACCTGGACAGCCCACTTAACCTCTGTTTACCTCAGTTTTTTCAGCTGTAAAATGGGGATTTGTGAGGATCAAATGAGTTGAGATGGAGAGAATTAACTTGGAGTTTGAGCGGCGCCTTCACAGAGGAAGTGGTGCCTAAACTGGTCCTTACAGGGTAATAACAATTCTAAATGGTAGAAGTGAGGAAAAGAGTGAATTTTGAGATTGATGTTAAAATGTTGAAGTGGGAGAAGGGGTTTCAAATTGAAGTGACAGCTAGTAGCTCAATGAAAAGTCCTTGGCTTGCATCTGACTAGAAACAGAAAAAGAAAAAGAAAAAGTTCCACTCAAAAAATCCCTTCCTCAAGGGAGAAATTACCTAAAATAGTTATTCTTTCCAGTCTCACTCCATTTATAACTTCAGTATACTTGGTCATACTTTAATACAAAATAATGGAGAAGACCCTGAACAGTACTATTACCAAAATCAGCACATCAAGAAGACAGCAGCAGGAATTACTCAGCCATATGGCTACCTGCTCATCTTCATAAAATCCAGATGAGAATACCCGATGTGCATATTTCCAATATTCTTTTTTAAAAAATGAGAAGGGAATGTACAGGGTTTCAAAGGCATTTTCTAGAGCCATCTTCACTGTCACTTAATTATAGTAATGGAGAGAATAGAGGATCCTATTTTATTTACTGTTTGTTGATTGCCCTCCCTCTCTCTCTTAGAGAAAGAAAAAAAAACATTGACCAAGTAGGACAAAATGTAGCCTCTGCTTCATGTTTCACTTGAACCTTTGTGAAGATTTCCTGGCAAATACGACCTCTTCAAAATATTTTATCCGACATTCCTCTGAGTATCAATGTCACACTTTGAATGAGGAGAAAAACAATGCTTATCAAGGTTGTCAGCAGTGTTGTGGAGGACATTCTATGCAAAGTATATATGAGAAGTGAGATTCCTTATGCATATAGTCTCCACAGATAAGCCTGTGGACAAAATTGCACTAATTTATGAATCTTAAGGCCTTCTCATTGAGATATATTGCCAGCCAAATGACTAAAAGAGGGAAGGCAGCAGAAGAGAAAAAAAAAGCAGAGAAGAAAGATAAATGGATTTATTTCCTTTTTAATAATCTTGTTTTTCAAAATATAAGTAGGACAATTTAACTCTCTTGGGGCCAATTCTTAGTGTCCTCTCAAAGACAGGAACACATGCTGAGTGATATATATTAATATATCCTGAAGTCTAAAACATACAATTTTGCTCAGATCGTTTTGCAAAGGCAAGAAGGAAAACTCAAAATGTTGAATCTTTTTCATCATTTTATGAAACTTAATCTTCTGGGAGTTGGGAACTAACCAACTCCTCCAACTCCACTTGTACTTGGTATACAAGTGGCACAAATATATCAGTAAACAAATAAATAAAATAAATGATCTCTCTCATCTTGGAATAAAAATGTCTCAAGCTTTACCCAATTTATACATGCCTTCTAGACCCAAAAGAACAGATGAGAAATTATGCTTTAGTAGGTTCTCATTTTCCAAGATACATAACATATTAAAGAACTTTGGGGTGTTAAATCTGCAACACTTGAGGTGATGTTTCACATTATTCTGAAAAAGGACTGAGAAGCATTATTAGGCCAGAGAGCTTTTCTAAGAGCTGTCTGAGTGTGGGCAGAAAAGGGCATCAGTAGTTAAGATTTATCCTTCACAACATGGCCCTCTTACAGCTTCTGTCAAGTAAAAGCATAATTTGAAGAAAATCAACATCTCTTAAGGTTGCAGTGACCTTCTGAGGGCCTAGTTTTTAAGAGCAGAGGTTACATGGCACAACAAAATGATTTACTGAATGTAATCATACTGAATGGGTTTCACAGGATATTATTTTCTTTAAATCTCATTGTCCATGGTTTCAGCTTAACATAAGTGCTGTTTTGCAAAACCAGAATCACAGAATCTTAAGAGTTGGAAGAATTCTCAGGGGCCATGTTTTCAATCCCCTACATGAACACAAATCCTCTCTTACAACATTATCAGCAAGTGATCATCCCAGTGTGACATGAAGATCTCCAATAAGGTTGCTTAAAATTGTTGAGCAAGCACACACACGCACACACACACACACACACACACACACACACACACACACACACACACACAGAGTGAACAATTCTTAGTAAATTTACCACAAAAACAAAGTGAAGAAACAAGACAGATTTATGCATTTTGAAGGTATTCAATTGAAAGTCTTGAAGTGGCTTCTGTCCATACTAAAGGGCGCTCCACAGGTCATTGAGCTGATACTATTTAATATATATATATAGATAGATAGATAGATAGATAGATAGATAGATAGATAGATAGATAGATAGATAACTGAATGATATGATGGAAACATAGTCAGTGGCATATAAAGACAAGAAGCAGCTAGGTGGTGAAGTAGATAAAGCGCCAGGCCTGGAGCCAAGAGTTCAAATACAACCTCTGACACCTAAAGTTGTGTGACCCTGGGCAAGTCACTTAACCCTGTTTGCCTCAGTTTCCTCATCTATAAATGAGCTGGAGAAGGAAATGGAAAACCACTCCAGTATCTCTGCCAATAAATCCTCAAATGGGGTCATAAAGAGTCAGACATGACTGAAAAAGACTTTGAACAATGTAAATCAGAATACACATGTAGAATATTTTGTAAACCTTAAAAGTGCTATATAAAAGTAAACTATTAATGTCATTAGATTGTGTAGTTTATATTACATATGCATCTGTTATATATAAACTAATTATATATACATTGATAATAGTAATAGCTATAATTTATATAACACCTTAAATATACAAAGTAAGTCATATATGTTACTTCATTTGATTCTTACAACAATCTTATTAGATACGTGCAATCATTATCCACTTTGAAAGTGAGGACACTGAGGCTGAAAAAGATTAACTTGCCCGGGTTCAACAGGGTGTAATTGACAAAAAGTGCAGAAAGCAGAACCAGCAAAATAATAAGTGCATAGAATGACTACAAGAATATCAAAGGAAAAAATAATGAAATTTAATCCAGCAACAGTAAAGTGGACAAGCTTGGTTTCAAAGTAGTCATAGGCAAAGATGACTCATTCCATTTCTTTGGTGAGAAGCTTGAAAATATGTAATATTGTATATGATTTTAAAACTTTTTTTGCCATCTGTTGGTTGGATTTACTGAAATGTTTCCCTCTTCTTTTTTGTCATCGTAAGAGAAGGCTCTCTGGCAGGGGGAGGGAGGATGGATACATTGGACATTTTTGTGCTGTGAAAACAAAAAAATGTATGCATATCCATATATGTCCATTTTTATAATGTCATTAAATAGCTGTAGTTCAAACAGGAAAAAAAATAAATTTCACTTCTTTGTTTATGATTCTATCTGTCTGGGTTTATCCCCAGTTCTTTTGGGTCTATTGCTGTTTGACTCTGTTTGAAGCTTCTCTTATGGTTTTTAATTCCTTTCCCTGTTTCCTTCCTACCTCAATTTGTTCATTGCTTCAAGTACCATTGGAGAAATGGGGTGAATGCAAGTTACAGAACAGACAAATTAGCAAGTTGATTTTGTGCCTGACTGGCTGGGTAAAGACACAGAACTAAGAAGAAAGGGATATACTATGAAGCAATATATTCTAGAATGTCTATGGACTGGTAATCATTATTTAATCATTTTATTTGTAATTTCCTCTCTAAACCTCCATTTGAAGAAGCACTCATATGAAACATCATTCTCTCTTCAAATCAGGACCAGTCCATGACTTCCCAAACAAAATTTCCACTATTTCTCTGGATACCTCCCTCCACCCCACCCCAACTTTTCAAGTCACTTTTGCATGGTGTCTCCACTGTCCCAAGCATGGGGGCAAGGACTTTATTTTTGTTTGTATTAGAACTCCCAGTGTTTACTGTCTGGCACACACTAAACATTTAAACGTTCTATCTATTTCTATCACATATTTTAAAGTGTTTAATAATTTAATAGAGCACAGTTTTATTCTGGAAGGTTAGATTTATTAGCATGGTTCTTTTCAAAGCCTTGTGTCTAATGTAAAACTTTAAAAAATGGTATGAAAATATTCATTAGGTCATCTTTTTGGAACTTGGTATTATCCAAAGTATCTTCCTAAAAGGAGAAGTAAGGAGCATTTAGATTGTACATAGTGACATGTAGTCTCAGAGTCTGCCTTTGTGAGGGAAACATAGAAAAAAATAAATTTCAGCTGCTTAAAAAAGGACATCTTTAAGTGTAAAGCAATATGAAAAACAGTACACATTGTTACAATAATAGGTTGTCTGAGACCACATGCTCATTAGATAATCCTTTTGCTGCACAGGGGGACTTGAATTCATTAGTAACACTTCTCAGCAGTGGAAATGATAAACTGTATGAATACAGTCATCTCCATGTACTCAGATCATGCTTCCCAGGTCACCTGGTGATTAAGCTTTGTTGTCTTGTCGCTTTTGTAGGATGCTGCAATTATCTTAGCTAATTGAAGCATGATATAGTAAGCACTCTCTATCTCTTCTCCTGATAGACATTCAGAGTTATGATTGTAAATTCAGGGAGTATATGTGCTGCTTCTAGACATAAGTCTTCCAAAAGCCCTTGTTCTTTCATGAAACTGATTACTGAGAGAGTGAAATTGTGGGCATGTTGTAAATATGGTGATTTGACAGTGTCCTCAAGACAAACATACAGAGGCACATGTTGCACATTAAATGTGGAGACCACCTTGGATCTTTAAATTGTAATATGCTCTATTGAAAAAACAAAGTAAAACACTGTGTTAAGAATTAGATTTGTGTTCTAGTACTTTCTCTGCTACTAAAAAAAAAATGGGCAAGTCACATAGTTCAGATGTATAGTGGAAAGAAGATTACAGAATCCAAGATTTAGATCTGGAAAAGACCAAAGTCTATTCCAATCACTCATTATACAGATGAGGAAACTGAGTCTGAGAGAAATGAATATCTGCCAAAGATCACATGGATAGCAAGAAAAGCCAGTATGGAAACACTTCTGAATTCAAATCCAGTGCTCTTTTCACTGCACTATACTGCTCTATCCACATTCTGTCCCCGTCGTTAATTAGTTACTCGACTTTTGGCAAATCTATCAGAACTTAAATTTTCATTTGTAAAATGCATATATTCTTGATCTTGCCAAACCCCACAATTGATCCATTGCAACATTCAAGAGCTCAAAAATTATTTTATCTCTTTATCATTCTATCTATTATTTCAACCCTTTGGTGAACCAAAGGATTCAACTCTTCTCCATCCCGCACTCTCAAATCCATTACTTCCTTATTCTGTCTCCAGGTAATCCTTGCCAAACCTCAGTCCTGAGTTATTCCAACCATATGTAGCCTTTAAACCTACATACATACTGCTTAACAAAGCTTCAGGAAGTCACAAAGCTATACTGAATCCATTACAAATGTATTTCACCTAATTTCACTGTAGGAAGGCAATCCTGCTCTAGATAAGAAAATATTGAAGATTCAGGAAGGGACATAATTGAGGATGCAACTTGTTGAAGAGAGGACATGATAGGATGAAATTCACATATATTGGCCTTAGTAAGGAGAAGAATCACCTTTCTTTCAGAGACTATAAGAAGGAAAGGAAAAGAGGAGAAAATGGATGTCAAGGAGTTTTAAAATAAAGATAATGTGATCTATCTAATTTGCCACTGAAGCCATTTGAAATATTATCTTTTCTCTTCCAACCTTTTAAAAGTAACTCTTCTTCCCACTCTCTCAGCTAAGGATCATACTTTGTGCTTCACTGAAAAAAATGAAGCCCATTTGCCTTGAGCTCCTTGTCCCCATCTTCTCATCTCATACCCCTCTGGCAGCACTCTCCATACCCTTTGCATCATTGCTTACATTCCCCTCATTTACTCCAGTCTTTAATGAAGAAGTAACTCTTCTCCTTCTCAAGGCCAATCCCCTTCCCTATAGCTTGGTCTTATCCTCTGCCATCTTCTTCAGTAGAATGACCTCCCACTACCATTTGCTCCCTCTCTAATCTTCAACATGTCCCTATTACCTCCAGAATCAAAGTCTCTGGCATTCAAAGTCCTTCATAACCAAGCCCTCTCCCCTCCTTTAGACTTTTCTTACACATTATTTTTCACCAAGTACTTTTTAATCCAGTTACACTGGCCTTCTTACTGCTCCATAAACAAGCACTCCATCTCTAACCTCCAGGCATTTTCTCTGGCTGTCCCATATTCTTGGAACGCTCTCCTTCCTCATCTCTGCCTAGTGGATTCTTTCACTTCCTTTAAGACCCAACTAAAATCTTATCTTCTACAATTAGTCTTTGAATGCTTCTAAATTCTAGGTCATTCCCATTCTTAATGATTTCCTTTTTATCCTGGATGTAGATTGTTGCACACATCTATGTATTTGTTGTTTCCCCCCGATGACTGTAACTCCTTGACCTAAGACTGTCTTTGCCTCTTTTTGTATTCTCACTATTTTGCACAGTGCCTGACACATAGTAGGGTCTTATTAAAAGTTTATTGACTATATATTGGCTCCTTCTGTGCTTCTTTTTACATTCTAAAATTTTGCCATCCTTGAAACTAACAAAACTCACTAGATTCCACAATACCTTCTAATATCCTCTCTCTCTTCTCAGTTAAACTCCTTGAAAAATATCTGCATTTGCTGATTACATTCCTCTCCTCACTCTCTCTTCAAAAAGCTCTGCAGTTGGACTTCATCATTCAACTAAAACTGCCCTTTCCAAAGCTACTAATGATCTCTTAATTCCAAATCTGTTGTTGTTGTTGTTGTTTTCTCAATGCTCACTTTTCTTGATCTTTCTATAGTTGTTGCCACTGTTCACCCAACTGTAGGTGTGCCTCAGAGAGTCTTTTATTTTCTCTTTGTACTCTCTGACTTGGTGATTTCATACTTTTCTATGGGTTAAATTAAAATCTCTTTGTAGATGACACCCAGATCCATTTATCCAGACTTAGTCTTTCTCTTAAGCTCAGTGTCATATCACCACATTCCTTTTGAACATTTCAAATTGGATGTCCCATTGCATCTCAGACTAAACGTTTCCAAAAAACTCATCTTTCTTCCTGAACTCACTATCATCCAAACTCCCCTATTAATGTTGAGGAAACCACAATCTTTCCAATCACCCCTAACTGCAACCCTCCATCTCTCATCTCATTCATCACATATGATGATCGCCTGCCAATCTTTTCATTTTTACAACTACAACACCTTTCTAATTGCATCCCACAGTCATCATCTTAGTTTTTAGGACATTATCACCTCTTGCTGGAATTATTATAAGAATAACCTCTAACTGGCCTCCTTGTCTCTAGTCTCACCTCATTCTGACACAGCATTCACTCACCTGCCAAAGTAATTATAAGTGTCTCACCTTGCCACACCCCTATCCAGTAAATTCCAGCGGCTCTCTGTTACCTGTAGGAACAAACATTAACTCCCCTATTTGAAATGTAAAGCTTCTAAAACCTGGCCATTCCCTGCCTTTCTAGTTTGTAAATATATCACTCCATGCATTCATTCTACCATCTATCCATACTGAAGTACTTACTATTCATCAAACGTGATGCTCCATCTACCATAACTGTACCTTGAATTGGCTGTCCATTATACCTGAAATTTACTCTCTCCTCACCACCTTTTCTTAAAATTTTTTTATTTACTTCAAGACTCAGCTTAAGTCCCACCTTTTGGCTGCAAGAGGCTTGTTTTGGTCCCCCCACTCCCGAGTTACTTATATCTGACCTTATAAGGTTACTTTCTATTTTGTTCCTTGGGGGAATTTAGGGGGAAAACAGTATTTTTTGTTTTATTTTGTTTTTGTATTATCAATGTTTAGTTCAGTGTTTGAAACATAGGAGGGGTTCATTTAATAAATGCTTATGGATTTGTAGATGGATGGAGATGACATTTTTTACTATTTATTTCACTGGTTTCCAGTTGTGAGGATCAAATGAAAAAATGTATGTAAAATTAGCTGTAAACTATAAGACATTATATGAACTCAAGTCATTAATAATAATTTAAGGGTTTTATTTATTGCAAAATGGATGGAGGTGGACTAAGTCATTTCATAGATATCTTCCATCTCAAATATTTACTGATTCTAACAACATATCCAGAAATACAGAGAAAGAGAGAGAAGAAGAACATGACTTTGTGGGGAGTGTTTGGGGAATAACCTAGTTATCTTCTAGTATTTTAAGAGCTATCCTATAGAAGGATTGATTAGACTTTTTCTGCTTAAATTCATAAGATAGAATTAAGACTAGTGGGTAGATATTATCAAAGAGAAGTAGATTTCTACTCTGCATAAGGAAAATGTATCTAACCATTAGAGTAGGCAAAAATCACGTAAAGTGCATCCTGGTTCAGATATGAAATGAACTAAAGGGCCTCCATGGCCATTTCCAGTTCTGAGCTGTTCTGATTCTGTATGTCAAGTCAGATTGTTTTGTTATTTAAGGAAATTGCTGACTTCCAATCATGCAAAGCTAAAGAAGCCTATGCACATTCCATCTACCCCATTTGAATTTTTAAGTTTTGTTTAAACCCTTGCCTACATGCTGTGCGGAGTGATTTCTATAGCCTACTTCTTTCCTTTTATTTCTCAGTGTGTGATCTAGGAAATCTAATATTAGACAGAAATAAAATGGAGTGACTATAGAGCTCCAGATAGATATCAATAGAATATACTTTGTGGAGAATCCATTTCTCCAAAGGCAATAGATTCTTTTTTAAAAAAAAGCATTGTAAAGCCAGAGTTAATATGACATAAAAGGTTGAGTGCTACAAAGACTAATGTTCAGCACATTTTTGGCACTTTTTAGGCAATTGTGTGATGCTGGGCAAGTCATCAAGCTTCTATGTAAGTCCAGGCACTCCTTAGAACTTCTCTATTAAATTATGGATGGGTTAAGATCTGAATGGTGGTTGGAGCTCTCACACCTGGACTTCACAGATCCTTCTTGTTGTTTGCTTTTTCAGGACCTTTTTAATCCTGATATGCCCCAAATTTAATTTAGGTAAATATTTAGCTTTATTATTCTTCTGGATGTAGGTAATCCATAGTGCTACCCACTTGGAAATTATTAAATGTCCAACAGATGATATAAGCACAAAAAGATTTCTGCTTTTTCTCTCTTTTTCTCTGAAGTGTTGTCTAAACAAAAATAAAAAAAAATACATAAAAGTTCATTTCACTAACTGAAGAAGTGTAATAAAATGAAAGCCTTCAAAAAAGAATTTTAATTCTGTTATGCCTCCCTCCACTCCATCTTAATGCATTTCCAGGATGAATTGTCTTCTAGACTGTCTGACTCCCTAATAATTAATCTACCACTGTGGCCACATTTTTCCTTCATCAAGGAAGTTTTATATTTATCCATCTATAAATTAGTCATCATTATAATCCTCTCCCCTTGCTTTTTTTCCTTGTTCCACAGAGGTTTCCTTAGCAACTGAGTCAGGTAGTCAACTTCATCTTTCATTTCATCTTTTTATCTGCCAAAGAATGGAAAAGTTAAGAGCTTTCTCAGTCTCTAACAGAGTCTTTGGGTGGCTTTAAGCAATTCCTGATGATAGAGAACTTGGAATTTCTACCAGCAAAGCATAAGATTCTGTGGGAAAATAAGAAAACTCAGGGCATTTATTTTGGGCTAGATTAACTGACAATGTCTGTCCAGCAGTCACAGATGATTTCCTCATATTTCAAAAAGCAGGGATAGCCTTCTCCAGTTGAAAGACTGGAAATACAACATCGATCTCTCACCACTTACTTTCTCTTGAAAGTTAAGCTTCTATTACACATTCTTGTAAGAAAAAAAAGACAAGATTTTTTTTCAAAAAGAAACCAAATGCAGGTGGAAATGGACATGAAAGTGCAAAGGCGTGGCTTTTTCAAAACAAAGTGTATGATCAATATATTGAGAGGGATTATATCTCTTTTTCATGCTTTAAAATGGTCCAAATGTTTGCATAAAAAGGCAGAGTTGAATTATTGTTCAGCTGTCTGAGAACTGACTTAACTAGATCTATTGAAGGTTAGAACTGGAAGAGTTGTAAAGGTAAGTAGATGGTATGATAGATAGAATGTTGGACTTGGAAGCAGTAAGAACTAAGTCTGAGTCCTGCCTCAGACACTTTTTATTATATGGGTGACCCTGATAAAGTCATTTAACCTCTCTCAGCCTTGGTTTCCTCTTTTGTGAAATGGGGTTAATAATAACTCTAATTCATATAGTTGTTGAGATGACCAAATAAGTTTACATAGGGTAAAATGCTATGTAAATGCTTACTTTTATTATTATCATCTAGTAGACTATTCTTCCTCTTCCTTTATTTCACAGAGAGTTTAGGTTACTTACTCAAGGTTATATAACTCATTAGTGGTAGAACCAGGATTTGCACATATCTCTTATTGTTCAGGCCAGTGTTATTTCCATCTACCACACAGTGTCCCTAAGTATTGAGAATATTAAAGTCATAGGTGGAATGAATGAAAGAGTCTGGATGCCACAAAGTAGTCTGAAGAGCTTGACCCAGGCCAGAAACATAGCAGGTCAAAGCTCCCATGTCAGTTAGTAGGATGATCATTTCTATGACTGTCCATTGCACTTCTTCCTGGGTATATAGGGAGACAGTCTCAAAAATAAAATAAAATAAAATAAATGAATAGATAAGTGAATGAATGAATGGATAGATGAATGAATAAATGGGTAAATGGATCAATGAATGAGCAGATTGATAAATAAATAAAGTGAGTAAGTAAATGGATGAATAGATGATAGATATATAGCTACATAGGTAGGAGAGAGAAAGAGGGGGGGGGAGAGAGAGGGAGAATGAAGTTAAAAAGGAAAAAAGGAACTAGATGAAACACAGCTCCAGGAAACCAAGTGATTTCCATGAGGGATCTCACCTTAATGTGCCCATGCCAATATCACTTAGATCTTTTGGTTCTTTTCAGATTCAACCTCTTCTCATTGTACTTCCACTTAGTTGATTAAAAGCAAATGTGTCGATTTTTTTTGTTTTACATGGGGGGAGAATTAAAAAAAAAACAAAGCTTGAGAATTCACAACAAATAAACTAATCTATTTAACATTCTTGTTAGAACATAATATTAATACATCCAGTTTTATGTCTGAACCAGTTACTGGGATTCATGGCTATTGCCTGGATTTAATAAACTCTGACTAGTTCATTTGCAATCCTGTTCCATAGTCACAAGAGGGACCAGGTGAAGTGGAGATGGGTAGAATAGCTCAATGAAACTCTATCCCTATTACTGGGGAAAATAATATCAAAGTGATAATGAGCCTGTAATGTAAGTTCAGTATATGGAGACTATACATTTTAATTTGTTGGAAATGCATAAGGAAAACATAAGTATCTATCCCTGTTTTATTTCATGTACCTCAAGCATTCTTTATGCTTAGCTCATAAGTGCATCAAATATTCTGTTATGAAAAGATTAAGACTTGTATTTCCTTTGGTGCCAAAATACCTCAAAGTACATCATATTCTCTCCTTAAAACTTCTATTTCCATGTGTTTGAGACTCAAGATTACTCATACTTTATAAACAGAACAAACTAAGGCACAATTTCCTGGTTGAGTGACTAAGATAAGTACAAAATCTAAAGCTTCTATTCATGATGACTTAATTACATTAATATCCTTATGTTCCTCTCCACTGGAATTAGTAATTCGTTTTATCCTCAGTTGCATTATGTCTCAGACTTCTTTGGCAAGATTTTACACATTTCCAGACTGTCCAGATACATTGTTGAAAAAGATACTTTAGTTTTCAACTTAGCAAAATTCAAAGGCCTCATTTTTCTGCCTAGCATAAGACTGGACATGCAGCAGGTAATAAATAAATACTTGTGAATAGATCCATTGCTGCAGATCACTCTAATGAATAATCTCCAACTTTTCTCCAACAGCATTCTTCCTTTCCATCCCAAACTATAAAATTATCTGTCCTAATTTCCCTGTGGTATCTCAGCCTTGTGAAACAACTTGTTTGTTTTTTCTTATTATTACATTTCCGTTGTTTAGTTCATCAAGTAAGAGCTTATTTTGAAATTACATCTATTAAATAGATTAAACTATTATCCAATCTTTGAATATGTTAATCCTTCCAGAAAGATTAAGCTACATGGTTTGGCATGACTGGGGGTAGATGGATATCCTTAAGGGGATTTTTGTGTGAGTATGTAAGAGACTAGAAGAACTCTGAGATTCCTTTCAGCTCTGACATTCTATAATTAATTTTGTAACTTTCATCAGAAAAGACAAATATATTGCTATGTTTTAGACAGAAAATAGCAGCAATAAGTATGTAACAGTGGTAAATAACATCGGGTTTTAAAGAAATCTCTGTAATGGAATTTCAGAGTTGATGTTTTCTTTTTCTATGATGTTTTGTGCCTTTGTTTTTGTATATGAGGATATTCAGAATCGAATAGTCCTACTTATCTCTTTACTTTCCTTCATCTATTATAGTCAGTAAGTTGCCAAAATTTGTTGCTTCTATCTTTACGATATTTCTCACATCCATCCCCTTTTATCCACTTAGACCACAACCATTATCATTCTGGACTTTTTCTATTCTCTACTAGACAATTATAGTCATTATCAAACTATTCACCTTATATCTTTTTAATCTCTCTCTCCAATTTATTCTCTAAATAACTGTCAAACCAGTATTCCAAATACACATGGCTGACCATGTTATTTACTTTCTCAAAAAAAAATCCAGTAGTTAGCTACTAAATGCCTCAAGGATAAAATAAAACCAAATCCCACAAGCTGAGTTTAATCTACTTAGCAATTTAATTGGTATGGCATTGAATAAGTAAATTAATTTAAGTAGAATTGTCATTGTTATTATATTGGCTCACCCTACCCACGAGCAATTAATATTTTCCAATTGCTTAATCTGACTTTATTTGTATGAAAAGTGTTTAGTAATTTTGTACACATATTTCCTGACCTTGTCTTGGCAGGTAGTGAATAAACTATTCTAAATAAATCATTCTAAAATAGGATGTTATCAAAGGGCTTTAAGAATTGATAGCAACATACAAATGGCAATAGTAATTATTTTAAAGTACCAACTCACTTTCATGGATAAGTTCTATTTTTCTTAAATCAGTTATTTCAATTTGTATTCAAACCAGATATCTTAAAACCATTTGTTGATGAGAAAATGAAATTTTGACTTCCAGTAAAAGAGCAAATGAATAACAATAGCTTTCTCTATAATAGCTACATTTCTGCAAAACCAAACATTTGAGTGATTTTTCTTTTAAATTAAATCATTCTAATCTAATTTGGTCCTTGAATACAATCAGTTTTCCTTAAATGTCTACCAGATCTTCTTCCATTGAACCATGGTATACAGGAATTATAAAAATTTCTTGTTTGTAGAATTGTAGAAATAATCTCAGATATATGTATGTAATGATCTTAGATGTGTAGTTTGATTGTTTTAATTTACAGTTGAAGAAATGGAGACCTAAGGAGAGTAAATGATTTTCCCAAGTCACAAAGCAAGTGAATAGCAGAAACAAGACTAGATCCAATTTCACTTTCCTAATTCACAGATCTGTAAGAATTCATTGCAAATTCAAATAGGGAATTTGGATCAGGAATCATAAAATCCACCAAGTTCACTTCATGAGATAGAATTCCAGAATGTGAATCAGGCATGAGTCAGACACAGGGCAAGGATAAAAATCATTGAGGTCGAAGCTTATGAAATTGTTGAGTTCTCTTTTCTCTTATCTTCCTGTAACTAAAAAATATAAAATCTCAGAGGAGGGGTGTAGACTAGAAATCACCAGGCACCAGCACAAGTATTTTCAGCTGTTTTGGGGAATGGATCATGAACACTAGGAACAGAACTTCATCTGCTTCTGGTCTGGTCATGGTTTCTGATAAGAATCAAAATAAGGCCAACCTAGCCTTAATGTAGTAGATTAAATGCATTTTATATGTAAACAATACCAAATATCTGGATATTTTTGAATGATTGGACCGAATTGTTTAATTTTCTTCTCAGTGACTGGCATTTTAATAAGATCTGAATTAAAAAGCACAATAATGAAAATAAATTTAATTATATTAAAGACACATGCCAATTATAATTTTGTATGTATATGCATATGTGCACATATGCTGTATATGTTCATAACAACATATATATATATGTGTGTGTATATATATGTATATATACATATATATATACATATAAATACATAGGAACATACATAGTCAACTCAACTAAAGAGATATTTAGCAAGCATCTAGTATGTTTATGGTGCTGTGTATTCAAATACAAAGTGAAAAACTGTCTTCTCTTAATGAGCTCTCCCTTCTCTAGACCTGTGACTTCATACATGTAAAGAGCTCCTAGGTGGGGAAACTCCATCTACCAGTGAAAAATGGAAACTGTTCTGCAATTTCTAGTTGTAAAGTATTGCCTAGAGCACTGAGAAGTTGCCATTTGCCCAGGGTCACCCAGTTACTATCTATAAGCTCCTTGAGAGCATGTGTATACACACACACACACACACACACACACACACATACATATACATACCCACACACACACATATATCTCCCATGCACCTATATTACATGTTATATTGTTTGTATTATATATTGTGTACAAATGTATATTGTGGTTAATTAAGAATTTTAGTGTGGAGTGATCTGTTTTGATGAATTTCTCCATACATATAGATGTGTATTAACATATAAGTTCCTTTGGACATAATAAAATTAGACTGAAAAGGGAAATAGTCAAATACATTTTAGAACTCTGATAGAATATTTCCTAAATTTTAAGAAAATGAAAATAAAATAAGACTTCCAAAGATTCCTTGTTTCTGTTATGTATGCCATATGGATTTGCCAAAATAGTGTAGCATATGATGATGTTCTTGAAATTATTTTTTTTTGTACTTGTCAGGTCATTGCATAAGGTAAATTAGAAGCAAACAAACAGGACTGAAATACATTGCTTAAAATATTTTAAAAGTAAACATCTGAAGGTTTAACTTGAAGCTATTTCCAAATCCTTTCAAAAGTTCATTTGTGCAGTTAACATTCTTTATGCTTGACTTTTTAAAGTATATTTAAATGGGATGGTTTTTTTTAATCAAAAGGAAAACACATTTTAAGGTAAAGCTTAATAAAAATAAAGTTAATTTAAATACTTTTCATAATCTTCTACGCATGTGATTCTCAGTTGTCAAAAATGCCATTTTTATCTTTTGACACATAAAAATAGAAATTAGGAAGATGAGTCAAGTAGGATATCTTTACTTTATGGTTGCTTTAAGGGGAAGAATTTCTAAATAATTATTCAGGTACTAACAACAACAATAATAATATTTATTTTGTTCTTACTATGTGGTAAGCATTTTACAATTATCATCTCATTTTACCCTCACAACAATCCTGGGAGATAGGTGCTATCATTATCCCCATTTTACATATGAGGAAACTAGGTGATCCTTAATTGATAATTCCTCCTTAAATAGTCATAAATGCCACAAATACTTCAAATTCCAAACTTTCTTGGTTTTCTTCTGGAATTTGGGAAGGTCTATTAGGGTGTGCTCTGTCAGAACTATATATATTTGCAACCACTAGCCGTGGAGGCACTCAATTTACCTATGCTTTTTCCACTTGCTTTTGCTAACATAAACTGGGAAGGCTCAGCTAATTATAGCTTATATGCTATGCATTTAAGTTTTTAGTGAATAACAATAATAGTGATTCATATTTTCATTCATCATCCATTCATGCATTCCTTTATTAATCTATTTATTCATCAAACATTCTATGTTCAAGATATCATGATAAGTCCTGAAGGAAATAAAAAATGATTAAAAGAAAAAAAAAATTTTCCCTTTAAATTTCACAATCTTTACCCAACACATACCTCCACTACTATACTGATGTGGGCTTATTTTTTTAGATCACATAATGACGAGCTTCCAAATTACATAGGTTATCTGTTTAGGTTTACTAAATTTACTAGCTAACTTTTCCAAATGCCCCTACACTTAGCTTTCATTCTATATCACATCTTAAAAACTCAAAATTCTTCTGTAAAGCTTGCTAGTCTTTAAATAATGATCTTTTTTTCTTAGTTTCATAGGAAGACTAAAAGGAAAAAAATCCAAAATTGATTTCACAGTAACATACATGTACAAGCAATAAGAAACTACTGTTTAAAAATTACTAACTATAAAAATTGCTGAAGTGAGGTGTTCTGGTTAATTGGTATACTGCTGTCCAGGGTAGAGAAGGTGAATGGAACAATGATGGTGTGTGATGGAGAGAAAACATGATCTGTGCTCACTTTCCTCTGTTTGCCCTGCCCATAAGAATGGTCTTTGATTGGAAAGGGTAAAACAAAAATTGTTTTTGGACTTCAAGATAAGTGAAGACCATGCAATAGGGCATCAAGCTAATCTCAATGAGCTCAAGTCACCAGGCCTGAATAAACTAATCCAGGATACTGAAAAAAAAAATGATAGAAGTGATTAGTTGTAACATTTTTTGACATATACATGCTGATATATTTTTTTAGAGATATGGCATGCAATCAAAATAGCTCAATTAGTGATCAAAATGGGAAATGGGCAACAAAATGGCATAGCTACTAAATGCTCTGACATGTTTATACAGAGATTTAGCCAGAATAAATCTATCGCCAGAACAATAAGGCCAAAAGAGCCCAGAAAACACCTTACTCAGAGAACTCTTGCTTTACTTGTCAAGCCAAGAGAGATGGATGCCAAAAATAACAGCATTTTTGAACATAAACTCATTTATAAAATTTTACAAAAAAAAGGATAATGAGTGATTGCAAGGATTATTATCTCACAAACAGAAGCAATGTATGAACAAACTAGTTTAAAGAAAATTTAACAAATGATCAAACTAAGTAAATTATCTGAAGGGAATTTAAAAATAAAGATGAAATAGGGCAACAAAGAGGGGGAAACTGAAAAAAAATAATCTGTTAATGTTAATATAAAAATCCTCCTCATCAACGCCATTGGAACATCATATATGGACTATAACCATCACTGTCCTAAGTGTGCTCATAGAGAATAATGTCACTACAGAAAACAAAGATGACAAATCACTTAGATTCAACCAAGTATATTTAGAGGAGATTTTTATTGACGAAGATACTATTGTGAATATGATAGGGAATCAGTATGCAATATATTTGAAAGAAAGGAAGATATTAAAGACATGGAAGTATCTAAAACTTTATTAATACCCAAAACGGATTACTGAAATCATCAATATTTACCAGCTTACATGACCAACCTTCCCACCCCCATTACTTTCAAAAAATCTTTACCAGAGTCATGTTACACTAAATCTTTATGAAAGTCATCTATACATGAACTGAAGATCAAGACTAGAAGTATAAAATAGGTAGGCTTTTTCAAACAGTATTTAGCAATGAACTGCATACCATTTTACACTTCACTGAAGGATCTATAGAATATGAGATCCTATTGTGTTGGTTGATTTTGGGGGGAAATGATTTCTAGAGCAAATCATTGCTTTGAAAATTCATTTCTAACTAGATGTCTCCCATACATACATAAAAGTTATTCAAGATTTCTGGAAATATATAATAATGTAGGAATAAAGCTGTTCTGTGATCTTTTCAGCAATACACAATTAGATATAAAACAAGGATGCATATAATCATTCAAAAGAGGCTGGATTTGCCATCAACATAGGAAAGGCCACAAGGATGAAGAATATTTGTTAAACAGATCATGAACTATATTTGGATTGACAATTTAATACATCTTTTTTCATATATATGCATATGTATATATGTATATACAAGTATAAGTATATATATATATATGTTGTGTGTATTATATATATAGATACATATAGATAGATAGATAGATACATACATACACATAGATAGATAGATAGATAGATAGATAGATAGATAGATAGATAGATAGATAGATACATATCATGGACAAATTAGATCCAGGATTGAAGAGATGGAAAGCTGGTTGGTTTACTTTGGGAAATACTTTTTAAAACTCCTTTAATAGCTGCAAACTTGCCTATGGAAATGTAGGCCTATCTTCACCAAAATTCTAACAATGTAGCTGTATGGCCTTAAGAAATGGAATACAGCAGTTTCCAAAGATTTAAAAATGCGGACAATGAAGAGCACATATGATCTCTCAATACCTTTATAACTATTTCTCTTCCAGTACAAATATATAAACAGGCTGCAAAATATTTCAAAGAATAACTTAAAAGTTGGGATATAATATGTATTGTCAAACTTGCATTTTCTAACTCTTCTCTGGAGTCAAGTGTAGTCATTATAATTGCATAGCATTCAGTATCATCTTTTTGTTTTCATGTATGGTGTTTCAAACATTATGTATAATGTTTTTCTCTTTCTGCTTGTTTCTTGAATCATTTCACATGTCTTCCCTTGTCTTAGTATGTCTGACTTCCCACAGGCTCACCAACACTGATTATTTCTAGTGCCCTCTTTGAGTCTCTGGCTCTTTTCAAGACTCAGCTTAAGTAACTGTCTTCTGAAAAAATCTTTTTGTTGTTTCCTCAGTTACCACTCTTTTCATCTTAAATTACCCTGTGTGTTCTTTGTATGTGTCATGTATATGCTAAAATATGATTTTTTTTCCTTTTCACGGAACACGTTTTTCTTGAGGAAAGGAACTTTTCTTTTTGTCTTTGAATCACCAGTTAACACGGGCCTTATGTACAACAAGAACTTAATACATGCTAGTTGATTGATCTTTCTTTGCTATGTATTAATTGAAACCTTAGATTTGTTTTTATTTGCATCTAACTTACTGTTGATTTAAAGTAACCTTCTATATAGCTGTTAATACCTTTTAATTCTTTTAAAAAGTCTACATATCTTTTGACCACTTATCCACTGAGGAATGACTCTTAGTCTTACATATTTGTGTTTGTTCTCTATGTATCTAGGCTAACATCTTTTTCAGAGATATTTGATGCAGATATTTTTTCACATATGCAGTCATACTTTCTTTTCCTAACTGTGTCGATTTTGTTCACAGAAAAACTTTTCAATTTTGTGATTGAAATGCTCTATTTTATCTTTTTTGATTACTTCTATCTGCTATTTGTTCAAGATTACCTCCCTAGCCATAGGTGTGAAAGATTACTGATATAGTCCTCTTCTAATTCTCTTGAGGTGAAACCTCATATTATGGGTGTACAGCCATTCTAAGCTCATTTTGGTAAATGTTGTAAAGAATTGGCTTAATCCTAATATCTGCTAAACTGCTCTTCAGTTTTCCCAGAAATTCTTGTCAAATAGGGAGTTCTTACAAAGTAATTTGACCTTCCCATGAAGGTCAAATACTGAAGCAGAAGCTTAAATATGTTGGCCACACAATAAGAAGAGAAGACATTGGAAAAGATCCTGATGTTGGGAAAGATTGAAGGCAAAAGGAAAAGGTGATGGCAGAGGGTGAGATGGATGAATAGTGTCATGGAAATAATGAACATGAACTTGGACAGGCTTTAAAAGATAGTAGGGGATAGAAGAATCTGTGAGCTATGGCCCATGGATTCACAAAGAGTCAGACATGACTAAACAAATGAACAACAAAAGCAACTAATTGATGTTTTCATGTTTACTGAATAGTTACTGATTTTAATTGTTTCTGTTAGTGTTTCACTGATCTACTTTTTAAAATCAATATGAAGTATTTTTGATAATTGCTACTTTATAGTAAAATTTAAGACATGGAAGTACAATTTCTTTTTAATTACTAGTTTCTTTTTCTTTTCATCATTTCCCCTTGGACTTGAGATCTTTTATTCTCCCAAATGAATTTTGTCATTATTTTGTCTAGCTCTGTAAAATATCTCTTTAGCAATTTTATTGGTATGCCACTAAATCTCTAAATGAATTTTGATAGTGTCATGCCTGTGAAATGAATGTCTTTCCTTATCTGAGCTGCTAAGCTAGCTGCCACTTATCTTTCAAATACTTTGTTAAAACCTACTTGTATGTCAGAACCAATTGTACCTCATCAAAATTAGATGCCCAAACCAGTATCCCTTCCTTGTACTACTCAGACATTTGCTCTCTGTACACTCTGCAAAATCTAATTAGTAATCCTGGGCTGTTAGGGAGGCATCAACCTCTACTACTGGGTCTAGCTTGTAGAATTTGAGAAAGCTTTGTTCCTTCAAGCTTTTGGAATCATTATTTTATTCCTAAGCTCGCTCACGCTCTCTCTCTCTCTCTCTCTCTCTCTCTCTCTCTCTCTCTCTCTCTCTCTCTCTCTAATATTCTGTTTTTACTGGAGAGCTAATTGTCAAAGCATGAAAAATGAAATTCCTTACAAAAGGGTCTGTGTGTTTGTGTTTTCTGGTGCTGTGTGTGAAAGAAATATTAAGATTTATCACTCTTACCTTTTACCAAAATATATTTTTGACCTTTATCCTAAAAAATTAAAATACAGAAATCCTGCCTGTCCTTTGAATTATGAATAGATAGATTAGATAGATAGATAGTGTGGGTATGTGTGTGTGTATGTATTTATATGCATTTGTATATATGTATATACATATATGTGTATGTGTATATATATATACATATATATGTGTGTGTGTATATGTATATATATACATACATACACACACACACACACACACACACACACACACATATATATATATATATATACACATACATTCTGTAAACCCTACTAATCTGACTAAATCTTGGTACTGAAGGAAATTAGGAGATTCTACATTTGTTTCCCAGATGAGATGACTTTAGGCTTTTTTTTTCTTCACCCGTATCCATCACAACTCAATTCCTCATTTGCTTTTTTCTTCTATCTTTTTTTAATTTTTCTCTTCTCCTTTGAGGCAGCAAGGCAAATAAGTGGATATGTTGTTAGAGTAAGGGAGATGAAGGTTCAAGTCTCTAAAGTTTATTGTACGTGTGGCCAAAAACAAATTGCTAAACCACAGCTTTCTAACTTATAAAATGAAAGTTTTGTGAGACTCAAATGAAATAATATATGTGAATCATTGTGTAAACTCCAAAATGCTGTTAATTATGATAATGCCAATTGTTATCATTATACTTTAACTTAAGTGAGTTTGATAAGTTCAGAGAGTCCATGAAGAGCTAGCTGCACTAATTTATTCATTTATTCATTCTTTCAGACTATTAAGCACCTACTGTGTGAACATGCTATTGCTAGGTTCTTGAGGAGATAAAAGATTCATTAGTATTCATATATGATCATTTTTGACAGTTCTGAAATCCCAGTGTTTGGGGCAAATAAGAAAGATCATATAGATATACTTTGCTTTGGGGGGATACGGAGAGGAGAGAGGTGATATTTCTGCTTTAATTTTTAAAAGTAAGAATCAGGAGCAACATCTAAACAGCCATTTCAATATGGAAAATGAGGTTTAGCATATAAGCCCACATTTTACTTTTTTTTTCCAACCTGGTTTGTTACATCATCATAGTCAACTTCTAGTATGGAAACTCCCTCCACAAAATAAGACAAGCAATTTGCCAGTAACTTATGATCTTAGTATGCTCCTTATGGGCATTAAGAGGTTAAATGACTTTCCCATGCTCATGTAGCCAGTATGTGACAGAGGCATTACTTCAATGCAGGTATTCCTAAATTTAAAGCCAGTCCAATGCCATACTGCCACTCAAGTCCATTAGTAAATATAAAAGTAGATCCTTTTAGAAACTATATCAATATTTCCTGGGGAAAGGCAGCATGATGTAGAAGTTTAGCCTTAGATACAGAAACTTCTGGTTACAAGGTACACAAAATCATAGAACTTTGGAGTTATAACATATCACTATGGGCATCTAATCCAACACACACTCAGAAAAGAATCCATACCTCAATTTGTCAGTCTTGCTACTGACTAGCAAGAGACTACAATTTAGGTAAATGGGAAAAGATGAAGGAGTAAGAAGATGCAGTACAACTCAGCTCTCTCTCTCTCTCTCTCTCTCTCTGTCTGTCTCTCTGTCTCTGTCTCTGTCTCTCTCTCTTTCTCTCTCTCTCAGTCTCCATTATTTTACCAAAGATGTTTGAGGAAGAGGACCAAACAAACTGAATAATGATCAAGAAATGAAAAAATACAGTAACTTCCTTTTTCAGCCTACATAATCAAGATGGGGAAATACCCAGAGGCTCACAGGCATTGGGGAGATGTGGTCATAGATGCCTATGCATAGCTTTCTAAGACAGGTATAACAGCAGGAACTGTAAGTATGTACCATGGCAGGGAATGTGGAACAGGGGCAAGCTGGAAATTTTGTTGTTCCAATATTAGAATAGATACCAAAACCTTCTACTTTGCATCTTTAGCATCTAAACATAAAAGAATAATTCACTGAACTCCAAGAAAACGAAGGCAATGGCACACCAGTAGCAGGACAAATATAATGGAAAAATAAACAAAAGATAAAATATAGACTTGAACAAATTGCTGGAGAAACAACATACAAAAGACTTGTGGCAGGTTTTAAATGGAGCTACTATGGAATATACATATTTTTAGCACCATATGAAACTTTTACTGAAATTAATTTTGTTTACTATGGATTGGGGCACTGATACAATGCAAATAATTTTTAAAAAGTAGACATGGTAAACAAATCATTTAAGACAATGGCTTATGTGCACATACACATTTACAGACTTACACAAAATACAGACATGGACTCAAACGGAGACTTGAGAATGTAATCCTAAATAATGAGTGCGTCACAGAATAAATCATAGAAGAATTAGTAATTATGTGAAAGAGAATGAAAATAAACATCCCAAAATTTCTGTGATATAACTAATGCAATACTCAAGGGAAAATTATATCCATACAAACATATATTAATAAAATTTAAAAGAAGATTAGGGAACTTTTTATGAATTTTAAAAATTCAAAAGAAAACAAATGAATAAACCTAAAAGAAGAGATAGTAAAAATTAGAACAGAAATGCATGAAGCTAAGATTTGAATTTAGGCTTTCTGATTCCAAGCCTGGTACTCATAATATATCGGAGAGTAAAAGCAAATGGTGCAATGCAGATGGAGGGTAAGTAGTGGGAGAGAAAACTGAATAAGTAGATTGATAGGACTCTTCAAATGCTAATGTTTTCTTTAGTTTCATGTAATATTTCAAGAAAAAAATTCACTGCAAACAATGACTAGAATCAATATCATCTAAGAATAACTTCCAGAATTCCCCTAACTTAGTATTTTTTTCCTTCTTCAAGGCCCTTTGAAAATATCAATTCATAATTGAAGTTACCCTTTGAGTTGTAGCTGCAAAGCATTCACTCCTTAATCTTCACAAGGCAAAACAATCTGAGGCTAGTATTATCATCACTGTTTGAGTGAAGACAGACTGACTCAGCTTCATAATGAAACACCATTTAGAACTTGACAATTTATTTCCTTACAAATCATGCAATTTTGAAGGTCATAGCTCAGGTAGATGACTTTTTTCTGTTGGATTAACACATAGCTTTCTACTGAGAGAGAGAAGGAGGGAAGGGAAGAGATATACATACATGCATACATACATACATACATACATACATACATACATATGCACATACACATATACGTATATGTGTACATATATGTATATATCTCTATCTCTATCTCTATCTATCTATATATGTTCCAGATTCATGTTCTAGCCAGAGAATTGGACTAGGAGGCAGTAGGACTTGTGATTGAAATCCTGCCTCAGAAACAGGTTACCTGTGGGACCACAGACAAGTCATTTAGCTTCTCTGAGCCTCAGTTTCCTTATCCATAAAACGAAGAAGATGGATTCGATTATTTCTAACATCTCTTCCAACTCTAAATCTATGATCTGATGAACTCAATAAAGTACATACCTTATTCCCTGAAACCTTTAGGACAAGTCAACAACTAAACAAGTTTGCCTCCAAAGACCCATTTCATTATCTGTGGAATTGGGGAGGAGTTCTAGATTAGATGATTTTTGACAGTCTAACCTCTAACATTCTATGACCTTATGATTCTGCAGTTGAAATAATCAAATAAAATATTTTCCCTCCCTGAAAAATCCATTAGTGTGTACAAATTGACATCTTCTCTGAAAGAAGCATAATTTTTTTAGAAAAGATAAAATAAGTAGATTATATATGAAAATACAAATATTCTTTATATACAGAGTGATTTTGTAAAGCCTCATAATAAATTCAACATATTGCTTTCAAAATCATCAGTCTTTTCTCTGTTTCCTTCAGAACTTCAGTCCTCTGCAGCTTCTAGTCAATCTGATCTATCTTTTTTGACACTAGACCCAGATGGTTCCAGAGAAGACAGTGAGGCTAGTGACTTTGCACAGATTTCCCTCACTTAAATCCAATTCACTCTCAAATAATGGCATAGCCTTTCTTGATGTCATGGTCCCCTTCAAGAAGGAAGGACAAACAACAACATATCTGCTGCACATTCATTGGAGAATGACTGAACAAAGTGTAGTATATATGAATGCATTGGAACATTATTGTAACCTATAGAATGACAAATACGAGGAATTCAGAGAAATTTGGAAACACATGAATAGATGCAGAATGAAATAAGTAGAACCAAGAGAACAATATTAATGGAAAGAGCAATAAAATGATGCTATGTGGGGCCAGAGGCCACCTCTCTGCTTAATTCAGAGAGCAGGGATACTGAGCTAGAATTATATCTATCTGGTCTCTTAAATATTGTTAGTCTGGGGAATGTGATCCCATTCAAACTAACTTCAGATTGCTGTTCATTATTGAGGGAAGAGAAGGTTGATACTTTGTCACCAAATACTAGTTCCACTAAAAAATACACAGAGTACATAGTCAAGAATTTACCTAATTAATTTATCTTATTCATTAGCAAAATTGAAGTTAGAGAAAGTATACCTATGAGAATATATGCAGGGTATTTCAGACTGAAAGAGCTCTCTCATTGGGAGCTCGAGAGAGAGAGAGAGAGAGAGAGAGAGAGAGAGAGAGAGAGAGAGAGAGAATCCTAGATTTTATCCACAGGGAAGTTCACCAAAGCCATCAAAGTACCAAGCTGAAGGACAGGGATATGATTGAGACTGCCAGCTCTTCTCATGATGATTTATTTTTCCATTGCCTTTTCCTTCAGCAATTTGAAGAGGGGTAGGCATCTCCAATCTTCTTTCTAGAAGATGGATGCCCAAAGAGACTTCAGAGCTTGAAGCAACTTGAAGAAGACTGGTAGAAAACTAGAAATTTCCAGGAACCAAGATGGTGCAGTAAGAAGTAAATAGCTCTCACTCTCCTTTATTGACCTTTATTACCCCAGGAAAAACCTTGAACAGCTGAGCCAGCAAAAAAGATGGAGTGCAGCAGTCTTTTAACCCAGGAATCTTGGGGGATTAATGAGAAAGGGCCCTCTCACTCTGGTGGAGGGGAGCAGGATGGGAGGTGTCCCATTAAGCCAGTGGCAAGCCCCACCTCAGCAAACCAGTGGAACATGCTGAGCTCCAGGGTGGTGGAGCAAGCAAGCAAGCATCAACACCAGGACCATTCCCCTTGCCCTAAGTGCCTTGGCACAGGCAGGGGAACCAATAGATTCCAGCAGCCAAACCTGGTGCTTCAGAACAGCCAGCTCCAGTGGCCAGACACCCTTCAACCCCAAGAACTTCAGTGTTGTTAACCCCATCTCAGCACCAGGTGAGCTGCTAGGCCCTTACAGCCTCCAGCTGCCAGCACCTGAGGCCATAGCATACAAAGTCAGGGACCTGGTCCCCTGCCCCAGCACAAGAAGCTTGGGTCAGTGCTCCTTGTGCTCCAGCAGGAAAGGCCAACTTTAAAAGACAGGAAATAGGCAAACATCATGAGCAAAAAGCAGAAACAGACAATGATCATAGATTTTTACTGTGGGGACAGGGAAAATCAAAACACAATTTCAGAAGAGGACAACGTTGTCAATATACCCACATCAGAGATCTCAAAGGGGAATATGAACTGATCTCAAGCCCAAAAAGCTTTTTTGGAAAAATGTTTGCTTATGCATTTAGAAACATTACTCTGAAAATAAGTCCATAGATTTCATCAGACTACAAACGGGTTTCAAGACACAGACAAGGTTAAGAACCCCTACTTGATTACTAGGTCTAGAGATGGTGTAACATGGTGGAAAGAATATTAAACCATTCAAATTGTACTGATCCAGGGACTCCAAATAAGACCTGTACTTCCTAGCCTCTATACATTTGCTAACAATAATACTTCCTCCTGGGAAACTAGAAACACATTCTCCTACCCTTCTCGAAGCAGCTAAGTGCACAGTGAAATGAGTCCTGGCCTAAAAACAGGAAGAACTGAGTTCAAATCAGCCTTAAATATTTACTAGCTTTGGGCAATTCACTTAACCTCTGTTCACTTATTTCCTCTTCTGCAAAATAAGGATAATAATAGCACCAACCTCCCAGAGCTATTGTTAGGATAAAATTTGATAATATTTCTAAAGTGCTTTAAAAAGCTTAAAGTGTGTTGCTTTAATAATAATTTGATAACATTAAATATGTTTAATATTAAATTATATTTTATCAGTAATTATTATTACTTCTTTATTTTTATTTATCATTATTATCATTGTTATTAAAACCTTACAAGGTCCAGCTAACTGTATTTCAGCTTCTTGATATTTTTTTTTTGACACTGTTGACCAGCTTTTCCCTTTGGACATTCTCTCTTCCTTAGCTTTTGTGACATTCCTCATTTTTGGTTCTTTTCTATTTGATTATTCTTTCTCAATCTCCTTTGCATTATTTCCTATCTATTAAGCATGAGTGTCTCCCAATGCTCTATCCTGGAACTTGATCTTTTCTCTCTTTAATGAGCATGATGTAATAGAAAGATCTTTGAACTGGAAATCACAGGACAGGCATTCAAATTCCCACTCAGACTCTTACTACCAATATGACCTTTAGCAACTCACTTAACCTCACTGGTCTTCAGTTTCAATCTAAAAAATGAGAACATTGGACTTGATGACCTTTGAGGCCTCTTTTCCCCATAAATTCCTTATCTCATCTGTTCCCAATGGCTTACTTGGTTCCACAATCTAAATTCTTTCCATTTTTATTTTTGTAGTCATGGTTATACTTCTTCCCACTTTTGATTATTTCATTTTAGAAGTTTATGTAAGTTGAAGATTATGTTTACCTTTTGCAATTTGTCCAATAGTTTATAAACTTTTAACAATTCTTTTATCTTATACTCATAACCATATTGAAAACTACATCATAGGATAATACTAAAGAACACTGGTGTAGGGATCAGAAAATCTGTGCTTGAATCCCAATTCTGCTTCCTACTATCTGTGTGGTCTTGGGAAAGCTCTCTACTCTATATTTCAGCTTCATTTGCTATAAAATGTGGGTATTAATTGAACTAGATTGGCTCTCAGGTCTTTTCCACCTCTAAATGTACGATCCAGAGGGGTGGGGTACTACTAATACTATTAGTCAACGAGTAAAGGGTAATATTGAGTTTAAAAGACTTGCCTTTTGTAACACCATCTTCATCATCATCATCATCAACCACAACACGTTATTATAATTACCAACATTTATTATAGTGCTTTAAGATTTGCAAAATTGTTCACATATATAATCTCAATTGATCCTCACAACAACTTTGGGAAGAAGATGCCATTATTGTCTCTGTTTTGCAAAATGATGAAAATTAGACTCAGAGAAGTTAAGTGACTTTTTTGGAGTACCATAGCTAGTATGTCTCTGAGGAAAGATTCAAATTCAGGTCCTTCTGATTCCAAATCCAATATTATTTCTACTGTACCACATAGTTAGTTAGCTACCCAGCCAGGATTAGAATCCATATTTCCTCAGGTAAAGTCCTATACTTTGTCTCTACAAAGCAGCTTGTGGTTGTTAAGGAGACTGAGTATCTGAAATACACAAATCTGTGCATGTGAGAAAGCCTAGAGCTAGAGAAAGTGCTTATATCTTCTGAGAATGGAAGGAAAAATGTGGTTTTTTTTGCAGACTGGATGGGGGAGCTGTAAGTTAAAATTTTTTTTATCACCTGGAGGGTACTATTAAAAGCTACAATCCCTTAATATGGCCAGAAGGATAACAGTAAGCTACAATCCCTTTAGAAATGCCACACAGGAAACAAAGCTGCCACACTAAACAGGGGTCCACATTTACAGTGCCAGTGCTCACCTGTTCATATAGCTTACCAAGTAAGAACTTCTTGCAGTTAATGAGGAAAGTTTGTACTTCATAGTCCTTCAAAGTGAGTCACTGCAGTCAACCCACCTCTTTGTCACATGCATTTTTATGGCCTAAAAGGCTAGAACTTTTACGTACTGATCTAAAAAAAATAAAAATAAAAATAACAAAAAAACCCCAAAATAACAAAAAACCAGTTCTTAGCAAAAGGAAATGATGAGCCTATTTTGAAGAAAAAAAAAGGATTTCAAGGGTTAGAGACATGTGACATTCAACTAGTTTCTTTTTTCTATCTCTATGTAGCTGTCACCAACATATGGTATGAGGGCATCATTGTATGGCTTCAAGCAAGGAGAATTATTTATCTCTAAACTCTTCTTCCACCCCTCTCCAAGGGAGATTTGAATTCCTACCAGGAGGAGGAAGAATTGGGGACAGAGGCCACCATTCTGCTCTCCACAGAGAGAGGGTTATAAGGTTAGAATTATATGTCTTTTTAATTAAATATTGCTAGTCTAAGGAACATGATCAGGTTCAAGCTAAATTCAGATTGCTGTTCATTACTAGAGAAAGATAAGGGCCCCAAGCTATATATTCAAGGCTTGATCTCTTTCCATCACACACTAGTTCCATAGGGAACACACAGAGTCAACATACAGAGGACACATGTAGCCAAGAAACTCATTTATCTAATTCAGTAGCAAAATAGAAGTCCAAGAAAACATACGTAGGAGAATATATACCAGACAATACAGAGTGAAGGAGCTCTCCCATTGGGAGTGAAGTAATTCATCTCAGACAGAGAGTCCTAGACCTCATCCAAGGGAAAGTAGCCCCCCCCCCCAAAAGCCTCTAGTGTAGCAAGTTGGGGACAGGGACGTGATGGAGACAGGCAGCTCTGATCAATTCAGCTTTTCTTTATATTATTTTCTTTCTGCAACCTGATGTGGGTTTGGTATATTCTATCTTCTCTCTAAAAGTCTTGCTTTGTTGTTGTTCAGTTGTGTCCAATGTTTCATGACCCTATGTACCATAGCATGATAATACTTTCCATGAGATTTTCTTGGCAAAGATTCTGAAGTGTTTTGCTATTTCTTTCTCCAGTGGGGTTAAGTCAAATAGAGGTTAATTAACTTGCTCAGAGTCACACAGCTAGTAAGTATCTGAGACTAGATTTGAACTCAGGTCTTTCTGACTCCAGGCCCACACTCTATTCACTGAGTCACCTATCTTCCTCCCTGTAGAATCCAGATGTGCCCAAATACACTGCAGAGACGGAAATGATTCAACAAAGACTGGAAGCAGACTCAAAGCTTGAAAGCTGGAAAAGGACTCAAAGAAGACTCAAAGATTACTGAAGAAACTAAATTTCTCTCCCAGTCTTACCAACACTGTCTTTTCCCTCAGCCAGACATGAGGTATTAGTCTCCATCAGTAAGAAGAGTCCCATAGCAATTGGTTTTGAGACTAGGGTTACATCTAGGGGTTACAAAGTTTTTAATTCCAGAAGTAGGCTCTTTGAATGGAAATTATGAAACTCATATGCCTTACAAATCTCTATTAGTTAGAAACATGAGATCAAAACTTTTCAGAGCCAAGATGGTGGAATAAGAAGTAAGTCACTCTCACCCTCCCTTATTGACCTCTGAAAGCCCAGAAAATATCCACCAGGGAAAAGGTGGGGTGCAGCAGTGTTGTAGCCCAGGAACCTTGGGGGATTAACAAGAGAGGTCCCTCTCACTCTGGGACACTTTTCCAGGGACTTGAAGCATCCCAGCAAGCCAGTGGCAAGCCCTAGCTCAGCAAACCAGGGGGAGATCCTAAACTCCAGGGTGGTAAAGCAGGCAGGCACAAACATCAGGATACCATTACTACCTCAGCACAGGCAGAGGAACTAGTAAACACCAGCTCGGAAAACCAACATGTGTACTGGCCTTCTCTAGCAGCCAAATCTCCTGGTGCTTCAGCACAACTCCAGGCTGGCAGACATCCTCCAGCAGACAAACATTCAAGCACATTAAAGAAGCCTGGGTGAGCAAGTATCTTAAAGGGTCAGACTCCACATCCCCACCCCAAGAACTCCAGTGCTGCAGACCCTAGCTCAGCACCAGGTAAGCTGCCAGACTCCTACAGCCTCTAGCTGCCAGCACTTAAGGCACCAGCACACTAGGCCAGTGACCAGGTTCCAGGATCCCAACACAAGAAGCTTAGATCAGTGTGCCCTGTGCCTCCAGCAGGAGAGTTCAACTTTAAAAGCCAGGAAACAGGCAAACACCATGAGCAGAAAGCAGAAAAGGACAATGACCATAGGTTCTTATTATGGGAACAGGAAAGATCAAGGCATGCATTCAGGAGAGGATAACATTGCCAATATATCCACATCCAAAATCTCAAATGGGATTACAAACTGGTCTCAACCTCAAAAAGCCTTCTTGGAGGAGCTCAAGAAGGATTTTAAAAGTCAAATGAGAAAGGTAGAAGCAAAATTAGGAAAAGAAACGAGAAATATTCAAGAGATAGTCAATAGCTTGGAAAAGGAAAAACAAAAATTGACTGTAGAAAACAAGACAGGGCAGGTAGGTGATGCAGTGGATAGAGCACCAGCCCTGAAGTCAGGAGGACCTGAGTTCAAATCTAGACTCAGACCAAGCACTCAACACTTACTAGCTGTGTGACCCTGGGCAAGTCACTTAACACCAATTGCTTAAAAATAAACATTTTTTAAAAAAGAAAGAAAGAAAACAAGTCACTAAAAAAATATAATTGGTGAAAAAGAAAAAAAAATACACTGGAGAAAACAAGTCCTTAAAAGAACAAATGGCCAGATGTAAGAAAAAAAGTATACTAAAGAAATAAACCTCTTAAAAAGTAGAATTGGTCAAATGGAAAAGGAGGCACAAAAACTCACTGAAGAGAAAAACTCCTTAAAAAAATGAAATGGGCCAAATTGAAAAGGAGGTACAAAATCTAATAGAAGAAAACAGTTTCTTAATAATTAGAATTGGGCAAGTGGAAGGTTATGACTCTATGTGATATCAAGAATAAGTCAAACAGAAACAAAAGTGAAAAAAATAGAAGAAAATGTGAGACATCTCATTGGTAAAACAACTGACCTGGAAAATAGATACAGAAAAGACAATTTTAAACTTATTGGTCTACCTAAAAACCATAATGAAAGAAAAGAGCCTGGGCAACACCTTTCCAGAAATCATTAAGGAAAAGTACCCTGAGGTCCTAGAACCAGAAGGTAAATAGTCATCAAAAGAATCAGCTGATCACCTTGTGAAAGAGATCCCAAATTAAAACACCACGTAATATTGTAGCCAAATTAAAAAACTTACCAGGTCAAAGAGAAAATACTATAAGCAGCCAGAAAGAAATAATTTAAATATCATGGAACCACAATCAAGATTACACAGGACCATGAAGCTTCAACATTAAAAGATCTGAGGGCTTGGAATATTATATTCTGTAAGGCAAAGGAGCTTGGATTACAACCAAGGGTCAACTACCCAGAAAAACAGGACATAATCTTTCAAGGGAGGAGGTGGACACTCAACAAAATAGGAGACTTCCAAACCTTCCTGATGGAAAGAGAAGAGCTCAATAGAAAATTTTATCTTCAAATATAAGACTCAAGAGAGGCATAAAAAGGTAAACAGGAAAGGGTGAAAAACATTATTCACTATTGGTAAACTGTTTATATCCTTACATGCAAAGATGATACTTATAACTCTTCAGAACTGTATCTTTATTATGACATTTAGAAGGGATATACCTAGACAGAGGGGGTGGGTTTAAGTTGGCTTTGATGTGCTGATAAAAAAAAAAAAAAAAACTAATGAAGTGGTGGAAAGGAACTTTAATGGGAGAAGAGAAAGAAAGAGGCAGAAAAGGGTAGATTACATCGCATGAAGAGGCACAAAGACATATTACAGTAGAGGGAAAGAAGGGATGGAGATGAGCATTGTTTAAACTTTATTCTCATCAGATTTGGCTCAAGGAGAGAATAACATACTCAGTGAGTTATAGAAATCTATCTTTCCATATAAGCACTAGGAGGGGAAAGGGGAAAGAAAAGGGAAGGGGAGATAGAAAGGAGAGAAGAAATAGTAAGGGAAAAGGAAAAGGAAAGGAAGGGGGCAGATAGAAGGGAGAGCAGATTGATGGAAGGTGGTGGTCAAAAGCAAAACTCTATTGAGGACAGAAAGGGAGAAAAGGAGAAAGAAAAGCATAAATGGAGGGAGGTGAGGATAAGATGGAGAGAAAGACACAGAGAGTAATCATAACTGTGAATGTGAATGAGATGAATCTCCCATAAAAAAGCTAGATATGGTAGGGGAAAAGGGGTGAGAAAAGGGAGGGGATGGGGCAGCTAGGTGGCACAGTGGATAGAGCACCGGCCCTAAAGTAAGGAGGAGCTGAATTCAAATCCAACCTCAGATCGAACACTTGTTACTTACTAACTGTGTGACCCTGGTCAAGTCACCTAACCCCAATTGCCTAAAAAGGAAAAGAAAAGAAAAGAAAAGAAAAGAAAAGAAAAGAAAAGAAAAGAAAAGAAAAGAAAAGAAAAGAAAAGAAAGGGGAGGGTGTGTAAAAGGGAGGAAAGAAGTAGTAATGGTAAATGGGAAGAAAGGGGAAGTGGGTTGATAGAAGGGAGGGGAGACAGAAAGAGGTGGTATTTGAAAGTAAAACTCTAGAGAGGAGGGAAAGGGAGAAAGGAGAGAGAAAAGCATAATCAGAGGGGAAATAGGATGGAAGAAAGACACAGACAATAATCATAACTGTGAATGGGAATGGGCTGAATTCTCCCATAAAATGGAAGAGGATAGCAGAGTGGATTAAAAATCAGAATCCTACAAAATGTTATTTAAACTCCTGGAAAGACTTATATGAACTGATGTTGAGTGAAATTAGCAGAACTGGGAGAACACTGTACATGGTAACAGTCACATTGTATGATGACTGACTTTGATAGACTCAGCTCTTCTCAGCAATTCAAGGATCTTAGACAATTCTAAAATACTCATGATGGAAAATGCTATTCACATCCAAAGAAAGAACTTTTGAGTCTGAATGAAGATGGAAGCATACTATTTGCTCTCCTTTTCTTTTGTTGTTTTGTTTCTTCTTTCTCTTGGTTCCTCACATTAGTTCTAATTCTTCTCTACATCATGACCAATGTGAAAATATATTTTATATGAATGCATAAGTAGATCCTATACCAGATTGCACACTGTTTTGGGGGGGGAGGAGAGACAGGGGGCAAAATTTAAAACTCAAAATCTCATGGAAGTGAATGTTGAAAACCGAAAATGAATAAATTATTTTTAAAAAAGAAACATGAGGTCACTATGTCAGTACTCTGGTGTATATGCAATGTAGAAATTTGTGAGCTTTGCAAAAATAGTATTTTTTTCTCCTTTCTCCTGTAGCACGCAGGGCATATACATATACATATATATATACATACATACATACGTACATACATACATATATATATACACATACATACATATATATGTATATATATACACACACACATATACATACATACATATATACACTTATATACATATACATATATATACACACACATATATGTATGTATGTGTGTATTTATGTGTATGTATTATAGTATATGTGTATATACGAATTTATATATGTATATATATATGTACATGCATATATATACATATATATGTGTATATATATGTGTGTATATATATATTCAGTGTTTTTCTTTTCTTTTCTTTCATGATAGGTTTCATAACCCATTCTTATATTTTAATGGACTGAAGTCATATTTATTTCTCTCCCAGATTTCCTGACCTATTTATTACTAGTCTAATAGAAGTGAACTTGAATCTTGAAAACTTGGTTTTGTTTCCTGTTGTGCGACAAATTAGGAGTGATACTGAATAAGTCATTTAAACTCTATGGGACTTAATTACTTAAACTATAAATAGGTTATGGGAGGGACTAGATGGTTTCTAGGGTCCTTTCCAACTGGAAGTAAATAGTTTTACTCTTTCAAGTCTCCTTCCTTTCTGCACTGCATCTTCCACAGAGCTGCCAAAAAGTCTCTTTTAATACACAAGTCTGACTTTGCCATCCCCCTGATCAAAGATCTTAGTAGCTGCTACTGACTATAGGTAAAATACAAACCGATTAATTTGGCTTTGAAAACCAATCTCCACTTCTGCTTCCAGAAGCCAAGACGGCAGAGTAAAAAGGTAGTAGCTCTCACCCTCCCCTATCAACCTTTGAAAACCCAGAAAATATCACCCCAGGGAAAAAAAAAGCCCTGAAACAGCTGAACTAGAAGAAAGACAGGGAACAGCAGTGCAGTAGCTCAGCAAACAGGTCTCCCAGTGCCTCAGCAAAAATAAGGAAAGCAGCACTATAAAGGGCTCCAGGCAGATGAGCACCCTGCAGGATTCATCTGAAAGGAGCTGAAGAAAGCAACTTAGAGTCTTTCTAAAGTCCCAGCCTTGCTGATTCCAACCCAACACCAGGTCAGTTGTCAGAACCCTACAGCCTCCAACTATCAACCAGTAGGAGATCCTGAAGCCCAGGTGGTAGAGCAGGCAAACACCAACACCTGGACCTCTGAGTGCCTCAGTGAAGGTGGGGTAACTGGTGGAAACCAGCTTAGAAAACCACCAGGTGCCTCAGCACTCTACTGCAAAGGAATCTCCCAGTGCAATAGCATAAAAGAGGGAGGCAGCATTGTAAGGGGTCCCAGGCAGATAAACACCCTGTAGCACCCCTCTAAAAGGAGCTGAAGAAAGCTAAAGGAAAGGAAAAGCAGGCAACCTAGAACTGCCTGAAAGTTCCAGCCTTGCTGATTCCAGCCCAACACTAGATAAGCTGCCAAAAACCTACAGCCTCCAATTGCCAACATAAGAGGCCCCAGCTTACAAAGCCAGTGATCTCCTACTTTTGCTATTTTTAAATCAACAATACACATTTTACAGGTGGCACTCTGTGTGTGGGATAGAAATGGAAACAGCACTAATTATAGAGCAAAAGAACCTTAGTTAAAATCCCAACTCTGATTTTGACTCCCTGTGTGACCTCCAGTTAGGCTCTTTCTTTTCCTGGCTCTTAGTTTCTCCATCAATAAAATAAAAGGGTGTGGACTAGTTGGCCACTGATGTCACTTCCACATCTAACTCTATGATCATATGATCTGTGTCCAAATACCAATAAATTGGTGCACTACAGGAAACATATAAATATTGAAATTCTCTTTATATATAAAACTAGAAAACAAAAAAAAATGCAGTTGAATGAATCTGGAGATCTGAGTGAGAGTTGGCAAAATTTCATTTTACGCTCCAAAGTAAAAAGAAACAACAAATTTTGGGACATTGGCTACACATGCTGCTTTCTTTCTGGTGTCTCTTACTCCTCAACCTTTTGCCTTCTGGCTTTTGACCTCATCACTCAACTGAAACTGATCTCTTCAAAGTTCTGAGTAATGTCTTACTGACAAATATGATAGTGTGTTGTCCGTCTAAATCCTTCTTTACTTTTCTGCTTTATTTGTTACTGTTTACCATGTTGTCTTCCTGGATACTCTTTTTTCTCAGAATTTTTTATATCAATCAATCAGTAGTTGAATTAATCAGTTGTTAGTAATTGGAGAGGAACATTCCAGTAATGGAGAATAGCAGTCAGAGATAATGCACAGAGAAGAGAAATGAAACATCTTGTTTGTGGAACAGTCAGAAAGCCAGTCACTAGACTGAAGAGAACATATGTGTTGGGAGAAGATAGGAAGGGGCTAGGTTATAAAGGATTTTTAATGCTAAACAGAACATTTTGTGTGTGTGCATGTGTGTGTGTGTGTGTGTGTGTGTGTTATTTTTTTTTCCAAGAAGCAATAGGGAGCCATTGGAATTTATTGAGTGGGGGTGGGGGACTGTTATGATCAGATCTATATTTTAGGAACATCACTTCAGTGACTTACTGGAAAATGGATTGAAGTGGGGAGAGGCTTGACCCACCAGGTGGCTCTTGCAATAATAAAGTCATGAGATGATGAGAGCTTGTACTATAATAGTGGCAATTTCAGAGGGAAAAAAGGGTCATATTCAAGAAATGATACAAAGTTGAAACCAACAGGTCTTGGCAGCAGCTAAGATATTGGGAGTGAGAGATACTGAGGAATGCAAGGTGACTGCTAGGTTAAAAGCCTAAGATACTGGGAAAATGGTGATATCATCTATAATGATAGGAAATGTAGGAGTGTGAGAGAGTTTAAGTTCTGTTCTGTACATACTGAGTTTAAGATGTTGGAGCTGTTGGAGATTCCAGAGTCAACAGAGAGATTGGAGAAGGCAAGGTGCATCTGAGAATCCTTAGCATAGAGATGATAGTTAAATCCATGGGAGCTGATAAGATCACAAAATGAAGTATATATAGAGAAAAGAACCTATGACAGAACCCTGAGGGATATCCACAGCTTAAAGGCCTTATCTAAAGGAAGATCCAGGAAAGAAGACAGAGAAGGAGAAGTCAGACAGATAGTAGGAAAACCAGGAGAGGGTAGTGTCCCAAATACCTGAAGAGAAGACAACGTCAAAGAGGAGGGAGTGCTCAACTGTATCAAAGGCTGAAAAGAAGTCAAGGAAAGTGAGGACTGAGAAAAGATCACCACTGGATTTGACAACTAAGAAAATCTTAGTAACTTTAGAGAGAACAATTGCAACAGACTAATAAGGTCAGAAGCTATACAGTAAGGGATTAAGAAGAAAGTGAGAGGAGAGAAAGTGGATGCTCCTTTTGTAGCTGGCCTTTTCAAGGAGTTAATCTACAAAGGACAGAAGAGATATAGGATGATAATTAGCAGGCATGGAAGGATCAAGTGAGAATTTTTTTCAGGATAGGGGAGTCATGACCAGGTTTGTAGGCAGTAGAAAATGAACTAGTAAAGAGAGAGAGTGAATGAAAATAAGTGAAAGAGTGGGGATGACAGAGGGAAGCAATCTGGATGGAACGGGATCACTTGAACAAATAGGAGTAAGGCCACTTCATCATGTGAAGCACCCATGGAGGAGAAAATGACAATACATACCTGAGTTATAGGAGGAGATGAACTTCTTCTCCTACCTGTCTGACTTCTCCTTCTAACACTTCAGAGTCCTAACTGCAGGTCTTGCTCAACAAAGACAATTCCAGGGAATCTTCACTTCCACTTCTACGCTCTCTTGGTAACTTCATGAAGTCCCATGAATTTAATTATCATCTCTGTTCAGATGGCTCCAGATCTACATATCTAGACTCAGTTTCTTTGCTGAGCTTCAGTCCCATACGGCCAATTGACTTTTGAATATTTCAAATTGGATGTCCCAAAGATATCATAAACTCAACATGTCTAAAATTGAATTAGATTAACTTTACCCTTAAACCCTTTCCTCTTCCAAACTTCCACATTTTTGTCAAGGGCCCAACCATCATTCCAGTTTTTTGTTTATTATCTTGTCATCATCTTTGACTCATCACTCACCCTTACCTCACATATTCGATCAATTGCCAAATGTTGCAGTTTCCACCATCACAAAATCTCTCATGTCAAGCCTTATTCAATCTTGTCCTAAGGTACCTTTCAAGCTTTATTGGACATTTCTCCACCTTCTGCACTCTCTGATGGAACTAAACTGGCTTTCTTGCTCTTTTTCCTTTAGGATATATCATTTTCCATATGCATGCCTTTGTACTAGCCATTCCTTATGCCAGAAACTTTGAGGAAAATTTAAAAAACATACATGTAAATAGAAAAGCTTTTTCAATGTTGCCATAATTAACTGTTCTCATCATCATTAACAATGACACAACCACAATTAGATGTTAATACCTCAGTACATAATTTGAGGAAATAGAAATAGCTCTTAAGCAGATGGCACTTACGCAGATGAATACAGACTAAGTATCTGGACCAGAAATACTTGGTAGAGTTGACACAAATTTAAAGGAACTTGAGAATCAGTATTCAAGGGAGATCAAAGTACAAATAGAAAAAAACTGTGATTCTTTATACATGGTGAAATTCTACAGATGGCTTTGTTTTCAGGTGACATTGAATGGATTACATCAAGTCTCAGATTAGTATAGACTTTTTTTCAGTAATCTTTATTTTACCAATCTACACATGGAAAATCTAGATTAAAAAAAAAGCCTTAAACTGTCAGTATATATACTTGGGCAACAATATAGAGGAGGGTGTTATTATTCATTTGGTGATTAATAAGCCAACTTAAAGTATCATGACATTCCAACCACCTTTATTGGTTATGGCCAATCCTTTGCAATGATCAGGCATAAATCAGTTGCTGCATGTATATAAAATTAATTCACGCATAGCATGAATTAGAGTATTGGATGGCCATATGGAAATCACTTCTGTATTCAAAACATGCCACCAATTCAATAATGTCAACAACATATAAACATAAAAATTATGATGTTTTCTAATGAGACAATTTAAGCCTATTGATGTTCTACCTATCCTTAATTATTATCACATTGAATATAACTTAGTGGGGCTTTTATGTCAAAGATAGAGTAAGACCAAAACATTTTATTCATGGCTTAATATACAAAGATTTTGGACAAATGAGGGAATAAAAATAAAATCATTTATTTAGCTCTTATTGTGTGCCAAGCACAGAGTGTGGTTAGAAAGGGATATTTTAGTTTGGATGATGGGTGAAGTTACAGGCAAATAGATTGATCTATCCTTTTAAAGACCAATGGTAATAATTCCAGAACTGGAAAAGGGTGAAGGGACATCAAATTATATAGCTTCACCAAAAAATACATTAAAGAGCTAATAAATCTCATAGAAATTTTCTCCTACAATATCAAGATTTTGGCTCAGATTCTTAAAATCTAGCCACTGCTCAAATTCTTATAATCCAGCCAACAGCTCAGTAATGTTCAGATTTCTTAAGAGTCTGCCCACTGTGATGGATGTTCTAATAAACCTTATCTTTGCCTGAAAGAAGGCTTGGGTCAAATTCATTCAGGCAGGAGCTACTTGTTGCGATTTTTGGGTCCTAGCACTCCTAAACCCCTAATCCTCCAAACCTCAACATTTTGGTGGCCTGTATAGGAAAACTGCCTAACCCCAATAACTTCTCTGGCCAAGACTGAAAGTTATGTAAGTCTCTCTCTCCTTCTTTCTTGCTCTGCAGTTTGGGTCACTCTCCAAGCACCTAGGAAGGCTTGGAGTTGCTTTTTGGGCAGACAGTTATGAGACTATCTTGCACTTGCCTTGATGCTCTCAGGCTCTTGGTCTACTGGTTCAGTTTGAGCCATGAACCTGGGTACACCTTCTGCAGCATAGAAGTCAAGGACAGATGCCCCATCCTGAAACATATGCCTAATTCTGTCAATTCTCTCAGTGCTAGGGAATTGGGAAAACTGTAGGTGCTTTTTGGTTCCGTGAGGTTTATTTGCACCCTTTCCTCTACATCTCTGGATCCTCCTTCATGGAGGCTATAAGGAAAAGTCAGAACAGTTAAAAACATCTTAGCAGATTCTGGAGGTTTTGTGATCAACCATTAAGGAGTTTTGAAACACCTTACAGTCCTGGTCACTCCCTTCTCCTACTCCCTTCCTTTGAGCCAAGAGGGCATCTATTAATCCTTTTCATAGGAGAAGAGAGTTTCACCCTCCCCCACACCTCTGAATTTGCCCTCTACAGCATGGGCCCCACTGGCAATGTACTTGGTCCCTGGGGGCAACCTTTGCCTGGAAGAATCCCCAGGTTTTGTGATCAATCATTAAGGACTTTTGAAACACCTATTTACAACCCTGGTCACTCCCTTCCCTTGAGTCAAGAGGGTATCTGTTAATCCCTCTCATAGGAGAAGAGAGTTTCACCCACACACACACACCTTTGAATTCACCCTCCCCCACCTTTTGAAAGGAAGGAGGGTAGCAGCTACTGTGCCGGCCTCACTGTCAATTGCCTTGTGCCCTGGGGCAACCTTTGCCTGGAAGCATCACCCAAGTTCAACACATCCTGCTCAAAGTAAAGAAGCTAGTTTCCAAGCTTGGGTAGTTCTTTGAAAGTTGTAATTTTAACTGTTAATGATAAGATGTTGATTCTCTGTGTAAAGTAATTTGGAAATGCATTTAACAAAATTGAAGTCACTTGGTTGGTAATGGGTTGTTTCAAGTTTCAAATTGGTGAACCTTTTGTATCAATTATGTCAAGCAACTTTTCATAATCTGGTTACCACTAAAATAATTTGGTTATTGTTGGTTATTGTTTCAATGTGTAAACTAGCCAAAAAGGCTTGTTTGGGTTTTGTCTTGCTGAGAATTTGTGAGTATATAGAAATAATCTCTAAGGATTGGCTTTTTACACCAGGACAAATTTGAATTTGAGATAGAAATCCTGGAAAAGTTTTGCCTAAATTGTGATTAGTGAAACTTGCTGTTTTAGGTAAAAGCTCCTAGGATTTTGAGTTATCTGATGGATCATAATCCATCAATAATCCATAATTCACTATCTGAGAAAAATGCTACAAGCTATTCAGACAATGTGATACTGGTGAGGAGTCAGCATTGGTAAAAGCTGAGAGGACAATTTTAGCCTCAGTCTAAGATGGGATCCCTCCTGGCTCAGTTTCCCCATTATGTTCTTTGAAAAAGAATGTTACCCACCTGCCTATTTCTGAGTCTGGCTATAAGGTGGATTTGATATTGCATGGTTGGAAAACTGAATTACCTGAATCCAAACAGAGCTAAGGATGTTTTATCCTGTCATATCTGGGCCCTGCAGTCTTTTCTGTCAGATTTGAGACATCCAGACTACAGGTCATTCACTTACAGTTGGTAGTATACAGCAGGTATCAGCCAATGTCCCCCCATTGTTCCCTGGATGCCTTTGCTCAGTTCCAGTCAACCTCCTCTTTGGGACCTCTCTAGGCAGGGACAGCTCTAGGCCCCTTGCCAAGAGGAAGAAAATTTCAGAAACCCAGACTCTTTCCCTGACTACAAAAGAATTTGGGTCCTATTTGTTTGAGGCGGGGAATGATGAGGATGGAATCTGGACCCCAAAAAGGAAAAACCCTGGGCTTTCCCACATGGCCAAATCTCTGTCCTTTGCCTGAGGCTTTCATTATCTCCTATGTCCAATCTCCCAATTCTGCTAATCTGCAGATGGTCTCAGGCTACTTCCTACCCTTAATGCTATCTAGACTCCATTCTCCTTGGCCAAGTAGTTCTGTTCACCCCAGCTTACTAGCCACTCTCATCCAGATCCTCCTTAGAGCCCTCCTCCAGTCACCCCAAACTACTTGACCACTCCTGGATCCCTCCACAGTCTTTCTGTATATAAGGCCTATCTTGTCTCTATTAAGGGGCTCAGATTCTTAAAATGTAGCCAATGCTCAGATTCTTATAATTTAGCCACTACCTCACTAATGTTCAGATTCCTTAAAAGTCTGGCCAATATAGAGAATGTTTTAATAAACCTTGTCTTTGAAAAAAAAAAGAAAAGAAAAAAATTCATTTGGATTTAATAAGTATAAATTCCTAATGTGCATCAAAGAGTCTAGACTAAAAGTTTCTGATTTGAATATGGAAATCAAATAAAGAATTGTATCAAGACAATATAAAGATAATTTGTTCTCTTCCAGACAAGATAACCAAATCATAAAGCTATCAAGAAGAAAGATGGATGAGTGTGTTGAAAGCAGCATCTTGAAATCAAAGTTTAATGGAAAGGATGCTTTTAAAACAACTAACCAAACACAATATTAATCTTACTGAATATTTTGGCATGGTCAAGTGGATAACAACTGGTATATAAAATGCCCAAATAAATTCAGGATAATGAAATGCAGTTCTCCTTGCAGTAAGATAGCTATACAAAGATAGTTTTATCAAAAAGAACAAAGAGGATTATAGATATTTTCCAATCATATGAAAAACCTGTTTAAAAACTTACAGTCTATATTTTAAACAAATAAACCTTATTTTACTGAGCAATGCTAAAGGCTTCCAATAGATACACACAATTGGATTTTCAAATGCAGATGAAAAGCATTTATCTACAAATGAAGTCTATGAAATGACTAAGATCCAAAAGTGGAATCAAAAGTCCGTCCTCCCTGGGTGACATCCACATGAACTCAATCAACAATATGTCAACAAAGAAGCATTAACAAGTAGCTGAGCTTTGCAGTTCATTGAAATGGATGATTTTATGATAGACATTCAAGATCAGGTCATTGACACCAGAAATTATAGGCCAATAATCTTTAAAGAATTTGGACTTAACTGAGCAATGTAGATTATTCAAGGAAACAGTAAAAATGGAGCAAGAAATCACTGAATGCTGCAAAATATCTAGCACTCACTAAATGCTTAGTAAGACATGACCTCCTAACAATAATTACGCATTAGAAGCCTGATACCTTCCCTAAATTAACAGATGGCAGATCCCTGCACTACAAATACAAAACGTCCCTTTGAATTGAAAAAAAAGAAAAAAGAAAAAAAACCCAAAACCCAAAAACCTAACTGTAATGGAATTGGAGCATTATCAGAGAAAAAATACTACTACCCACAATTGCCCACACTTAACATTAATATATAAAAATTTAAGAATGATATTTTAATAGACATCATTATACCAAAATACTCATAATTTCCCAAGTGCTTGTAGCCAAAAAGTGTTATTAAAAAAAAATGTAGAGACCTGACAGAAGAAATCTCCCCCACCCCACTGGAGTATAAAAATGAAAAAAAGAATGCTTATAACAAATGTGCAGTCAAAAAAAATAAGTTCAGTGTATGTGTGTGTGTGTGTGTGTGTGTGTGTGTGTGTGTGTGTATTTCTGAATTCTAAATTCCCAGAATGGGGAATAGTTTGCTTCCTACTGTTTACCTCCTAGATTTCTTGGCTTCCTTCAGTACTCAGTTCAGATCTCATCTTCTTCAGGAGGTCTTCCATTATCCCCCTTCCCGCAACACACACTCAGTGCATTCATTCCCTATGAGGTTGCTTTTCATCTACATGGTATACAGCGTATATGTACATAGATATTTGCATGTTGTCTTGTTGTTTTTCATGTTATATTATTAATTCATTGATAGCCAAGGCCATATTTTTGCCTTTCTTTATATCACCAGTACTTAGCACAGGACCTGGCACAGAGTGAGCATTTAATATATGCTTGTTGACTAACTGCCAAAGCTAAGTTAAAAAGTGTTGGAGCAAGTATTTGATTCTAATCTACTTAAGAGGAGCATCATAAAACTAATATTAATTTTCTACTTCACCTCCTAAATGGAAAATACTAAAATAATTTCATGGTAATGCATATTCATTTTAGCTTGTGCTTTTCTTCTCTTTTACATCAACCATTTTTGTTTGATGCTGTGATCTATTCTCAACCAAATTGAAGGCTAAGTCATTTCTCACACTGGCTTTGTTTTTATCAGTTTCTTTATGACTCATAGGTAATGACTGACATTAAAGAGATCTGAGTTCTCTCAGTGTTGCCCTGAAAATCTTCACATGTTCAGGATAAATTCATCATTATATAGTCTGAACAGTTTTGAGTAGGCATCAAGGAGGGGAAAAATACTATTAACTGGAAATATTACCATTACTTAATTTTGATAAATTTTGACTCTGGCTATTTTATCTCAAATGAGAAAAAAATATGTGTAATATTCTTTATAAATCTTACAGCACTGTATAAATGTAAGCTATTATTACTATAATAGATTTTTCTTACTTACTAGATGTTCTTGTGAAAGTCTCATTTTCTGTGAAAAACTAGAAAGCAATGAATGGTAAAGTCTAAATAGTTCCTTAAATCCAATGGCCACTAGTCCCTCAGTACATTTATTTATACATTTTAATTTTTTCAAATATTTGAAAATGATCATTTCCAAGGAAATTTGTAAGCGCTGAGGAAATCAGTCCAAGGATTTGTTGTTCATGATCAAAATTTGCATTGTAAAAAACATTCCATATTTTCATGAAGAGAACTACATACAATTGACAAAAAAAAAAGATGCCTCAGATAAAGTCAATAGACATCTCACCCATTTTGCCATTTTTTCAAAGGGATGGATCCCCACCCAAAACTTTGACTCTATGAATGTGTTACTCAGAAAAACCGATGGGTAAAATGGCATGGTGAGTCAAAGTGGGCTACTGCTGTACTTCCCTTCTGTAGATGCTCCAGAGCTAAGAGGGTTTGAGGGGGCACTGTTCAGAAAAAGGTTGTCTGAATGAGTTATTTTTGATTTCCTATTTTTAGATATAATTCCCCTCCATACATTATGTATTATACTATGTTTCTATTTGTTTAGATTGTATATTTCAAAATGTTTAAATAATTTTGAAATGAACATGCTTTTATTTTAGTCTTTATATCCTCAGAGACTAGCAGAGTATGACTAGTAGACAAAAAATTCTTATTGAAATAATGGATTATGAAGGAAGGGAGAGAAGGAGAAAGGAAGAAGGAAAGAAGGAAGGAAGGAAGGAAGGAAGGAAGGAAGGAAGGAAGGAAGGAAGGAAGGAAGGAAGAAGGAAGAAGGAAGGAAGGAAAGAAGGAAGGAAGGAGAGAGAGAGAGAGAGAGAGAGAGAGAGAGAGAGAGAGAGAGAGAGAGAGAGAAGGAAAGAAAGAAAGAAAGAAGAAAGAAAGAAAGAAAGAAGGAAGGAAGGAAGGAAGGAAGGAAGGAAGGAAGGAAGGAAGGAAGGAAGGAAAGAAGGAAGGAAGGAGAGAGAGAGAGAGAGAGAGAGAGAGAGAGAGAGAGAGAAGGAAAGAAAGAAAGAAAGAAAGAAAGAAAGAAAGAAAGAAAGAAAGAAAGAAAGAAAGAAGAAGGAAGGAAGGAAGGAAGGAAGGAAGGAAGGAAGGAAGGAAGGAAGGAAGGAAGGAAGGAAGGAAGGAAGGAAGGAAGGAAAGAAGGAAGGAAGGGAAGCAAACAGATTATTCCTTAGAAATTTTTTTGTAAATGAGCCCTAGTTTTCCAAAAACATTGAGAAGGAAAAAATCAAATAATGTTTCTAAGTATTTAAGAAAATTGAAAACAGAAATGATAGAATATTCCTCCCTATTAACCACTTTGATTCTTCTCTAGATAAATGAGAAATAAATGTGGACTGTGCATTTGTGTGTAGACACATATGTATATATGCATACATACATACATACATGTATATATTCAAGTATGTATGTGCATGTTTGCACTGTGTGTCTCTACCTATCTATCTGTTGGGAATTGATAAGGTCCAATGTGGTTTCACCCAAAGTAATAAAATACAGTTGTAGTAAGGCTGTAGGACTCAGAACTAAGATATGTTAGATTTAGTAACTCTAAACAAACTTCTTTTTGGCAAGTGTACTTTTTCTCAACTGAAGTGGAAACTTGACTCTTAATTCACAAAAAAATTACTGAGGCTCTCAAATAGGTTCAGAAGCATGGTTATTCACCACAGAGCTCCCAAAACTCCATATACGTACACACATACATGCATACATACATACACACATACATACGTATGTAGACATACACATTGTGTTCTTAAGAATATAATGGAATCTTTTGCATTAAGCCTTTTAAATAAATATGCATCTTATAGGCATTCCTTGAAATTTCCAAAATCTACTCTGCCAGAACATCACTAACTCACTTTAGCTTTTGCAGTTTTTATGAGACAATACTCATAGTTGGAAAAGATATTTAACTTAACATGATGATTTCTTTTCAAAACAACCAAACATTTATTTGAGAAGAACTGGACAAGGAAATGACAAACCACTTCAGTATCTTTTAAACAAAATTCCGAAGAGTTGGATATGACTGAAAAATGACTGAACAATAACCACAAAGTACATGGTAACTAGCCTTAAATCACCCATGAAGCTAATCAAAGGCTTAATGTGGATGTGGAGGAAAGATTTTTCTTTAGCTTTAGAGGGACCCATACTTTGGGAACTAAAGGTCTCTGGTACTACTTGATTTTGGTTTAGCTGGCATCCAAGGTTCATTTCTGTCTGTTACATGGAGATAATTACCAAATCTTGAGATTAAGTATTTAATACTCTAAAAAATAAACAGAGTTTTAGGGAATTTTACTTTATATGCTAACTCCAAAGGATTGGAATTTTCTTCTTTTTAGGCTCTTGAGCTGTGATTTCTCAGTAATCACTGATTCATCTCCATGTGATGCACCAGTATAAGACTTACATGAAAAAATTAAAGATTGTATTTTTTCCCATTGAAGAGTGCTTAATACTGAGGGACAGCTATAGATTGACATTCTGTAAGTACTGTAAAAACAAATACCAGGAAGTAGTAATTTAGATTTCCATTTACCAATATAATACTTTCTTTTGATAAAAAGATAATTTCATGTTTAAGAATTATGAAGAATTAATTTTCTTGAGATGAGGAACAAGGATGCAAGTCACCCTCATGTTTACATAGCATAGTTATCTATTTTTCTAGGAATATCTCTCTTGTCTGTTTCTTTCTGCAGGTATAGGTGTGAAATGTAGCTACTCTTGCCTTATGGCATATATGTACCTATACCTATACCTATACCTACACTTGTACCTATACCTTTACCTATACATATACACAAACACACACATATACACACATACACATGCATACACACATGTGTACATATATACATATGCAGTGTGTATATAGATGCATACACATATACATACATATATGTGCATAGTGTGTTTATATATACAAACATTATATAAATTTGTTTTCATGAACATATATACATATACACACATATGTATATGTATACATGTTCACTTTAAAGTTTGCAAAGAATGGAGCAGTTAGGTGGTGCAGTGGATTCAGTAGGACCTGAGTTCAAATCCAGCCTCAGACACTAGCTGTGTGACTCTGGGCAAGTCACTTAACCCCAATTGCCTCATCAAAAAAAAAAAGTTTGCAAAGTGCTTTACATATACTTAATCCAAATGACAACCCTAGGTATCTATAATTATCCCCATTTTTTCAAAGTAGTTTTTTGGGGAGCTAGGCAATGGGGTTAAGTGACTTGCCCAGGGTCACACAGCTAGTAAGTGTAAAGCATCTGCGGCTGGATTTGAACTCAGGTCCTCCTGACTTCAGGTCAGTGCTTTATTCACTGTGCCACCTAGCTGCCCCAATTATCTCCATTTTAAACAGGCAACTGAAGCTGAAATTGGTCAAATGTCTTGTCCAGGGTCACACAGTTGTTAAATGTTTGAAGCAGATTTTGAACTCAGGTCATCCTGACTCCAAGCTATTCACTGTATCATTTAGCACTTAATGTACATTTGGACCTGCCAACTCTATACCCAAACCTAGTATTTATATGCCCATTCCTGTATTGAATTTTATCAGCTATAGAGATATAAACTTGTCTCACTTCTCCCTTCTTCTCCCTTTAATCCAATAGCCTTAGCTCTGGACCTAAACTTGACTCTGGCCCTAGGGGTAGAAAGATGAAGTGTGTGTGTGTGTGTGTGTGTGTGTGTGTGTGTGTGTGTGTGTGTGTGTGCATGTTGTATATGTGTATGTGACATCTGTCTGTCTGTTGGAGGGATAGAGAATTCATACTGAAGAGTCAGAAAATCAATCATGATGTGTGAGGTTTAATGCTGTAGGCATATGTTCTGACTTGCCCTAGAATAAGTCCATAAATAAATCAATAAACCTTTACCAGGCACTTACTATATGCTAGGAATACAAAGAAAGTCAAATGCATTATCCCTCTACTCATGGATCTCATATTCTAAAATTACATATATATAATATATATATATATATATATATATATACACACATACATACATACATACATACATACACACATACGTGTGTGTGTGTGTGTGTGTAAATGACAACAGAAGGCATTCTAGATGTGGCAGACAGCCATTAAAAATGTGTGGTGCTTCTAGGGATGTATACCAAAGAGATCATAAAAATGGGGAAAGGACCCACATGCACAAAAATATTTGTAGTAGCTCTTTTTGTGGTGGACAAGAATTGGAAATTGAGGGGATGCCCATCAATTGGGGAATGGCTGAACAAGTTGTGGTATATGAATGTAATGGGATACTATTGTGCTATAAGAAATGATGAGCAGGCAGACTTCAGAAAAACCTGGAAGGACATATGAACTGATGCTAAGTGAAGTGAGCAGAACCAAGAGGACATTGTACATAGTACAAGCCACATTTTGTGATGACTAATGTTGATAGGCTTAGCCCTTCTCAGTAATGCAAGGATCTAAGACATCTCCAAAGTCTCATGATAGAAAATGCTATCCACATGCAAAAACAGAACTATGGAGTCTGAATGCAGATCAAAGCATACTATTTTATCTCTGTCTCTCTCTCTCTCTTTTCTTCTTTCTCATGGTTCCTCTCATTTATTCTGATTCTTCTTTACAACATGGCTAATGTGAACATTTCTAACAAGAATGTATATGTAGAGCATATATCAGATTGCATGCTGTCTTGGGGAAGGGGTAGGAGAGGGAGGTGGAGAAATTTTAAAGCTCAAAAGCTCATGGAAGTGAATGTGGAAAACTAAAAATAAATAAATTAATTTTAAAATTAAAAAATGTGGTGTAGATAAATGGAATATTTTGTGGGAGAAACAGGAAAAAAGCCACTGTTACTGGATCATAAATAACATGGAGGGGAATAAAGTAAAAAAAATTGGAAATCAATCAATCAATTAAGTATTTATGAAACATTGAATATGTAGCAAGCACTGCACTAGGTATTGAGGATAGGGAGACACAACTGCAAAAGTACCTACTTTCGAAGAATTTACACTCTATTAGAGGGAAAAAAACATATTCATATGAGTACATCAAAATGAATAAATTAAAATTAATTAATAAAATTAATTAAAAATATACTAAGTAATAAAAGGAAATTTAAGGTTGGGTGGGAATCAAGGGCTTCATGTAGGAGAAGATTGGGCTTGAGATGAGCTTTTGCTTGAGCTGAACTTTAAGGGAAGCAAGTCATTCTAAGTGATGGAGCTGAAGAGGGATTCCAGGCATGGGTAATAGGAGGTTGATAGGTTATCTTCTGCATGTATGAAGTATACCTCATAAATAAATGACCTGTACTGCAAATGTCTTGTGTCTTTTCTCTGGTTTACTCTTATGCTTATTACTCTTTAAAAGGTTTACCAAATGTTTTCTCAGTGAAGAATTTTGGTCTGTTTCTAGGGTTTCATGAACTGAATTATCATCATTTTTCATTCAACATTCATTCTACAAATATTTATTGAACGTTGACTATGTAGTACTACATATATGGTACAATATACAGCCAGTCCCTGGTCTTATAGAGGTTATAGCCTAGAAGGAGATATGAGTACATAAATGATTATAGTAGAAGATTCAATGGGAAAGTGACGAAGTAATGTACTAGTTCAAATAGGAGAGAAATCACTTCTAGGTGGAAGGAAATGTGAGGCAGTATAGACAGTCTGATACAGAACTCTGTGTTTTTCTTATTCTTAAGACTATTGGCACAGCATATGCAGCCAGGGACAAGTCATTCTGTATATGAGCCATCCTTCAGCATTTTTGAAAAGGTGGAGTAGATTAAGATGAGGATCAAAGGCAGCTTTAAAAGGCAAAAATAACATAAAACAACCTTAAAAAAGTGTATGAAAATGGGGAAGGAGAGCCCCCCTTATATGTGAGTGGGCTGTTCAGTTGCTTCTATATGTATAATAGTAATTACCCTGCCCCCTACTTCTTGCAGGCCAGGCATGTTACATTTAACCCCTCCTGCAGGGTCCTTCAGCACCCCCAAAGAGATTGAGGGTACCTAGGTTCTCTACCATTTTCTCAGCCGCAACAGATGTTATTCTCCCAATTATAAGAGTCTCTTTAACACCTATTCCATTTTATCACTTAGCATTCAGATAAAATTTTACTTCAAAGCTGAAACAAGAGTAAACATGTAAACATCTCTCTGCTCCCCAATACCATGGAGGGGCATAATCCCTCCATTGTACCATATCATACTCTGGTGAGGGGAAAAAGATTAGGTTCACAGTTTAGCTCACTTTCTTTTCATCACAGTACCAAATTCCATATCCAAAACTCCCCTTGCAATTTAATACCAGGTACGCTGGCTTCTCAGAGCTTCCTGAAAGGCTAGCTGTCTATACTTCTGGCCTAGAATCCTGCCTCCAAGATCAGCTTAGCTTAAACTCCCAGATTCAGTGGCAAATACACCACTTATACCTAGGACGTAAAAGGATAAATGAAACAAGCCAAAACATAAACCCCAGCCCCAAGCCTATAGGGGGAAAACCTTGCCTTCCAATGGGTCAGTTCATGGTGCCTGCATTTTGAATGTACCTGACCTTCACCCTCTTTAGACACTACTGGAGTGAGGGAGGGGAGAGAATGAGTGTCCCAGTTTGGCAGTTTTTAAAGATGAAGTCTCTTTTGGCAATGAAGCCAATCAAAAAAGACTACTTCCACCTATATAGTAAAGGAATGTAGACTGTCCTCACCCAGAAACAAGGTGCCTTCATGTTAGGTAATCTAGGTATGCTCCAAAGCCTCTAGTATGTATGTATGCATGTATGTATGCATGCATGCATATATGTATACATTATGAGATTTGAGCCTGTTTTTAGTATAGTGGATAAAACTCTTCTTTAATTAATTTTCTTCCCTCTGCCCCACACCCTTACTCTCTCATTCCTACATAATTATGCATGGATAATTAGGAATTGATGGTGAAGATGCTGAGGTGGAGGAGAAGGAAGACTAAGTAGTCACATTCATTTTTTTTTTAAATCTCAGAGTCAGATATGCTTATACCACCCACCCAAAACCAGTTACCCTTTCTACCCTTGATAACAGACCAACATTATAGAAAGAAGAAAAGAGGTATGTTGTCTTTGTCATTATGAACTTGAACGATTAGATCCTCAAGCAGAAATGTCTGAATAAAGTATGAAAAAATTAGGGCTGATTAGTAATAAACATTGAAAGTGAGAAAGGTAGCTATCTTAAATTGCCTATGGCTACTGTGTTTATAGCACATACTTCCCCCTCTCTCCTTGAAAGGCAATATATTGAAACTGTGAGTACTCTGACTTTCACTTTCTGTTATGTTATGTGGGAGACAAGGAGCTGAGTCCAAAGATATCAAAATGCTTATTGAAACATCCAAGCCAGAAGTTTTTGTTTTCTTTAATTAGGGTAAGGCGATTTGATGAGGAGAGGGATTAGGTAAAGAGGTTATAATGGAAGATGATGTTGGGACTAGTGATTAGGATGGTCCAGAAGCTGTTCTATGAAAACGCCAGGAACCAGTGCACAGGAACGCTCATGGTGGGGTTGATATGAAAGGTTCTTGGGCTTTTTTATTGTATTTTATTTTTTCCAATTACACGTACAGACAATTTTTAACATTCATTTAAAAAAATAAGTTCCAAATTTTTCTCCCTCCCTTCTCTAAAACAGTAAGCAATTTGATATGGAGTATACATATATGTTTTTGTGTGTGTGTGTATGTATGTTTATATGTATGTATGTGTATGTGTGTGTGTGTGTGTGTATATATATATATATATATACACACACACACAATCTTATAAACCATATTTCCATATTAGTCATGCTGTGAAAGAAGAAACAGATTGAAAGGGAAAAAAATGAAAAAAGTGAAAATAGCATGTTTTGATCTGCATTCAGATTCCCTCAATTCTTTTTCTTTGGATGCGGGTAGCATTGTCTATCATGAGTACTTTGGAGTTGCCTTGGATCATTGTTTCAATGAGGAGAGCTAAGTCATCTGCTATAAAGGATTGTTAAACAAGTGAGAATAAAATAATTCTGAGGAAGAGAGGGATCATTGGACCAAGAGATGCTGCTGCAGCTTCTCTTGGTCCTATGACGCGGGATCCAGGATACTGGAAGGACAAGGAGACATCTTGTCTCAACAATGGGACACAACTTCCTCTAACATAGGTTCCCTGTATTCTTGTTCCCTCCCCTAAATTATAATGGAAACAAAGGAAAGACTAGAACAAAAATCAAAACGATGATAGAACTAGATATTTTGGGTTGAATGCATGAGTTTATATAGCTTGAGTTCAGAAAAGCACTTTAATATGCATCTACTCATTTGATCCCCAAATTAATTCCCCAGCCAGCTCACTCTCAGGGCTTCACTTAGGCCTCAAACCCAGAAGAATTCTTCTAATGTCGGGGAATTAAGATGAAGAGTTTTGTTCATAGCATTTATTTTTCTATGGGTTTTTTAAATGGCATGTCAAAAATTTTCAAGGAATACCTATGGATCAGTGATTTTAAGCTACATCACCTACAGGCACACCTTGCCTAATGTTGTGTCAGCAGGGTTTTTCTGCATTACTGTAGGGTTTGGTTCCAGCATATTAAAAACGTTATTCTGAAAGGATGGTGCTTGGGGCAGCATCATACAGGGTATGTCTCCTTTTTCTAAATGTATTCAAAGTCTACTTTTAACTTTTCCTCTAACTTTATGTAATGGGAAGCAATTCTACTAGACAGATCTGGCTAATACATTTTCAACTTGTTCAGCAACGTGGATGATTTTTACCATGATTCACATGCCATTTTGAAATATGTAAACTGAGTGGGAACATGGTTATAGTCAGAATTTTACTCACTTCTTTCAAGGAATACATAGGACCTAACCTTCAATCCTTTTGCTCTTTTCCTGCATCTCCAGAGATTTATATGATCTCTTTGAATCAAAAGGCCAAAGGACCAGACACACAATGAACCTGATTATCATGAGTGTGAATCCCCAGACCTGAAGGGGAAAATGTTCTCTGTAACTTCTCAGGGGTTTAACAAGTACTCAAAAAACCATTCACTCTGGATTTGACTTTTTTCGTATGCATAAAATGTTTTAAAGAAGAACCAATGAATTTTTCCTAAAATATTTCTTAATATGGACTCAATATAAAATTCTTAAGCTGAACAGACCATCTTTCTACCTTGGTAACTGAATAAGAAATATCTCATCTGGAAAGAGTCATTAAGGTAGTTTCTATGCATAAGAATTACCTATTAGCTGGTTTACTATTCCTCAATCATCTGGTCTTTTTCTAGACAGTGAAAAATAAGTTTTTAATGAATTTGGCAATTTGCTCTATAGTTTTCCCTCTATAAAACAATGAGTTATGATATCATTCAGGCAAGTAAGATAAATCTCTCACTTGATGATGGCTGATTTATAACAAGGTATTGTAGTTTGAATATTCATGTTACAAAAAGTTCTTTTAAACATGAATGATATGTAATGACACCTATAATTCACTTCTATCTTTTTGCTTCTGTTCACTGAAACATGGATGTATTTCTTTCTTCTCTAGCCTTTCTCTTCTTAATTTATGATTTCTGGAGATGGAAAATATAGTTAAGTATGTAGTGAGGTGTGTGTTATGTGTATGTGTATGTGATTATATCACTGTAATCACTACAGCTGATTAGATTTTGGCTGGAGTAGAGCAAGATTAAAATTTGAGGGTCCGGAATAAAACACTTCAATTATCACAAATCCTGAATGAGTAAATAAGTGATATAAAAACTCATGTGGTTGTGATAAAAATATGAGGGAAAGAGAAAGGAAAATATTTTCTTCTTTTTGCTTCAGGGCTAATATGCAATTTCTTGAAAACTATGGTATATTTAGATTTTAATCTGTCATGAAATAATTAATCACATTAATTTTGGCACAAGTACAAATATGTCAGGTGATATTCTAATGAATTGGTCACTTTGACGAAATGTCTGTCTTTGAATGACAACAATTTATCTTGAGCAAAAAACATTCCCTGATATATTGCATCAATCATAGGGTATTCCCTAGTCTATCCAAGGTGCATTTCCACTCAGCTCAGAATAAAACCTCTGATTTTTGAGAGCAAATTAATGAGATATCTCATAAGCAGGAGGAATTCATCTGCCACTTCTTTGAAAGGGAATGAATGCTCAGTTTTACGTCAATGTGGATATGAAATATTTCCCTTCATCCTCCCTCTCAACTGAAGAATTCACCATTCTTTGAATACACCCCATACTTTTCTTCCTCTGTGCTTTTTATTTGGCTCCGCTTTCCATTTGAAAGAGTACATCAACCCCCAAATCTCCAACTTTGTGTATTGAAATCCCACCCAATCTTAGATTTCTAACTTGAATACCACCTCTTACATAGATGTATACATGGTTCTCTTGATCCAAATTGGCCAATAATCTTCCCTTCTTTCAATAATTATAGCACTTTTCATATCACAACCTTATTTCAGTGTCTCATTGTCCGCCGCCTGGACTATTGGTCTTAATTGCACTCCTTAAATCAATTCTCTCCACTCTGTGATCCATACCCCACAAAGCTGCTAATACACACACACACACATGTATATATGTATATGTGTGTATATATGTGTGTATATGTATGTATGTGTGTATTTTTTCCCCTAAAGGACAGATAGGTCCATGTCATTCTTTTTGCTTGATAAACTGCAATGGTTTACCATTGACTCCAGGACCGACTGCATGCTTCTTCATCAGTTAAAATTCTTCACAATTTGATCCCATCCCAGCTTTCTAATCTTATCATACGTTACTCTCCTTCACAAAATTTATAATATTGCTACATTGATTTTACTCTTCAGAAGATGTGCATGATTCTTCTTCTGAAGCCTCTGAGCCTTTGACCAAGATTGTTGCCTCATGACTGAATGGACTCTCTCTTCATTGTATTTTTTAGAATCACCAGATCCCTTAAAATCTCATCTTGTAGGCCACCTCCTACATGAAGTCTCTCCTTATTGCCCCAAATGCTGGTACCTTCCTAAAAGTTAATTTGTACTTATTGTACAGCATATCCCCCGCTAGATTATGAGCTTCCTAAAGTGAAGGAATGCTTCATTTTTGTCTTTGTATTCCAAACAACTATCCCAGTGCCTGACAGAGAGTAGGTTCTTAATTAACAGTTGTTGCTTGATTTAGAAACAGTGTATTATAGTAGACTCAGAGTCAGGAAAACCTGGGTTCCAATTGCACCTCCAAGGCTAGCTGCATAACATTGAGCAAGTCACTTAGCAGCTATTTCAATTTCCTCATCTATAAATGAATGTGTTAATATTTATGACCATTTTGGTCCCCTTGGCCTAAATATATAGCCCTATCATGGATTTTATCTATCTCAATCAGAGTAATAGCCATAATAATAACAGTTAGTATTTATATAGTTTTTTACTATGTTCCAGGCATTGTAATAAATGCTTTAAAAAATAGCTCATTTGTTCCTCACAGCAACGATGTGAGGTAGGGACTATTATATCCCCATTTTATAAATGAGGAAACTGAAGCAAACAGAGGTTAAGTGATTTGCCCAAGGTCACATGGCTTATAAGTGTCTGAAGCCAACGTTGAACTCAGCTCTTCCTGACTCCATTATCACATTGAGCTTTATGGTTCAACTTAATAAACATATATTGAGCAATACTAATAGAGGTAGCTAGGTGATGCAGTGGGCAGAGCACCAGCCCTAAAGTCAGGAGGACTTGAGTTCAAATGCAGCCTCAGACCAAACACTTGACACTTACTAGCTGTGTGACCCTGAGCAAGTCACTTAACCACAATTGCCTAAAAAAAATACTAATCTCATTGCTGAAGTAGGTACCAAGAAACATGTTTTTCTACTTTCAAAAACTATAGCCTAGCATTGGGAGCATGAGGTAAGCAAATGAATAAAAATCAGAGTGTTAAAGTGTGTGAGACAAAATATGTACAAAATGCATAGAGTTCACAAAAGTGAGACACATTAGAACTGTTATATCTGAAATAATTTATATGATATACAAGACAATTGTATCACGGGTGTTTAATAAATATTTATTGAATTTTGTTGTAAAATATTTTATCAAATATAGGTTTATCAAATATAGAGTGCTGAGTCGGAAGTCAGGAAGGTAGGAATCCAAATCTGGCCTCAGGTGGTTATTAGCTATTTTACCCTGGGCAAGTCATTTAACCTCTGTCTGTCTGGGTTTCCTCAGCTGTAAACTAGGGATAATAAAATCACCTACCTCTTGGGTTGCAGTGAAGATCAAATGATAAAAGCTTTGTAGAATGCTTTGCACAGTGTCTGGTATATAATAGGAGCTTAATAAATGCTTATTTCCTTCCTTTCTTCTTAATTCAATATTTAAATGGTGTGTTTTCATCAAAGTTAAATCACTTTCAACCAATGTAAATCTCAAGCTCTCTATGCCTTATTAGATAGTTTCAGGAGTTTTTATGGCCAGAATTTTTTCAATCATTATTTAGAGGCCAGGCTTCTAGAGACAAACCTCCCCAAAGTTAGCCAAACTGGTCCTCAAGCAGTAGACATGCTGAGTCTATCACTGAGCCCAGACTTGGATTGTTAGTCCCTTCCACAGATGTACTCAGCTGATATATTCTGTGAGAACCTTAGGTCACCATCACACAAGAATAATTTATCAATCATATTTTAAAGAAGGAACTAATAAGGAAGTAGTTTTTTTTAAGTGAGTTGTTTTCCCAAGTGCTCATAATTTTTACTACACTTTGCAGAGAATAAGAAGTAAAGAGGACTTCTGGTTGAAATGACATCATAAGGGAGCCCAGATCTCCCGCATCAACTCCAGCATATAACTGTCCTAAACAAATAAATGATGAAGAAATACAAAAAGAAATAAAAACAAAGTCCATCAACAATTCAAAAATTAACAAAAAGGTTAGAGGTCAAACTAAGCCAGTACCAACACTGATAAACAAGAGCTATATGTGGATGTATAGTCACACATGTGCCACGTATATTCATTTATCCACATGCCCACGTCTAAGGTGGGAGGAGGAACAAATCAGGAAAAGCAACCAGAACTATACTATTCAGACAAACTGATAAAGGAGGCAGGGAGAAGAGGGAAGTCATCATGAAGTCCTTCAAACAAGACAGGAAGCAAGCCAATGCTCTGAAAGGGCCAAAGCAAGCCAGTGCCAGTTCCAATAATAAGGCCTCTCACTGAAGACATTCAAGTCCTGACCCTGAGCTATCAGAACACAAGGCAGGAACAGTACCACTCCCAAAAGCCCTTGGACAGGAAAAGAGAAATAAATTCACTTGGAGTACTGGAGATGACACAGCTGACTCAGTACCTGGGTGGGAGGTTTGTGCAGGAGGCCCATGGCCAGCATAAGAAGAGTAATGAAAGCTAACAATTTTCTAGTGCTTTAAGTTTATTAAAATATTTTACAACTATTATCTCATTGTAATCTCACAACTCTGTAAGGTAGGTGCTGCTATTATCCCTATTTTTAAGTTGAAGAAACTGAAGATGAGAGATGTTAAGTGTTTTGCCAAGGGATATGACGCTATCAAGTGTCTGAATCATGATTTGAACACAGGTTTTCCTACACCCAACTCCAGAACTACAGCTAGCTGTCTCTAATATCCCATTTGGGCTGATCAAGACCTAAACAGAAAATGTAACTGACTCTCAGTTAAGAATCATAAAAAAGGAGAAAGAGACTGCTCAAGGCTTGAACCCACACACTAGATCTCCAGAAAACTGGAAAGGAAGTCAGGGATTGAGGTAGGGAGTGCAGCCTAAAAACTAGCCACCTCGTATGGATTAGCAGCTGATGCAGCATCCAGGCCACAGAAGGAATGTGAATAAACATGGCCTATCCAATTCATTCAAGGGTGCCAGAGGGACTCTCTCTCTCTCTCTCTCTCTCTCTCTCTCTCTCTCTCTCTCTCTCTGTTTCCCTCCCTCTCTCCCTCCCTCCCTCTCTTTCTTCCTTTCTGTGGAGCTTTTAGTTGTTCCCTTTTTGATGTTAACTGTCAGAAGGATTTTGTCTTATTCACCTCATAATCTTGAAGAACAACTATAAAAGTGCCTAAGTGCCTTGCACGTAGTAGGTACTCAATAAATCTCCATAGGAAAAAAAATGAATGAATGTTCTCCCAAAATTATTTTTTTCTATATAATGTTGATGGTTACATCTCCAGTCTCTATTCAGTGATTTCTAAATGAAACAACAGTCATCATAGTTGTTTGTTTTATTCCTTTTCTTCCCATTTTGAGACCATTACTAAAATGTTGAACTTCATTAACCCTGCTGGCAACTTAGGAATGTAATGAAACTGCTACTGAGGGATCCCTTTAACCCGTGATTTGAATGAAAATGAAACTCAAACGAAAATGGACTCAGAAGTAGACAGCACATAGATTTGTGAGGTACATAAGCACATAACACATCAATTTCATGGAGTTCTATGATGCAAGGATCATCATTCGGGGATGCAAAGCTGTACTTGGGATTTATACTCATTGGAGAAAAGAGCAGGTGTGACCTTAAACCTTCCATTTAATTTTATTTTTACACCTTTCATAAACAAGTCAGTTAACAAACATTCATGCTACTTAACTGAACCTGGTGTTTCACTGTACATCTCATATCAATAACACTGCTCACCCACATCATCCTGTGGGTAAAACAGATGTGTGTGTGTGTGTGTGTGTGTGTGTGTGTGTGTGTGTATGTGTGTGTGTGTGTGTGCGGTGTTTAAACAGCCTGGAGACTTTGCTATTCTTCCCTTTCATTAGCTGGCCTTTCCATTTACCACTTATTCCTCTGAGTTGCCTGATCTACCTGCCAATCATCTTAATGAGATGCACCTGGTCAATTAATTTAGCAATAATAGAACTTTCACAGACAGAAACTGCATTCCAATAATGCAAAGGGTTTTGAGGTAGGCACAGAGGCAATCAAACCTTGATATTGGCATATGGGAGCAAAAGGCTTAGTGACAGACAAGGAGCTGTGAAAAAAAAAAAAGGACTTGTTTGATCAGGTACAAACCACCCCCTTCTCCCTCCTCATTTGCTTAATGTTTTTTTTTTAATGACAGTTGGCCAGTTTAAATGGAAATGAGAGGGCAGCCTACCGAGAAAGGATGCCAGTTTCCCTCTCGAAATCAATCTCAATTGATGTGAAAGAAAAAGCATAGATGTTGGCCACTGAGATGGGTATACTATACCAGTTACATTACTAAAGGAAGGATAGATACATTTGGGGATTGAAGGGGGTGAAAAAGCTGAAGAGAAAGACTACTCTGGAGGAAAAGTAATGAAAAATAGACTAATAACATTGAATTATTGGGAGATGGTTCATATTTGTTGCAGTTTTTTATACTACTTATTCTAGAGATATTAAATACACATATGCTGGTCATAAAAGATTTACGGTGTTACTACTTTGGCTGATTACTATACTCACAAGATATGGTAAATACATGATATTATACATTCTTTTATTCGAGTGCCCAGAAAAGTAGCACAAGATAATCATATTAATATGATAATCCATAAGACTAGATCTCAAAAGAATGAACATGGAAGAATTTTTCAATGTGAGGCCCAGGGTCTGTCACCTCATTTACTACTGACATGTACTTACCTCTGTGGTGAAAGGCAGCCAGAGACTCAAAGTACAAGATGCTAGTAAACAAGAGAAAATGAATGGCTTCTCCAACAGAACATACAGAGAGAATTTAGATATGCAGAATTTAATTATCCTCATTAGAATTGGTCAAGGATGAAAGCCTTCATTCTTATGAGAAGTGGGATATGGTTTTTAATGACCACAAGAGATCATATTTGGGTTTTTTAAATCAGCTACAAGGCAGCTTATCTAGTAGCATTGTATCCACTGTCCCTAGAGCATCTTAGTACTTGGGGAAATGCTATCAAAATGAGTCTTAGTTTCTTTTGACTGTGTCCCATCCAAAAACCAATCAAGCCTGGCCCTGTTTAGTTCACAGGACTTAATGAGCACAGGGGCATAAAAACTCACATTATGCCTATTTTCAGTGTTTTCACACTGGCCAGCTACAGTTTTGGACAGATTAACATTGAGAGCACACCTTTTATCAACTAAAAATGAGCAGCACAAATTCCTATTTTACAATATTGTCTGTAAAACATGCAACATGGGGCCACGTGTGATTTTTTTTTTTCAATGAGAGAAAACCACATAAAGACTCCTCAGGGCTTCCATTTTCTCTAATTCTTGAGGGATTTTATGTTATTAATTGTAGATTTCAGGGCATTTGTGAATTTGATAGGGAAAAAAATGCAACTTATTTTCATAATACATAATTGAATTCTAGCATTTCCTTCAATTAACAATGTATATAACAAATATTATTCTGAGAACGAGTTCATAAGGCTTCACCACACTGCCAAAGAGATCTTTCACAAATACACACGTGTGCGCGCACACACATGTGCATACACACACACACACACACACACACACACATGCACACACATGAAACCCTGGCCTAAAATGTCCTCCTTATACCAGCTCACCAGAATTCTCTACAACTAAAAGACATGAGAATTTGGGAACTTCTCTCTTCCTAATTTCTGTTCTAGGATCAGTACCACTTCTGCAATACTTGTCTCTAATAATGTTACTCTTGGTGTACTATTGCTTCCAACATCTCAACTTTTCATATGATCCCAGTCACTGGCTACTTTATATTCTGGTATCAATAGCTTCTGTGGCCACAGTCACTACCCTCTCTTTGACAGAATATTAGAAATCTCAGGCTAAAATCAATGGAAAGAAAACAAGGAGAGAACTCTTGGGACTTGTGAGTTAAATACTCTGAGAAATAGCCCAGATGGGGAGCTACATTCACAAATTCATACTAGCTGAGTGCATTCTATTACATCAACATGCAGCAATTTGTTTGTGCATTCCCTGTCAATAGGTACCATTTTCCCCCAAATTTTGTTAACACTAAAGTGTTGTCTTGGGTATTCTGGTATATACAGAACCTTTCGCTATATCTTTGACCACCTTATGATATATTCTCATCAATGGGAGTTCTGAAGCAAAATGTATCAAGTTTATTGACTAGTATTATTCTAAATTTCTTCATAAAATAATGGTTGGATGAATTCAGAACTCTACCAAGTACAGAATACTAATATTCTCACAGACTCACCAACATTATAGTTTCTTATTTTTTATAATCTTCACAACTTACTGTGTGTGTGGTGAAATAGAATAGTTTTAAATTGTATTTCTTTCATTAGTGATTTGAAGCCATTTTCTGCATTGTTGTTGATAACTTTGTGATTTTTTTTCAAATTTCATTTGTTTGTATCTTTTGACAACCTCTCCATTGAGGAATGGTTATTGGTATTAACATATTTATGTTATTTCCCTAAATTCTTAACCATCTAAATTTTAACAATAATTTCATACAAAGATTCCTCCCCATTTACAGTTTTCATCATATCCTAGCATTATTGATTTTATTCACACAATAGGTATTTAATTTTACATAGTTGAAATTAAACACGTTTTCTGCTAGTAGTTTCTAAATGTCAAAAGAAAGTGAGAAAGTGTCTAAGCAGGTTGAATGGACTCGCTTTGATCAACTAATAGTAAGACATGGTCAAAAATTACACAGAATGGAGGAGTTGTGATTTTCATTAAAAGAGATAATATGCAATTTGATGAGATCACAGATCCACTTAAGTACAATATCTACTAATTGTTGAATGGTTAAGAATATAGTCCCTTGCCAGAGTTATCCCTCCCCTTTCCCATCCTGCTAGTACATTTCTAGATATCACCCCATGTATCCTTCTTGTCATTTTTGTTTTGTTTCATTTTTGTTGTTCATTTAGGGGTGGGAAATGCTACTTTGATGATTTTTAGAAACATACCCACAAAGTCTTCATTCAGTATGTGGTAGTATGAGTTATGATGCATCTGGATTCATAGGACCCTGTAATACCATTTTCCCTTACCATGACCATTCACCCTTCCAGAGGCTAGCATATTTTGCCTTTGATTCCATGCCCATACTATCACTTTGGATGCATAACAAATTCCAAGGAGCCATACATCCACTCTTCTAGGGTAAATATAGTCTGGAATATACAACCCTCACATAGAAAAGGTAGTTTTTGAATATGACTATTCTTTTCAAGCAAAATAAATTATGAGATCCCCCTTGTCTCTTCTCCACTTCTCCCATGTGAATATGCTTCAACTTTCCACCCTTATAGGGCATAACCAGCCTCTTGTTTCTTCCCACCTTAGTCCATCCTTTTCATTGTTTTTATCCTATGCATCTTCAATACTTCTTGCTTGTCAAGAAACTGAAAAAAAAAAAACGAATCACGTTTATTCAACCCACATATGGGTTCAATGGCAATATCTAACCTGTTCTATTCTGGAGATTTTCTCTTATATTTTCACTTGACTAACTTCCCACTTTGTTATCCCTATGGAGGGAAAAATCTAGATGACTTATAGAGGAACACAATTTAGTCCATGTTTATAAATTCCACCAGAAAAGGACTGCCTGGAGCTAGATTTCTAAACCCCTTTGCCTCAAATATGGAAAGCCTCTCTGGCCTACCTTATTCTATATCATCACTTCTTACCCTCTCTCTCATCTTCGTACTCTTTTTTCCCATTACAAAGCTTGCTGATTCATTGTTTTCAGAGTCTTCTGAACCTATGGTGTTCAGACAACTGTGAGAATGCTGAGTATGGACCAACAAAATCAAAGCTAGAAATGAAAGCCTGTCAGTTGTTGGTGTTGTCTATGTGTGGGCTTGTGGTGGTTAGGGTGAACAGGGGCTTTAAGTAGTTCAAACTTTTCCTATTATTTCAGAAAATTGAACCTTGGGTGGAATCATTTCTTCTCCCATTGTTACGCAACTTTAAATACTGTACATTTGGCAAATGCTTCTAATTTGAAGTTTGGGGAGATAAAGAATATATGTTGAAAATAAACATTCCAAGACTTCCGCTTCAGGGAGCCAAGATGGCGGAGTGAAAAGGTAGTCGCTGTCACTCTCCCCTATCAATCTCTGAAAACCCAGAAAATACCACCCCAGAAAAAAACCCTGGAACAGCTAAACTAGAAGGAAAACAGGGAGCAGCAGTGCAGCAGCCCAGCAAACAGGTCTTCCAGTGCCTCAGCAAAAATAAGGGAGGCAGAATTATAAGGGGCCTCAGGCAGATAAGTAACTTTTGGCATTCATCTGAAAGGAGGTGAAGAAAGAAACCTAAAGGCTTCCTAAAGCCCCAGGCTTGCTGGTTCCAACCCAACACCAGGTGAGCTGTCAGAGCCCTGCAGCCTACAATTGTGAAGAAATACTGAAGCCCAGGTCATAGAACAAGCAAACACCAACACCTGGACCTCCAAGTGACTCAGTGAGGGTGGGGGGTAGGGGGACTGGTGGAAACCAGCTCAGAAAACCACCAGGTCCCTTGGCATTCTACAGCAAAGGAATCTCCCAGTGCGTTAGCAGAAATGAGGGAGACAACACTGCAGGGGGCCCCAGGCAGATAAACACCATGCAGCACATCATCTAAAAGGAGCTGAAGAAAGCTAAAGGAAAGGAAAAGCAGGCAACCTAGAACTGCCTGAAAGCTCCAGCCTTGCTGATTCCAGCCCAACATGAGGTCAGCTGCCAGAAACCTACAGCCTCCAATTGCCAAAATAAGACTCCCCCAGCACACAAAGCCAGTGACCAAGAACTAGGCTCCCAACACAAGAAGCTTGGGTCAGTGCCCTCTGTTCCCCAGCAGGAGAGCTCAATCTCTTTAAAGGCCAGGGAATAAAGAACAACATGAGTAAAAAGAAACGTACCATAGATTTATATTATGAGAAGAGTGAAGATCAAGACAGAAATTCTGAAGAGGACAACATTGTCAACAAACCTCTGCAACAACAAAAGGGAATATGAACTAGTCTGAAGCCCAAAAAGCCTTCTTAGAAGAGTTCAAGAAGGATTTTAATAGTCAAATGAGAGAGGTAGAAGAGTCCTTCAAAAATATAATTGGAAAAAAAATACACTGAAGAAAACAAGTCCCTAAAAAACACAATTGGCCAATTGAAGAAGAAAGTACAAAAACTAACAGAAGAAAATAATCTGTTAAAAAAAAATTGGACAAATGGAAACTAATGTCTCTATGAGAAAGCAAGAATCAGTCAAACAGAAACAAAAAAATGAAAAAATAGATGAAAATGTAAAATACCTCATTGGTAAAACAACTGACCTGGAAAATCATTCAGGAGAGACAATTTAAAAATTATTGGACTACCTGAAAATCATGATGAAAAAAGAGCCTGGACAGTATCTTTCAGGAAATCATAAAGGAAAACTGCCCAGAAGTCCTAGAACCAGAAGGGAAAATAACCATAGAAAGAATCCACCGATCACCACCTGAAAGAGATCCCAAATTGACAATGCCAAGGAATATAATAGCAAAATTCCAAAATTACCAGATGAAAGAGAAGGTGCTGCAAGCAGCCAGAAAGAAACAATTTAAATATCATGGAACCACAGTCAGGATTACACAGGACCTTGCAGCTTCTACATTAAAAGACCGCAGTGGAACATGATATTCTAAGGCAAAGGAGCTTGGAATGCAGCCAAGGATCAATTACCCAGCAAAAATGAGCATCATTTTTCAAGGAGGAGGTGGATATTCAATGAAATAGGAGACTTCCAAACTTTCCTGATAAAAAGACCAGATCAACAAAAAAATTTGATCTTCAAGTACAGGACTCAAGAAGGACTAAAAAGGTAAATGGGACAGAAAGATACAATATGTTGTTAATAAGGGGGGGGCTGTTTAAACCCCTACAAGGGAATATGACACTTGCAACCCTTGAGAACTGTATTGTTATTACACCATGTTAAAGGAGTATACATAAAGAGGGTGGATATTAGTTGACTTTGATGTAATGATAAAAAAAAATCTAATCAAGTGGGTTAAATGGATCCAAATAAGTGGATCAATCTGATCTTAGAAAATGTACTGAGAAAGGAGGAGGCAGACAAGGGTAAATTACATTACAGGAAAAGACACAAAATCCTATTACAGCAGAGGGAAAGAAGGGAGGCATTGTTTGAACCTTACTCTCATCAGATTTGGCTCAAGAAGGGCATAAATAATCAGTTAGGTATAGAAATCTAACTTGCCCTATAGGCAGTAGGAGGGAAAAGGGGAAAGAAAAGGGAGGGGAAAGAAAAGGGGGGGAAAGAAGGGAGGGAAGAAGCAGTAAGAGTAAAGGGGAAGAAAAGGGAAAGGGATAATAAAGGGGAGGGACTGAAGGAGGCGTGGTCAAAAGCAAAACACTAGTGAAGGGGGAAAGGAAAAAGGAGAAAGAAAAGCATAAATAGGGGGAAAAGGATGGAGAAAAAGACACAGATAGTAATCATAACTGTGAATGTGAATGGGATGAACTCTCCCATAAAACTGAAACGGATTGCAGAATGGATGAAAAACCATAATCCTACAATATGTTGTTTACAGGAAACACATTAGAAAAAGAGTGACACATACAGGGTAAAGGTAAAAGGCTGGAGCAGAATATATTATGGTCAGCTGAAGTAAAAAAAGGGGTAGCAATCCTGATCTCAGACAAAGCAAAAGCAAAAATAGATCTAATCAAAAGAGATAAGGAAGGAAACTACATCCTGCTAAAAGGCACCATAGACAATGAAGTAATATCATTACTAAACATATATGCACCAAATGGTATAGCATCCAAATTCTTAGAGGAGAAGTTCAGGGAGTTACAGGAAGAAATAGACAGCAAAACTATACTAGTGGGGGACCTGAACCTCCCCCTCTGCACTAGATAAATCTAACCACAAAATAAACAAGAAAGAAGTTAAGGAGGTGAATAGAACATTAGAAAAGTTAGGTATGATAGACCTCTGGAGAAAACTGAATGGGGATAGAAAGGAATATACTTTTTTCTCAGCAGTACATGGCACATACACAAAAATTGACCATGTACTAGGGCATAAAAACCTCACAATCCAATGCAGAAAGGCAGAAATATTAAATGCATCCTTTTCAGATCATGATGCAATAAAAATTATATGTAATAAAGGGCCATGGAAAGATAGACTAAAAAATAATTGGAAACTAAATAATCTAATCCTAAAAAATGATTGGGTCAAACAACAAATCATAGAAACAATCAATAATTTCATTCAAGAGAATGACAATAATGAGACAACATACCAAAACTTATGGGATGCAGCGAAAGCAGTTCTTAGGGGAAGTTTTATATCTCTAAATGCTTACATAAATAAAAAGAAAAAGAGGAGATTAATGAATTGGGCATACAACTAAAAAAATAGAAAAAGAACAACTTAAAAATCCTCAACTAAACACTAAATTAGAAATATTGAAAACCAAAGGAAAAATTAAGAAAATTGAAATTAAGAAAACTATTGAACTAATAAATAAAACTAAGAGCTGGTTTTATGAAAAAACAATAAAATAGATAAACCTTTGGTTAATTTAATTTAAAAAAAAGAAAGAAGAAAACCAAATTACTAGTATCAAGAATGAAAAGGGTGAAGCTACACCAAGGAAGAGGAAATTAAAAAATAATTAGGAATTATTTTGCCCAACTATATGCCAACAAATTTGACAATCTTAGTGAAATGGATACATATTTACAAAAATATAAATTGCCCAGATTAACAGAAGAGGAAGTAAAATACTTAAATAACCCCATCTCAGAAAAAGAAATTGAACAAGCCATTGATGAACTCCTAGGAAAAAATCTCCAGGGCCAGATGGATTTACATGTGAATTCTATCAAACATTTAAAGAACAATTAATTCCAATACTATATAGACTATTTGGGAAAATAGGTGAAGAAGGAGTCTTACCAAATTCTTTTTATGATACAAATATGGTGTTGATACCTAAACCAGGAAGAGTCAAAATAGAGAAAGAAAATTATAGACCAATTTCTCTAATGAATATAGATGCAAAAATTTTAAACAAAATACTAGCAAGTAGATTGCAGCAACTTATCACAAGAATAATACACTATGACCAGGTAGGATTTATACCAGGAATGCAGGGTTGGTTCAATATTAGGAAAACTATCAGCATCATTGAGCATATCAACACAAAACCAACAGAAACCACATGATCATCTCAATAGATGCAGAAAAAGCTTTTGATAAAATACAACACCCATTCCTATTAAAAACACTAGAAAGCATAGGTATAAATGGAGTCTTCCTTAAAATAATAAATAGCATATCTAAAACCTTCAGCAAGCATTATATGTAATGGGGACAGGCTAGAAGCATTTCCAATAAGATCGGGGTGAAACAAGGATGTCCATTATCACCACTGTTATTCAATATTGTACTGGAAATTAGCTTTAGCAATAAGAGAAGAAAAAGAAATTGAAGGCATTAGAATAGGCAAAGAAGAAAAAAGCTATCACTCTTTGCAGATGACATGATGATATACTTAGAGAATCCTAGAGAATCAAGTAAAAAACTACTTGAAATAATAAACAACTTTAGCAAAGTTGCAGGCTATAAAATAAACCCACATAAATCATCAGCATTTCTATATATTACCAACAAAGCCCAACAGCAAGAGATAGAAAGAGAAATCCCATTTAAACTTACTGTAGACATTATAAAATATTTAGGAGTCTACCTCCGAAAAAACCCAGGAACTCTATGAACACAATTACAAAACACTTTTCACACAAATAAAATCAGATCTAAATAATTGGAAAAACATCAGTTGCTCATGGGTAGGCTGAGCTAATATAATAAAAATGACAATCCTACCTAAGCTAATTTACTTATTCAGTGCCATACCAATCAAACTACCAAAAAATTATTTTATAGAGTTAGAAAAATAATAACAAGATTCATTTGGAAAACAAAAGGTCCAGAATATCAAAGGAACTAATGAAAAGAAATGCAGGGGAAGGTGGCCTAGCAATTCCAGATCTTAAATTGTATTATAAAGCAGCAATCATCAAAACTGCTTGGTACTGGCTAAGAAATAGGGAGGTGGATCAATGGAATAGGTTAAATGTTCAGGACACAGTAGTCAATGACTGTAGTAATCTATTATTTGATAAACCCAAAGACCCCAGATTCTGGGATAAGAACCCACTCTTTGAAGAAAACTGCTGGGAAAACTGGAAAAGAGTATGGCAGAAACTAGGCATAGACCCAAATCTCATACCATATACCAAAATAAAGTCAAAATGGGTTCATGACTTAGATATAAAGGCCGATACCATAAGTAAACTGAGAGAACAAGGAGTAGTTTACCTATCAGATCTATGGAGAACAGAAGAATTCATGACCAAACAGGACATAGAGAATATTATGAAAAGCAAAATGAATAATTTTGATTACATTAAATTGAAAAGGTTTTTGTTTGCTTGTTTGTTTTTTTGGGTAGGCAATGGGGTTAAGTGAGTTGCCCAGTGTCACACAGCTCGTAAGTGTTATATGTCTGAGGCCAGATTTGAACTCAGGTCCTCCTGAATCCAGGGCCAGTGCTCTATCCATTGTGCCACCTAGCTGCCCCAAATTGAAAAGTTTTTGCACAAACAAAGCCAATGCAACTAAGATTAGAAGGAAGGTAGAAAATTGGGAAAGAATTTTTACAACCAGTCTCTCTGATAAAGGCCCCATTTCTAAAATATGTAGAGAATTACAACAAATTTATAAGAACACAAGCCATTCCCCAATTGATAAATGGTCAAAGGATATGAACAGACAGTTCTCAGAGGAAGAAATTAAAGCCATCTATAGTCATATGAAAAAAATGCTCTAAATCACTAGTGATTAGAGAAACGCAAATCAAAACAACTCTGAGGTACAACCTCACACCTATCAGGTTGGCCACCATGACAAAACAGGAAAATGATAAATGTTGGAGAAGATGTGGGAAAATTGGAACACTAGTACATTTTTGGTGGAGTTGTGAAATGATCCAACCATTTTGGAGAACAATTTGGAACTATGCCCAAAGGGCTACAGAAATGTGTATGCCCTTTGATCCAGCAATAGCACTTCTAGGGCTATATCCCAAAGAGATCAAACAAATGGGAAAAGGACCCACATGTACAAAAATATTCATAGCAGCTCTTTTTGTGGTGGCAAATAATTGGAAATTGAGAGGATCCCCATCAATTGGGGAATGGCTGAGCAAATTGTGGTATATGAATGTAATGGAATACTATTGTTCTATAAGAAATAATAAACAGGCTGACGTCAGAAAAACCTGGAAAGACTTATATGGTCTGATGCTGAGTGAAGTGAGCAGAACCAAGAGGACTTTGTACACAATAACAGCCACATTATGCTATGACTAAGAATGTTAAACTGAACCCTTCTCAGCATTACAAGGATGTAAGACATCTCCAGAGGCCTCGGGATGGAAAATGCTGTCCACATCCAAAGAAAGAACTATGAAAGTCAAATCACTATGACTTATTTTTACCTTCTGTTGAGTTTTGTTTCATCTTTCTGATGGTTCCTCCTATTGGTTTTAATTTTTACTTACAACTTCACTAATGTGAAGATATGTTTAATAGGAATGTAAATGTAAAGCCTACATCAGATTGTGTGCCATCTTGGATGGGGGAAGGGGGAGAAAATTTTCAACTCAAAAGCATATGGAAGTGATTGTTGATAAATCAAAATAAATTAATAAAAGTTTTTTAAAAGACCATGATATCAGGGGAAAAACAAAAGAAAAAAAAGAAAATAAAATATTCCACTATCTAGCTGACTATATGACCTTGTTCTTCTACATTTAAATAAAGCTATTTTTTTTAAATTTTTAACTAAATTTGGCACATGCTTCTAGTTTAAGGGCTTTTTTTTTTGAGGGGCATAGAGCATGTGTTAGGAAATAAATATTCTACTATCTACGTGACCACATGACCTTCAGTTCCTCTACATTTAAATAAGGCTATGTTTTTTTTAAACTTGGTTTAAGGTCTTCTTAATGGTTGTATAATGACAAAATTTCTTAAATCACCTCCATATTCACCATATATTTCAAATGTAATGTTGCATTTATCATGCACAATGACATACAATACATTGTTTTAATAATAACTACAACTCAAAACATGTCATATAATATATATATATGCATATACTATATGTATATACATTTGTCATTTGAAAAATAGAGAAATTACCTCTCTTCTCTCTTTTCCTTTTCCTTATTCAGTCATAGGGGGAAAAAAAAGCCTTTCTGAGCATATGTTCTTACTATTGGCTGTGATTTTTCTGTGGAAATACTTGATTCTCATTTTCATTGCAAGCATATCCCCAAAGTCATTAATTGGTTCTGCAAAAGGACAGCTTCAGGTGGAGCAGTATTTCTGGGGTCAGTTAGTTCCATAGCAACAATGTTATAAATGGAAAGTAATTTGACAGGCAGGCAAAATTCTTATTATAAAACTTTAAAATATATCTTTACAGAAGCTAGAGGGTATAATGGGGATGGAATGGACTGGGCTACATAGATGTAATAACACAGTCAAGGTGAAGAGACCTAGCATGCAAAGTTGATCAGAAGGATCCTGAATTTTGCAACTGGTGAATGGAATGATGGGAACTGAAGAGAAAAGGACAAACCATGGCTTGAAGAGAAGAAGTGACATTTTGGTGATACCCAGGAAGGGGGTTAGGAAAAGTGAATACCTGCCTTCCCCAGAATGTTATTATTTTTAGTTATGCAATAGCTAAAGATGACAATGTCAGGTGAGAATGAAAATGATTTCTCAAAAAAAAAATGCTCACTAGTGGTAAAAATACAATTGATCCCACTGGAGGAAGAGAACATGTTTAACGATCTGAGTTCTACTGGGTCATGATGGTAACTGATTAGAACAGCAGCCTAGAGATTCAGGATCCAAATTTCCTCACTCACAGTCTCATCAACTATAAGAACTGATATATATCTCAGAGGTCATCTAGTTCAGCCCTCAATTTACAGATGAGAAAACTGAAGTCCTAGGAGAAGTTACCAAAGTCACACATCTAGCTGGTGACAGAGGCTATGACTCAAAACCAGGCTTTTGACTCCTCTCTACTACTAGAAACTGGAGAAATAGAGGAAACAACTTTGGAAGTTGCAGAGATTGGGCTAAAATTATTTTTAAAAAGTCTTCAAGGTATCTTTTTGTCTCTTCTTATTCTTTCTTTCCCCCTTTTTTCCAGAAATAAATAAGCGAAACAATTAATTTGAATTTTCTTTGTTTGTGAATGGAGATTCTTGTGAGTGAATTTTATGCAAAGAGTATTTAACATATCTATGTTATTTACCAACAGAAATGAAGGAAGCAGACTTCATTTTGCCATGGTGCTGAGCTGATCTAGTCACCAGGGATTGGCTGAAGGACTTTATCACAGGAGAACAGACTATAGGGTGGAGTTTATTTATAATTTTGTAAAAATGTTATTCCAAAATAAAAGTGGTCTTGGCAGCTTAATATTTCCATTCTTTTTCACAACAGTCATCATCTTCTACCTCATTCTCAGAATCTCTTAAATTCAGGCTCTTATAATACCATCAGTTAGTTTTCATATGATCCAAATTATCAAAGATGTAAAAATTATGGTAGCATGCTGTCATAAAAATTGCTGACTTCCATCTTAAATCTAAACAATTTATGGGTCAACTGGAAATTCTGTTCTTCAATCAGCACCAGCAGATTCAGAATTATAACAAAGAATTCATAGGAGGCATAGGACCTAAGATTTGACCAGGCCTGTTCTTGATGGAAGTCAACTGGTGAATAGAGATGTGGGTATATTAAGCAACTCAGAATTTAAGATATTAATAATAACTGACATTTAGGATAATTTTTTAGCATCTACAAAGATCTTTACATACATAATATCTAATTTGATCCTCATAGCAACTCTATCTGGTAAGTATAACAGGTATTATCATCCCCATTTTACATATAAGTGAACTGAATCTGAGAGGTTGGTGGATTTCCCCTGCTGACTTTGTTCATGTGTCAGAAGCAGGATTTGAACTTCAGTCTTCTTAATTCTAGGTCCAACATTTTATCTACTATACCAGAATGTCTCTCTTTGTGCTCTATTTAATGGAGTTAACGAACAAGGTACAGATGACTGATCCAAGGTACTAAATTTATTGATAAGGGAAGGGAGTGATATGGTGGTATACAGAGGACATAAACAAGGATCTGGACAGGTAGCATAAATTATAAAGGAGGAGAGATATTTACAGAGTGATGGTGACAGAGGGAGGGTCTGAAAGTAGCAATGGGAAACAAAGAGTATGAAACTCTTCCTCCTAACTCTGGCTATCAAGAGGCATGAAAGAGGAAATTATAGCATTGTAGAGAGTGCCAAGAGATATAGTGTCTTCAGAAGAAACTAAGCTTCCATGAGTACAAGAAAATGTAAGAAATGTAAGAGAAAAAAGTATCTTGGATCACAAAATTAAAGTTTGAAATGACTCAGGAATCATCTAGTTTAACCTTATTTTACAGAGAAGGAAACTGAGGTACAAAAAAATGAAGATTTGCCCAAGGTCACACAGCTAGTAATGCCTTTTGAATCCATTGATCTATTTATTTCACAACAGAAGAGAATTCCAGAGGATTAAGTAAAAATGGATGGCAGAACATGGTAAGGACTAGATTGTACCAGGACTAAGTTTACTATTGAGAGTAGGAGAGAGGGATATCTGCTACCAGAGAGCCTAGACTATATCCTTCACTGCCTATCCACCCATCTCATCCTTTTAATTGTTTCATTATTCCCTGAGTCAAAAATGATCATCCTGTCCTCAGAATTGGCATAATATCTTGTTCACACCTCTCTAATTTAAGTCCTGTTCTATTTAGTATTATTTTGATTTAGGTATATATCTTACTTCTCTTCCCTTTGAGATGACAAGATTCTTGAAGACAGGAGTGTGTCTTCTTTAACTTTGTATCTCCATTAGGGCCTAGTACATAGTGCATTACATACAATAGATGAGTGTTAAATGAATAAATGAAATATTGTCATTTATTTGATTTTATTCCTATCAAAATAGAGTCATATTAGATGATTTCATATGTCCAGAAGTAACCTGAAGAAATGATCTAGTACATTTATCCAAGCAGTAAAGCCAAAACACAATTATTCTGGATTGTAATCTCTCTTGTTATTAAAGGTCTCTGTGAAAATCATGTCAAATCCTTAGATATTTTCACTGTTTAACATTTTTCTTTATGCCACATTTGAATTACTCATGAAAAAAATTTATTATCATTTGAGTAAATATGAAGAATAACAGTTCTCTCTTTTTGACTTTTTCTTCTAATTACCTTGCATAGAGTAATCAGGTAAGTACCCTTTCCTTCCAGTGGGTTTTACTGGAGTACCTTCTTGGTACTAGACATGGAATCTTTGGATCCATGGGGAGAGGCATCTGCTCTAATTTAGCACTGAAGGACTTGAATGGTGGGATTGTGGTATCATCCTAAAGAACAAGTCCTTCAGTACCAATTTAGAGTACCAATCGCTTTCCTCAAAACCACAGTGCAAGTGTTGAGCTCCAAGAAAAATGGTCCAATCCAACAGATTAGAAAGGCTCCCTAGATTAGCCTCATTATACATTAACTATCCATTACTATTATGGAGAGAGCAAGGCACACTGGAAAGAATGCTGAATCTGGAGTCAAAGAAACTGATTTTGAATCCTGGGTTTTCTGTTTATTACCCCTGTGACATTCAGTCAATTTACCTGCCCTAAGTCTAGTTTTCCTCCTTTTAAAGTGAGGGGTTAGGCTCCCTTCTTGGTAGAAATATATGATGCTATAATCTCTCCTGTCTAGACTAACACTTACTTATATAGCCATCCCTACTCCTTGAACTTTCTTTGGGTTTTTTGCTTTTCTAGACTCTTAATAATTTCTGTTCCTTTCTGTAATGCCTTGATGGCTTCTCCATATTATTTTTATTATGTGGATCCCAGACAGGACTATTGTATTTTAACAAAGTCCAGTTCTTGTTTGTTGTATAAATACTGTACTTAATAATCTAGTTATGGAAATAATTTGCCTTTGTCAAGGAGTGATAAAAGCATTTGAGACCTTTGGTTGGATTTGAGATGTGAGATCTTCCACAATATTTCCTAACCTAAACCCAGAACTAGATTAATATTTCCCAAATATATGTCTTGAAGATTGCATAGTATATCTCTGGAAAGATATAGGCTGGTAAGATCAACCCATTCACCTGGTGGGAGGGGAGGCATGCAGAGAGCATAGCTTCTGTAACTGCTGAATCATTAGTGCAGTCCCAGAATCCCAAAGAATTCTACCAACCTCTGTGCTTCTCTAGTCTTATCTGACAGTATTCAAGATTAGTACATTTCATCCATTTAATTAATTAAGCATTTATTGACCATCTATAGTGACTCAAGTACTATACTAGTCATAGGGATACAAACAGAAAAATAAAATAGTCCCTGCTCTCAATGAGCCTTCATTCTATTAGGGGAAATGACATTATACCTGTAAGTAAATATAATTTATAATGGGGATAGTCATGGAAGCCTCTAAATGTATTGGAAATACCTTACCTGTAACAGTGTGTGGGTTCACTGGCTCCATGAAGAGAGATGTGCTCTAGATCAGCACTAAGGGACTTGTACTGTCAGATTACAGTGTTGTATACAAGATAAAACTTAATTTCATGAAGATACAGGGAGCTGGGGATATCAGGAAGTGTCTTGTGTAGGCAATGGCACTTTAGATGAGCTTGGCAGAAAACTAAAGTTTTGAACAGGGAAAAGTGAAGAGGGACTGTATTTGAGACATGGGGAACACATATCTCTGACTCCAGATTTCTTTATCTAACTCATTATGAAATGTACATAGCACTTAGAGTTTGAGGGCTCTGGTCATTATATCATCATTGTTTGGGCAGATCCAGCCTCATGGGAGCTGTTGTGTATACAACCTCATTTTCAGACACAGATTGGGGCCCACTGGGTGGCAGTGAGGTGGGAAGAAGATGTGCCCATATCTTCTTGTTTATAAATTATTTGATGATTATATCAACCTAGTGTGAGGTTCTATGTCCCTTGAAATCCCAGAGCTGCATAGCACAAGGAACAATTCAAGTATTGTTTAAACTCTTTATTCTCAATCACACCTAAAACTTTGCATATATTTGTATTTCAATTTAATCTGCCAAAATAGCTCCTAAAATGGAAGGGATCCACACTGTAACTTATTTAATAATTAACAGAGGCTAAGGGTAACTTTCTGAATTTGTATTTTCATACTGAAAATTTTTACAACATGCTGAAAATCTGAAGTATTCATTTGAGTGTTTGGTACTTAAGACAAGGCTCTGTAACATCTGATAGCAAAAGTCCCAGTACCACAGATAGAGGTGTGCCTGAGAGAATGAGGAATACAGGAGTGGGGAACCTGTGGCCTTGGGGCCACATGTAGCCCTCTGGGTCCTCAAGCATGGCCCTTTGACTGAGTCTAAATTTGTTCCATGAAGTTTGGATTCAGTCAAAGGGCCATACTTGAGGACCTAGAGGGCCACATACATGTGGCCTCGAGGCCACAGGCTCCCCACTCCTGGATTAGATGATACTTTCAGAAAAGTAGCTGTCACTGACTTTATAAAATAGATTCATCACCATCAAACCCTTCAGAGGTTCTTTGTGCCCATGATTTTGGGAAATTTATTACGTGGTCTGATATACTTGAATTTTCTTATGACATACATAAGACAAGGAAACATAGGAAAGGCCACTGTCAAAAGACCCTTGAGACATCACCACCCCACACCCAATAAATTGTTCCCATCACACACTCTCTTCTTTGTCTTCTTCCTCTCTCTTCAAAGATATTTCAGTCTGAAATTAACTTAAATTACCAGGAATGAAGTCCTGCTAAATGACCTGACTGAGGATTGTGGGAGTCTCATGGTCTCATAAGGCTATTGGCAACACTGTCTCTCTTTTTCTCCCTCCTACTTCCCCTTCCAGCTGCTGCTCCTTGATTCTAGTTTGCTCTCTGGAGCAGAAGAGAATAAATTTAATCCATCTTCTACAGTGTATGGCAGCCCTTCAAATACTTGAAGACAGATATCATGTTCCCATAAGACATCTTTTCTTCATGCTAGATATTTATCCCCACTTCCTTCTGTATCTCTGACCACTTAGCACAGTATCTGGAACATGATAGATGCTTAATAATTGTTTGTTGACTGACTGATTGATTTGAACTGATACTCACTTTAATATATATGTGGCATGCTCAAGTCCTTTCACCAAGCTGATCCCCTATCTCAGAATGATGTCCAGCTTATCAAATTCCTTCCTAAAATGTGGTGCCTCAAACTAAGTACAGTACTCCAGCTGTGGCTTGATTAGGGCAGGGCATGGAAGGATTGTTGCCTCCTAAATTTAGCACTATTAGCAATATTCTTCCCTTTGCCTTCATAATGATATATAAAGAGATATAGCTAGAATTCCTAGTTCCCAGTTATCTAGATGCTAGGATTGTAATAAGTGAAGTCCAATATACACACAAGGACCAGGTAAAAAATACATTGTGAGTTAGCAAATATAGGAAGTGTTAGCTGAGTCATTTTAGGAGTAAGATGTAGAGCCAAAGCTAGGGCAGAGTGAGGAGAGTTTTGTGGCAGGGCACCAAAATTAAGTGCTCATAACACTTGCTGTCTTTCAGCAAAGTGAAAACAACTGGACTTAGTCCCCACTTAGGAAGAATAATTGGTTCAAATAGGAAACTACCAGATGGTGTGAGCGTCCTGTCCATCTTTCCTCCTCCCTCTCCCCTTCCCAACAATTCCCCTGGGCTACAACCCTGTCAAGTATAACCCATGTTTAGCTTTACTCTCACTCTTGTGGCAGCTTAGAAGTGGTGGTCCTATAGTCTTTGCCATCACCCTGAATTGAACTGACAAACATTTACAAATACACACAAGTGACCTTATTCCAGGCAATAAATAAATTAATGAATAAATGTATATGTATACATAAGTATATGTACATATATATCTATGTATATATATATGTATATATACATAGATATATATGTACACATGCATAGGTATATATATGTATACATGCATAGGTATATATATGTATGCATACATAGGTTATATATATGTGTGTGTATATATATATTATGTACACACACATATAGTTATATCTGAAAGGAAAGGCAGCTGGTTGATAGTACTAAAGGAAAAACTCCGTGAACTGTTAAATGGAAGAAACACCAGACCCAAAAAAGAGGGCCTGGAATGAACCAGAATCTGATCACAGTTTACACAGATTATAGATGCTTTTTATTGCCTGAGAAAGAAGAGCTTGCAAGCTGGAACTATGTCTGTCCTGACACGTTCAAAGCCCAGTTGGAAAGAGTGATATATTTATGTGATTTTTTAACAAAGAAAGGAGAAAAAGCAGGAATTTGGGCAGATGCTAGGAAGAAGCTCCTAGGAAACAAGGGAAAGGAAGAATTCCAGGTGTCAGAGTTGAGGGCCTTTGATATCCAATCAGCACATATTTGTGGTAATAAACAGTCAAGTTCAAGGCTTGATAAGGAGATGTCTCCAAAAAAAGGATATTCTAATAGTCCCGTAACCAAAGTTAGGGGAGTCTCTGGAGAGAAGGCTGTCTCCAAAAAAAAAAAAACCCCATGAACAGGTTGTATCTATTGTCTCACAACCTATAGACAGGAAAGTCTGATAAAGATGTCTCTTGATGGTCCAAAAACCACTAAATGGTTCAGAATCTGTTTCAAAGCTGGTATGAGCTTCTAGTTGGGTTTCACTGCAAAGTACTGTTGATATGTCAAGCAGCCTTGGGCATCAGAAGTCCTCCTGATTGACTAGTTATTGTGCCATTCCATCATCAGATTCCTATGTGAAAAAGGGAAACTCTAGCATATTTAATTAGTTAGTATACTCATCATAGAGCCCTTATTCACAAGAGTTAGACTGCAGAAACCTTGGTGTCTTTTGAGAATTTGTGGTCCTCGGTGCAAGTGTCAGACCTGAATAAACTCCTATGGATTAGAAAGGTTTGGGATGAATTTTCTAGGAGTTCCAGGAAAGGTCTTTGATATACCTCTGTCTCTGAGGGTCTTTCTGAGTAAGCTAAGTTGCAGGAAGGCAGCCAGTGAAATACTGGGTCTTGTCTGTGTTTTTATTTTCCAGGGAGTCTCTTTGATAATGCCTCCAGAATTCATTTGGTAATATCCCAGGTCAATTTTCCATTTGCAGTAGATTTTGTGTTGTTAAAGCCATTCTGAGATATCTCAGGCCATGTCTGTGATAAAGCAATTAACTGAGACTGTCCTATCACCTTCTGGGCTTATGTGATAGATGTAACAGTGAGTTATTTTTTTGTGATACATCTAGACACTACTGAAATAACCTGGTCTAGACTGCTCTGAGAAAACAGTTTTCAAAATAATAGCATCACCCCCTCTAAATTCCCCCACCTTGAATTTCTCCATCTTCCTGTTTATCATACTCTAAAGTACACCCAAATTAAATATATTTGCCTAATGGTTATATCATGGTTCTGGCTTTCTTGGGAATAGAAGGTTGAAGTTGTTAATAACTCTAAAGAGGATATAGAAAGTCATCAGATACCCTTGCCCCTATAATGGGGACCATGAGTCATCACTAAAAGTTATCATCAAAAATTCACTTTATTTAACATAGATATAAGTACCTACAGTTTGATACTTTCTCTACAATTTAAGAGTCAAAGAGAGTTAACAGAAGAGCTAAAAGATCAAGTGACTTACCTGAATTCACATAGCAAGTACATAAGAGAGCCAGAACTTCAATTCAGATCTTCTTGGCTTCTTTCAACATATTACATGCTTTTGTTTAAGAATACAGCAAACTGTGAAACATATTTTTTAAAAGATTCCAATAAAATGCTTTCTTCTCTCATAAGCACATATGCACACACATGCGTGCACATGCACGCACACACACACACACACACACACACACACACACACACACACACACACACACACACACACACTGATACCTTTGCTCATACCATTCACCATACTTGAAATGTACTTTCCACTATCTTTGTCTGTTAAGATCAAGGGTGTTTGTGCTGTTGGAATGAGATAATGGATATAAAGCACTCTAAGCCATGAAGCACTATATAATGCCAGGTATCATTACCGTTGTAGTTATTTTTATTATTAGCCTATAGTCATCAGGCCTACCGTCTGCTGATGACTTCATTCCCTGAGCCTTTTACTGCACTCCTGCTGAGCTTAAGCAATGTTTATAGAGAAAATAAGGGTGTGCTGGTAAATGTTTAACAGCTGGGCTCTCTAGAAAAAAAAATTATGCACACACTTTTATGTTTAATCTGTATTATTAACACTTTCTTAAGTCTGGACAATCAACCAAAGAATAAACCGAACCCTAATTTGTAGCCAAACATAAATGTTCACACTTAAAATTTAGCAATCGGCTGTAACCAGTAAGAGCTTGTTCCAATATATCTCTGATTAGAATCCCTTCAGTTTGTCAAAGACCAGAGGAAGAACTACTTTCTCCACTATGCTTTCCTTGTTGCTCCCAAAAGAATTGATCATTCCCTTTTAGTATGTATTACAAGTTATTACCAGATGGTGGTTTATTTATCTTTGCGTCTGAAAATGCCTAAACAATGCCTTGCATATAGTAGGGATTTAATAAGTGTTCATGAAATTAAATTATTTTGTTAAATGGTGATTAAAGTTGCAAGATTCAATTATGTGAAAAACCTCATTCATGTGATGATGCAATTTAAATGAAGTGCAATTTTGCCTCTTATTTAAGTAGATAAAATGCATATTTGTAGTCTATTTTTATTTTTTTTCCCTTGTCTAATATACTTGGATTGATTCATCTAATTCATTTACTTTGCAATTTTCTTCCACTTTTTATACTATATTTGCCCACATTTAATTTTAAACTATTTTATCATTATAATTTCTTCAAGCAGCCAAGGTCATTCTTCATCCTGATCTTGTGTTGCAAAATATTAGGTACTCATTCAAATGCATATAATAAACCATATGGAGTTAATCTAAATAGAAATGCTCCCAAGGAGATATACTTTGGAATTTTCACAGTTCTGTACAGCTGCATTTCTCCATTCCTTATTTAAGAGAATAATCTAAAATGGTCCTACCATCTATTTTTTAATGTGGGATTCTTAGTGAAGCTGCAATTTGCTATACTTGACAATAGGGACAATGCCAGCATCTTCAAATTCATCAGTGCTTTGCACCTGAGCCCGCAGCACAATGAGCTGTTGAGTTAACCATGCAGTGACTAGGGCATTTCACCACAAGAATTAGCTGAGATGTACTGATGACTTGAGCTCAAGGAGAGAAACTGCAGTAAATGTTCAATTACCATCTCACTTACCTTGTATTTCTATTATTTGCTAGCTATTTTTGTTGCATGCATTCCAGTTCAAAGATCATTTGCTTTTTGAAAGAAAATGAGTAAAATAAAAATTCAGTGATTCAACCTTCTCTCTGTTATCTATTATCATCACATCATCCATTCTAAGTGATAGGTCTGGGTTGTATTAGTAAATATTTAACAATTGGCCCTCCAAAAAATAATGTATAATGGACACACTTTTAAGTTTAATCTGTATTATTAACATTTTCTCCATTACTTTCTTAAATCTTGACAGTCAACAGAAAAATAAATCAAGCCTTGTTTTTGTAGTGATTACTGAAATGCACATATTGAAAACTGAAGTCAGTCTAGTTAGTTGGCTGAAGCTGGCTCTGAAACACTGGTCCAATGGCTCTTTTGACCCTGGTCATGGCTGCATCATAGCATTGAAAACTGCTTTTTGTTGTCTTTACCATTTGTCACTGGCCTCTGATCATCCTGGGCTTTAGTACTCTTGACATATTCTTATAGAACCTTACTTAGCTTTTTGTATTCACCCTCCATTATTTGCTCTTGTTTGCATCTTCTAAACATTTTGTCAACTGAATTTGGTCATTAGATTACTTAGGTAGTCTTGTTGGTATCCTTAGGCCACTAGTCATTTTCCTCTTTATTGGAATCAACTTAGATTGTGTCTTCAGAATGACATTCTTTTTTAATTTCCACCTTACTCGTGGTGTAAAAGAAAACACAACCCTCTTCCCCCCCCAAAAAAAAATAGATAAAAAAGAAAAACGCATGCTTCAATCTTTATTCAGACTCCATCAGTTCTTTCTCTGGAGGTAGACAACATTTTTCATCATATGCTTTGTGGAATTGTCTTAGATCATTGCATTGCTGAGAATAGCTAAGTCATTCATAGTTGATCATCATATAATATTGCTGTTATTGCTTGCAATGTTCTCCTGGTTCTGCTCATTTCACTTTGCATTAGTTCATACAAGTCTTTCCAGGTTTTTCTGAGAACATACTTCTTGCTATTTCTCACAGTACAATAGTAATCTGTCACAATCATAAACCACAATTTGTTCAACCATTTCCCACTTGATGGGTATATGCTCAACTTCCAATTCTATGCCATCACTAAAAGAGCTGCTATAAATATTTTTGTCCATATAGGTACTTTTTCTTTTTGTATTTTATCTCTTTGGGATACACCTACTAGCTGTATTGCTGGGTCAAATGGTATGTATGGTTTTATAGCCTTTTGAACATGTTTCCAAATTTCTCTACAGTACAGTTAAATCAGTTCACAACTCCACCAACAATTCATTAGTATCTCCATTTTCCAATATCCCCCCCAACATTTATTATTTTCCTTTTCCATCATATTAGCCAATCTGATAGGTGTGGGGTAATACCTCAGAGTTATTTTAGTTTGCATTTCTCTAATCAATAGTGATTTAGAGAATTTTTTATATGGCTAAAGATAGCTTTGATTACTTTGTTGAAAATTGCTTATTCATATCCTTTGACCATTTATCATTTGGGGAATGGCTTTTATCTTTCATAAATTTGACTCAGTTCTCTACATATTTGAAAAATGAAGCTTTATCGGAGAAACTTGCTGTATCTTTTTTTTCAAACCTATAATTATTAATTCTATTTCCCTCCATATTATTTTCTTTCATTTTATTCTTCTCTCTCCTTTCACCTTGTCCATATTCAAAAGGTTTTTCTTTTGAGTATGGCTTCCCCTAATCTGCCTTCCCTTCTATCATCCCACTTCTCTTATCCTCTTTCCCTCCTACTTTCCTATAGGGTAAGATAGATTTTTATACCCAACTGAGTATTTATGTTATTCCCTCTTTGAGACATTTCCAATAAGATTAAGGTTCATGTTCTGCCTACAACCTCCTCCAACTTCTCTTCCACTATAAAAGCTTTTTCTGTCTTCTTTTACCAAGCTGCTGAATATTTTTTCATGATTTTTTTTTTGCATCACTGCCATTTCCACTCAATTTTCCCTTTACCTCTCTTATTTGATTTTTAAAATCCTTTGTGATACCTAAGCTAATTTATTTATTCAGTGCCATACCAATCAAACTACCAAAAAATACTTTATAGAGCTAGAAAAAATAATAACAAGATTGAAAAAAAAGGTCCAGAATATCAAGGGAACTGATGAAAAGAAATGCAAGGGAAGGTGGCCTACCTGTTTCAGATCTTAAATTGTATTATAAAGCAGCAATCATCAAAACCACTTGGTATGGGCTAAGAAATAGAGTGATAAATCAGTGGAATAGGTTAGGTATGCAAGACACAGCAGTCAATGACTATAGTCATCTACTACTTGATAAACCAAAAGACCCCAGCTTCTAGGATAACAACTCACTCTTTGACAAACACTGCTGGGAAAACTGGAAAAGAGTATGGTAGAAACTAAGCATAGACCAAAATCTCAGACCATAGACTAAAATAAAGTCAGAATGGGTTCATGATTTAGATATAAAGGCTGATACTATAAGCAAAGTGGGAGAGCAAAGAGTAGTTTACCTATCAGATCTATGGAGAACAGGAGAATTCATGACCAAACAGAAGATAGAGAACATTACAAAATGCAAAATAGACAATTTTGATTACATTAAATTCAAAAGTTTTTGCACGAACAAAGCCAATGCAACCAAGAAGAGAAGGAAAGTAGAAAACCGGGAAAGAATTTTTATAATCTCTGGTAATGACCTCATTTCCAAAATATATAGAGAATTAAGTCAAATTTATAAGAACACAAGTCATTCCCCAATTGATAAATGGTCAAAAGATATGAACAGGCAGTTCTAAGATGAAGAAATTAAACCATCTATAGTCATATGAAAAAATGCTCTAAATCACTATTGATTAGAGAAATGAGAATCAAAACAACTCTGAGGTACCATACCACACCTATCAGATCGGCCAATATGACAAAACAGGAAAATGATAAATGATGGAGAAGGTGTGGGAAAATTTAAACACTAATGCTTTGTTGTTGGAGTTGTGAACCGATCCAAGCATTTTGGAGAGCAATTTGGAACCGTGCCCAAAGGGCTATAAAAATATGCATATCTTTTAACCCAGCAATACCACTTCTCGGTCTGTATCCCAAAGAGACCACACAAATGGGAAAAGGACCCACATGTACAAAAATATTTATAACAGATCATTTTGTAGTGGCAAAGAATTAGAAATTAAGGTAATGGCCATCAATTGGGGAATGGCTGAACAAGTTGTGGTATATGAATGTAATGGAGTACTATTGTGCTGTAAGAAATGATGAACAGAAAAACCTGGAAAGACTTCTATGGACTGAAGCTGAGTGAAGTGAGTAGAACCAAGAGAACATTGTACACAGTAACAGCCATGTTGCTTGATGACTAATGTTGATAGCCTTAGCCCTTCTCAGCAATGCAAGGATCTAAGACATTTCCAACGGTCTCATGATGGAAATGCTGTCCACATCCAAAGAAAGGACTATGGAGTTTGAATGCAGATCAAAGCATACTAATTTATATGATTTTCTTCTGTTTTGTTTGTTTCCTCTTTTTGGTGGTTCCTCCTATTGGTTCTAATTATTCCTTAGAACATCACTAATGTGAAAATATGATTATGTAGGAATGTATATGTATAAACTATATAAGATTGTGTGGCATTTTGGAGATGAAGGGGAGAAGGAGGGGGAGAAAAATATTAAACTCAAAAGCTTATGGAAGTTATTGTTGATAAATCAAAGTAAACTAATAAAAAAATCATTAAAATCCTTTTTTGAGCTCTCCCAGCAATTATTTGTAGGCCTGAGACCAAGCCACATCTTCCTTTGGGGCTTTGGATGTAGCAGTTTTGACTTTACTGTCTTTTTCTGAGTTTGTGTTTTGATGTTCCTGTAACCATAGTAACTTTCTATCATCAGGATCTTTTTGTTGTTTGCAAACTTTCTCTGCCTACATCTTGACTTTTGTATTAAAATTGGGCTCTGCTCCTGAGGTACAGGGGTACTGTCTCAAGGTTTTTGTGCAACTAGTTCTGGGGGTCTGTAAGTTTCAGTTCTTCTAAAGTGCTATGAACTAAGGGAAGGTGTGTTTATTCTCCTTCTGGTTTGTGCTCTGATCTGTGAGTGACCACAAACACTCTTTTCTGCCCTGAAACTGTGAACAGGGTCCCCGCTCCTCTGAATCTGAAAGCTCTAGTGTGCTAGTCTTTCTCCTCACCCTGAGCCTGAGACCCAGAACTGTGACCTGGATCTAAATATGTTCAATGCAACAGTGTCCTGTATCCAGTGCCAGCAAAAGGACCCCTGTAATCTCCTTCTTAACAGTTGTCTGACTGCCTTATCACCTATGTGTTAAAAACTTCAGAAGCAGATCCTGTACCATTGATTCAGTCTCTCCCAACGCCTGCTGCTGGTTTGCTGGAATGCAGCCATATCCTGAGCTCCACTCTCACACTGGTGTAGTAGACCTTTTACTGCCAACCTATTAAGTTGTCTTGTGCTGGAAAAGTTTTGCTCCATCCTTTTGTGGGTTCTACCACCCCAGAATTCATTTTGAGGCATTATGTAAAATTGTTTGGAGGAGAATTTGAAAGCATGCAATGGACACCCTGTCTTTTCTCTGCCATCTTGGTTCTGCCCTCCTCGTCCTTCCCCAAGACCTCCTGATGACAATTAGGCAGACTTCTCAGAAATATCAGAACATTGGATCATCAATATATCCTTCTCTTTCAATTCTGTTTTTCCAAAATCTAAAGTACATGTCAGACTATATTCAGATTTCCTTTTTTTCTTTTTCTTCTACAATGAAAGTATTCACTTGCTCCAAATCCGTGTCATTTATGCTTCAGTAAGTCATTCCTCCTTCTTAGCATAAGATCCAAGTGCTTCTATCTTTCAAAGAATATCACAAATTTTATTAGCAGCTATTTTTGTCCCTGAATAATAGTACATTACCTCTAAAATGAGTTTAGAAGGGAAATGGCCTCCATTTATACAGTTTTGAGAATGGATGTTTGTTGAATTGAATTAGTTGTTCCACATGTTTGGGCCCACAGTAAGGGACCAGCCCATTTTCTCCCTTTTTTATGTAGCCAGTGCTAATTACTTCCTTGCTATCAATGATGATTCCATTCAGCAGGACCATGACTAGCTTTCAATCAGTATCATAACAGTAACACTTGGAAAGTGTTATTTATGGGATGTGGGTGGTGAGTCACAGGACCCAAGAAATTTTCCCAGTTGTTGAAAATGAAGGAAACATCTTCAAGGTGAGGTTCCCATTGATTTTCTAGGAAGTGAGCAGTAGAAGAAATACAGTATCCCTAGGAATAAGTTGGTGCTGCTGCTTCTATCAGTATTGGGGACAGAGAATGCAGGGGAGAAAATATCCCCAGTACACTCCAAATCTTCTGTACTTGTCCTGAGACAAAGACCCAATGGCACTTTGATAGTTTCAAATTTTAATTTCAGACAGGCATAGACCCAGTTAGAGGAAAAGGTTTTACTTCTATGATTTTTGCCTAGCATACCTGCCCATGTAGGAGGAATAGAACTGGAAACTTCTTATTTATGGAAGAGGGTATGCTAAATAAAAAGATTTATAAGGCCTGGGTTTGAAGCTGAGCTTTGACACTTAATAACTTTGTTAGTGGAAAAACGACTTAGTTTTCTGTATCCCAGTTTCCTCATCTATAGAAATGCAGATGATAGCTATGTTAAGTTGATAATTCACCTCATAAGGACTCTATAAGAATATAATTTTTAAACCTCAAAGTAATATGTGAATTTGAGCTTTTTTATGGAGAACAATAACTGTTCTTTTTTTTCCTACCAGTCTCCTTCAAAATAGTTTTTCCTTATCTTCCTTAGTCATGTACCTTATTACCTGCCTTTTCCCCCTTTCCTAAATACATGCAAGTAAAGTTTAATAAGCTCTTCTATTACATTAGAAATATGCAGGCTTCTCCTAGGCCATTAGAAATAGCAAACTTTGATCCTGGAAAACTATTAATAATAACTAGAGAGTGATTTGAGGAAGTTAAAATTAAGATGCTAAATCATTAAGTGCTACCGATCTTTTCAAAAGTGTCTTCAGAAAGAGAGAAAGCTCCATAGGCAAATGATGGAAAAATGGGAAGTTAACCAAATAAAAGATGCTTGCAGTAAGCAATGCATTACATGAACTCCAACCAGCCTCCTATGTATCAGCTTCCTCTTCTTTTTGATGCAAATCAACTCCATTTTTTATAAAAGCAGAGCAATTAAAAATGAGAGTGACAAAGAAAATACTGACCTTTGTAACGAGGCAATTTCTATCTTGTGCTTATGCTTCCCCAGTTTTATTCCCTACTAAGTGACTTGATGCTACAGAGCCACCAGAGCACTTTATTATTTTTATTATATGATATTTCACATTATATAGAGAGATTTTTGTTGTAAAGATGCCCTGTGCCTTCCAGGCATCATAGAAGAAAATGACAGCATTTATGATGGACTTCTTGCTAACCAAAGGCCCCCAGTTTATTCTGATAATGCTGGAATTTCATGTACCAGGCAAACCCCATATTCAGATTCATTAATAGCAATCAGATAACCATTAGATGTTTCTGTTTTCTGGCTTTAATTTATTTGTCAGTCTTAATTGCCAGTAGTTTATTGGAACGAATGATGCTCTATTGCACTATGTGGAATGACAGAATAGGATAGCTGAAGCATTCATTCAAAAGTTTCATTGGAGGAAATAGGAATGGGCAACCATATCCTAAATGCCAATTACAATGAAAATTCAAAAGTATCTATGGCCATAAGAAGTTTCTCATATAAAACATTAAAAGTATCATTTATAACAGCTAGATACTAGTGGATTGAGTATTGGACTTGCAGTCAAGAGACCTGAATTTAAATTTGTCCTCAGAAATGCATTAACTGTGTGACTCTAGGCAAGTCACTAAGCCTCTGTCTGCCTCAGTTTCTTTGTCTGTAAAATAGAGATAATAATAGTACCTACCTCCAATGGGCAATGTGAAAATAAAGTAATATTTGAAGTATTTTAAAGTGCTAAATAAATTCTAGCTATTATTAATTTTATTGTAAATTATTTTAGCTTTTATTATGATAATGATGGTGTTCTTTCTTATCAGTTAGAAGTACACTCATATTTTGACGTGCTCAGTGAGAGAAATGTATGGCACTTCCTGGGTATTAGTCATACTTTGCACAAATCTAACTCTATACAGAGTCCTTGCTCACTCTTCAGCACTGTGTAATGCTTAGACTTTTCACGATAAAGGCAGAATTTGGTTTGGAAAGAGCCCTTACTCTTGGATAAGAATTAAGTTTGAGTCCTGGCTCTGTACTTACTAGCTGTTTGACTGTGCAAGTTGTTAACTTTTTCTGGACTTTAATTTCTTTATCTATGAAATGGGGATAAGTCTTGTGTTCGCAAGCTTACAGAACTACTACAAGAAAAGTATTTTGAAAGAGGAGAAGGAGAAGGAGGAGGAAAAAAGGTGGAGGAGGAGGAAAAAGTGGAGGGGGGAGGGTGAGGGGAAGAGGAAGGAGAGGAGAAGGAGAAAGAAGAGGAGGAGAGCAACATTGTTTTTTTTTTGTTTGTTTGTTTGTTTTTAGAATTTGGATTGGAGTCATATAGAATAGAAGCACAGGAAGCCCAATTAGTTTTGCTATGAGGAGACAGGCAAACACAGAACAATGAACCCAAGGCAATCTATATTGGTAAGTAAAGGAAAGAGGTTGACAAATGGTGTCATTTCCCATGACCTCAGCCTCCTGACGTATGGTTAGCTAATTTTTAGACAGATATATAGAAATTATATATACATATATATATACATATATATATATATAAATAATACGCACATACACACACACATATACACACAAAATTAAGTAAATATGGGATTTTTTGGGGGGTGAGATACTAGCAACAGAAGAAATCAAGAAAAGTTTCATGTAGGAAGTGACATTTGAGCTTAGCTTCAAAGAAAACTGGGATTCTAAGAGATAGTACATTCTAGGTTTGGGGGCCAGGCAATTGAAAGTCACTGGGATGAGGAAAAGGCTGCTGTGTGTGAAGAGCAGCAAGTAAGCTAATGTGGCTGGGTTGAACAATGATGAAAATAAAAGAATGGATACTATGGCTTCTAAAAGCCAACAGAGAATTTTTATATGTTCCTAGAGTCAAATGGAGATCCACTGGATCTTCTTGAGAAGGGGAGTGGTAATATTAGTTTTGTACTATAAGCAGTAGTTGAATGATGATACCTTCAATTAATATAATAATGCACATTTTTCAAAATACTTTTCTTGTAGTAGTTCTGTAAGCTTGTGAACACAAGACTTATCCCCATTTCATAGATAAAGAAATTAAAGTCCAGAAAAAGTTAACAACTTGCACAAACAGCTAGTAAGTACAGAGCCAGGACTCAAACTTAATTCTTATCCAAGAGTAAGGGCTCTTTCCAAACCAAATTCTGCCTTTATCGTGAAAAGTCTAAGCATTACACAGTGCTGAAGAGTGAGCAAGGACTCTGTATAGAGTTAGATTTGTGCAAAGTATGACTAATACCCAGGAAGTGCCATACATTTCTCTCACTGAGCACGTCAAAATATGAGTGTACTTCTAACTGATAAGAAAGAACACCATCATTATCATAATAAAAGCTAAAATAATTTACAATAAAATTAATAATAGCTAGAATTTATTTAGCACTTTAAAATACTTCAAATATTACTTTATTTTCACATTGCCCATTGGAGGTAGGTACTATTATTATCTCTATTTTACAGACAAAGAAACTGAGGCAGACAGAGGCTTAGTGACTTGCCTAGAGTCACACAGTTAATGCATTTCTGAGGACAAATTTAAATTCAGGTCTCTTGACAAGTCCAATACTCAATCCACTAGTATCTAGCTGTTATAAATGATACTTTTAATGTTTTATATGAGAAACTTCTTATGGCCATAGATACTTTTGAATTTTCATTGTAATTGGCATTTAGGATATGGTTGCCCATTCCTATTTCCTCCAATGAAACTTTTGAATGAATGCTTCAGCTATCCTATTCTGTCATTCCACATAGTGCAATAGAGCATCATTCGTTCCAATAAACTACTGGCAATTAAGACTGACAAATAAATTAAAGCCAGAAAACAGAAACATCTAATGGTTATCTGATTGCTATTAATGAATCTGAATATGGGGTTTGCCTGGTACATGAAATTCCAGCATTATCAGAATAAACTGGGGGCCTTTGGTTAGCAAGAAGTCCATCATAAATGCTGTCATTTTCTTCTATGATGCCTGGAAGGCACAGGGCATCTTTACAACAAAAATCTCTCTATATAATGTGAAATATCATATAATAAAAAATAATAAAGTGCTCTGGTGGCTCTGTAGCATCAAGTCACTTAGTAGGGAATAAAACTGGGGAAGCATAAGCACAAGATAGAAATTGCCTCGTTACAAAGGTCAGTATTTTCTTTGTCACTCTCATTTTTAATTGCTCTGCTTTTATAAAAAATGGAGTTGATTTGCATCAAAAAGAAGAGGAAGCTGATACATAGGAGGCTGGTTGGAGTTCATGTAATGCATTGCTTACTGCAAGCATCTTTTATTTGGTTAACTTCCCATTTTTCCATCATTTGCCTATGGAGCTTTCTCTCTTTCTGAAGACACTTTTGAAAAGATCGGTAGCACTTAATGATTTAGCATCTTAATTTTAACTTCCTCAAATCACTCTCTAGTTATTATTAATAGTTTTCCAGGATCAAAGTTTGCTATTTCTAATGGCCTAGGAGAAGCCTGCATATTTCTAATGTAATAGAAGAGCTTATTAAACTTTACTTGCATGTATTTAGGAAAGGGGGAAAAGGCAGGCAATAAGGTACATGACTAAGGAGGGGGGGACTAGCAGGAAGGAGAGTCTTGAGATTCACAGATTGCAGATCAAGTATATCCACAGAGTTCTGCCTCAGCAGCTAATGAAAAATACCATTATGGCAAATAGAAAGCAGTCAAAGGATGTCTCTGCCTCCTTTCAAGGGAAGGAGAGAAAGGACTCCACTAAGAGTTCCTTCTCCAAGGAGGGTGGTGCTACACTCACATCTACAATAGTGTTTTCCTAATAGAATGTAAGTTCCGTTTGTAGCACTGACCATTTCATTTTTGTCCTTGCATCACTGGTGTCTAGCATGGTGCTTGGACCCCCATAAATGTTTAATAAAAAATAAATACACTTATTGATTAACAGGTGTTACTAAACTCTGCCATGTGGTTCCAGATGTCTAGGAAATGAGAGTGAGAAATGAAAGTGAGATAGGAATAGAAATTTGTAAGGTTGTGTCTGTCTATACATAACAAGATGGAAAAAAGAAAGGATCATTCAATCAATTAGTAGATTTTTTTTTCTTTCTTACAGAAATCACATGTTCCACTATTTTTTCTTCACTGAAATGACCAGAGGTGCAATACACTAGCCCTACACAGAAAGATACTGATATAGGCGAACTATTAAGTATGCTGGAACCAAGGTCCAGGCTTGAATCCTGTCTGTGGGTTATTACTACATATACAACAATGAGCAATTCATTTTAACACTCTGTGCTACTGTTGTTGTTGTTGTTTTTTTCCATTTCCTCAGGCATGCTGGTAAATGTTTAACAATCAGCTCTCTAGGGGGAAAATATATGAATATCACACTTTTACATTTAAATGTGTATTATTAACATTTTCTCCATCACTTCCTTTTAACTTTAGACAATGAGTAAGATGATAAATCAAGTCATAATTTGTAGCATTTTGCCAACTTCTGAGGTAAAAATGAAAATTTAAAAATTTAGTAGTCAGCTCTTAGGAATAGTTTTGAGTGGGCTCCAGCCTACCACCACTGTGCTATTCTTAAAATTAAATAATTGGACTAAATAATCTTTAGAACATTTGGATCCTTTCAGCTCCCAATCTACAATATTATGATTTGATGCTGGTCCCTGGGTTTCTGAGTTAGTGGCTCTCAGATTCAAACATTATATACTATCTAAATGGAACTGAAAGGCAGAAGTTTTAGTTAAACAGTGAAATGGTGAGTCCTGTAGTTACTTGGATCACTGATTATTTGATTGCAGTTACAGCTGCATTGTTTCATGACAGCACCATTTATTTTAATATGTCACTGGAGTATTTTAATAAACCAACAGCTGAGCAGAACAAGTTAAATCTTGAGGCAATTATTAAACTTACCAGGGATTTAAAACCACAACATTCTAACCAGGTTTAGTTCTTACCCAAGTTCTTACAGAGAACATATCTTCATACTTGACTGCTAATGTGTAAAGGATTTTTTAAAATTGGTTTATTTCACTAAACATTTATTGGTCACCTTGCATATATACTTTCATTGAAGTCCTACTATAAAATCTTCTTTTGCCGTGGAAATGTCAAAGCAGACCATTAAGTGCTAATAAGCACCAACAAGTCTGACAAGTCTTAGGATGGGCTATGTGACTTTTAACTAAAGGCCAGCCTAGACAAGTCGTGAGAGACTTGTTACTAGAATATTGGCTTTGCTGCACTGAACTCAGTTTCCTCACTTTACTACCTAACCTCACAGAATGATTAAAATGAAAGTCTTTGTGTTTATAGTATGTCCACATAGTCTCTAGGATATACTAGATAAATGTTTGTGGATTGATTGAAATGTTGTGTAATCTATAATGAACCATTCCTGGTTCCTCCTCAATTATTCTCTCTCTCTCTCCCTCTCTCTCTCTCTCTCTCTCTCTCTCTCTCTCTCTCTCTCTCTCTCTCTCTCTCTCTCCTCTCTCCTCTCTCTCCCTCTCTCTCTCTCTCTCCCTCCCTGTCTCTCTCTCTCTCTCTCTCTCTCTCTCTCTCTCTCTCTCTCTCTCTCTCTCTCTCTCTCTTTCCTTTCCCTTTTCTTTTCCCTCTCCCTCTCTCTCTCCTTTTCTCTCTCCTTCTCCCTCTATATTTTCTGGCTTGGTTTTGCATTGCTTCTCTCCAGTAGATTGTAAGGTCCTTGAGGGAAGGAACTATTTGCTTTTTATCTTTGTATTCTCAGGCCTAGTACATTGCCTTGCATATAGTAGGTAATTAATACATATTGAATTCAATCCAGCAACTGACCAAGACCTTCTACTAAAACATGGTTAGATTATGACAAAAATTAGTGTAGGAGTAGCCACTCTGATGAAATAACAGATCCTTTAAGGAATGAAATAAGGACTGTAAGGATGGCATTAATCTACTTTTAAAGATTGCACATATTTTTTTCTTTATCTTCAGTATCTTTGACAAGAAGATCCCAAATGGGGTCATGAAGAGTTGAACAGGACTGAAACAATTCGACAACAACAATGGACCTGTGAGGAATTACTCAAAACATACAGCAGTAGAGTGAAATATAAAATATTTATTAAATGTCCCACAAACTTCTTTCTGTTCTGATGTTTAAGTCTCAAACTTTAATAAAAATATAATAGTTTTGTTACTACAACTGTTCTTTTTTTTTTCCCGTCAATTCATGCTTACAGGTCTTGTATATCTGTTGGCATAGAGTAAATAAATAGCCGTCTTATACCTGATCTACCTTGTACATTAATTGCCTTTCAACCTTTCCTTTTGGGGAGCTCCTAGACATGAGAAAAAATTTAAGCCTCAAGTATTTCCCCTTCAATTCCAGGGTGACAGTGTAAAGAGCAAGAATCAACAAAACAATAGTTCTCTAGCCCCTCAAGTGAAGCCCAGAACAAATTGCTTGCCCCATGTTCCAGAGACAAAAAAGTTTGACAATGAGCTAAAGACTGCTCATGTTTAAGCCAATTTTAATTAAATTTGAACTCATTGTGTGCTCATGGGACCAGAACAGACAGGAGTCCCTTAGTTGAGAAGGAGAGAAAGAATGTTCCAGCTACAACCCTTTACCCCAACCCACCCCCAGGTTCAAAAACAAATTCTTTGCTCTTACATTTATAACAGATTTCTTTCTGGGTGGTCTTTGGTCAAAATTCATTTCCTTCATGAAAGATTCTTATTATCATCTTGATGATTCCATCACTCTAATACTCCCATGCTCTTCTAGCAAATTCATACATAATTTGCTTTTTTACCTTGAGGTAAATGACATGACTACTTTTCTCTATCATGGATTCTTTGCCTTAAAGGGATAGGACCTCCAGAAGCTATTCTTCCATTCATATGTCTCCACAGCTCTGAACACCATGTTCTGAACACAATGCACTGAATGTTGCTGACTGATTAAACTTTCGTAACTACTTTAGATATAATTTTCTTCTATTCTTTATATACTCTTTTTATTAGGAAAAGTAGAAGGTAGATTTCATTTTGAAATTAGGTCTGTTTTTCCCATAGTTGGGAAAGTTTCCTTTGCAATGACATCCTTTCAAAGTTATGCTATACCTACTAAATAGCTTTTGGTTCAGGTTGTTTGCCCTAGTGGGACAAGGCTGCATAAAAAAAGTGGTAGGTAGAGTAGCTCCAGACCTCCATCCCCGCCCCAAAAAAGGAGTACTCTAGGGGTTTGTCTAACTATACATAGGTAATTTGGGAAAGAAAATAGAAATTGGATATTAAAAGGAGAATGCACAGAGATGGAAGAGATAAAGAGGTATGAGGGCACTATCCTACCACATCCAGTTTCATATGAGCCTATAAGAAAATCAGATACTCCAATAAACCTAACTGAATGTTTTATATTATAAGCCGAAATTGACTTTCTTCTCACCCCCACCATGTTTTAAACTAGGGCAAAGTATAGGGAGGGATTATATTTTAAACTAAAATTTTATATTGCAAATAAATTTAATTGGTAACTAAGGCATTGCTGTTCCATCAGATTCCTTGCTGCTGGTTTTCAAATTATTGCCTTTATTTTGGAAAAAAAAATTACTATATTTATTTTGATGAGTTTTCAATTTGCTTTAGGATGCAGATGTTTCATAGATAATTTTCTTGTGGTTCCCTGAAGGATAATTAGTCATTGGAATATATTCATGATGATTTGTTCTGCTTATCAATCTCAGCAAAATATGCATAAAATGCATTATTACTGTTGCAGACCACAGTAATATACTCTGGATTGTGGATTTCTGACCTTTTTTAAATGGTTCTTTATACTGGTACACTAAATGACAGAATATCATTTATGGTTCCTAGTTATTATATCTGGCCATTTTGATGTTTTGGACAAACTGTTTGATACACTTATTCATTTTCTTTAAATCCCAAAGTGAAGGCAGTTCTATAAACTAGAGTGAATTAGTACCTTTTAAATAAAATATTTTGAGAGAAGAAATATGACTTCCCTTGATATTAAGAAGCACTGAATTTTAAAATTGCTTTCATGAGATAAATTACATTTCTGAATGGCTATACTCAAGCCTTGTTTCTTCTAGCTATTTGGATGGTAGAAGTTAAAGTGACGATTTTTAAAGATTTCAGTGAATTTCTGGTCACATACCCATAAAGATGGAAGATTAGACATTTTCTCTGGTCTCCACTAACTCTCAAAAAAGGCACAATAATTCATCAGAAATAGAACTACATATGAATACACTTTGCAAGAAATTAAGAAACCTAACAATAATACAGCCTTATGAATCAACAGTGGAAAACTTTAATCCTTAATGTGTTCATTCAGTACTTCTCTCCCATTAGCCTTCCCTTTCAAGCTGCACAAACTGACCCACTAGATTAAATTTAAGACTGACTCAGGGATTTGCTCCCACTACAGATAATCTATTGGCCCACCAATACCTTTTAAATGTGTCACACACCATTACCACAAGCAGAAAGCAATGACTCTGCCCAGTCATATGAAGAAAAGAAAGATATGGTTCTTTCTGTCTTGAGTAACCCCTAGGTGAGGATACCTCAAGACTAGAGAGACTGCCCATTGAATCCACTCCACTGTTCCAGTTCTATAAAAATCTATGATCCAGCCCAGCTATAGAAGGTAAGAATAAGACCCCAACTTGAATCTCAAGTAAGAGACTTGCATAAGTGGCACACCAAGCTTGAAGGAAGGGAGAATGTAATCCATCAAGTTATAATTAATCTGGTCAACCAGAAGCTCATTTGTGGAGTAACTAAGACCAGTGAAAAGTAAATTTTACAACTTGGGGAGAGACTGAGACAATTTTGCACTGAAACCTCAGGAATATAATTATCATCAAAGGAGGAGTACTGAGAAGGTGAGGAACAGGTAAAGGGGAAAAGCCAAAACAATGTAAGTCTTCAAAAGGAAGACAAAAATAATTAAAACATATAGTATAAGTAGATAGTGCAACAAAGAGTATATCAAACTCAGAAAGGATGAGTATTGAAAAATCAAAAAGATTATAAACCATTCTAACTACTGTAAGAGAAAGGAAATTGAGTAAGTGTTAGATGAAACACAAAACTCTGTGCAATGCCAAGAAAACACAGAACCCCAACAGGATATTTAGAATGATTTAAAATAAGGAATTTATTAAGAAAGGACCAATATATATATATAATGGACATTGCCTTTTATAGATCTATGCCCTCCCTTCAGCCCCTAGAGCCACCCAATGGCTTACTCAGGTCAGCATTTTGAGAGAGTTATTTATACTTTCATTCTTAGGACCAGAGAAGATTCCTGGACCTCAGGTTCCTGGACCTTTTTGCCTACAAATTTGGAATGGCAAAGATATATTCTCTCATTCTTAAATATGGCAGCTGTGACAAAGGTAACTCTGTGGCCTGAGGGGAATCCCAGAATCTCAGATTTCTGAAGGAGTATAGGGGTCTCCTGATGTATATTTCTTAGCAATGCAATGCCATCACACATAGTCTTCTAGAGAGAGAAAGGGAGTTCCTGGACAGATCCCTGTCTTGATTTTGCTATGCTAGCACTCCTCAATTAAGTAATTCTAGAGCTCAGCCCTCCAGAGCAAGAAGAAGAGTTTCTAAATATCACTAACATCAAGGAGGGGAAAGAATTGTGGAAGGATTCCCTAAATCTAGAGACATAGTAAGGAACTAAAGTCATAAGAGGGGCAATGAAAGACTTTAACTTTATATTTTTCCTTTGTTATGAGCTTTTTTTAGATAGTATAGGTCCACTGAGAGGGAGGTTGGCTACCTGTTAAGCCCAAGGTATTTTTCTTCAAGTAGAAATCAGGTAAGCATAATAATTCTAGAGATTTAAAGAAGTTGGGAGTGGGGCTACCCTCAAGATTAATCTAGTTCTAATAAGTACAAATCTTGAGATATTGGTCAGACCAGACCTTGAGGTTACAGGTCACATATAGAAAAGTATTTTTTGTTTGTTTTTTGATGAGGCAATGGGGGTTAAGTGACTTGCTCAAGGTCACACAGCTAGTAAATGTCAAATGTCTGAGGCCAGATTTGAACTCAGGTCTTCCTAACTCCAAGGCCAGAGCTCTATCTACTGCATCACCTACCTACCCCCTAGCTAAGTAAATTGAGGTCCAGAGTAAATGAATTTGCTCAAAGTCACACAGCTAGTTATGTTAGAAACAGCTCTAAAATTTAATGCTGTGCTTGAAGACAGAGGACCTAGTTTTAAATCCTGGCTCTGCCACTTAATAAACGTGTGATATTGGCCAACCCATTTAACCTCTCTGAGCTTCAGTTTCCATATACATACACACATACATACATATATATATATATGTATATAGTGTGTGTATGCATGTATGTATGTGTGTATATATATAAATATATATATATATATATATATATATATATATATATAAATATATATATATATAAATATATATATATAAATATATATATATATATAAATATATATATATAAATATATATATATATATATATATATATATATATATATATATATATATGAGCAGATTTGACTAGACAAACCCTAAAAGAATCTTCTAGCTCTAAAATCTATGATCCTATGAAATAATGGGAAAACATAATACCTATATCAATTGCAATGATTCAATGTTAGATTATGATGGGAGAGCCATCATGCCATGGCATGTCTGTCTATCTTATCTATCTACCTATCTACGTCTAATTTATATCTATCTATGTCCTTTGGCAGGTAAATTTCTGAGTTTCAGTTTCACCTGCTTCATGAAAGGATTGAACCAGATGATGATGTCCATACTTATTTCTAGGTGAGAAATGGGACAATAGGGAATGCCTAAGTGAGAATTCTGCTGTATAAAATACAAAAACATTAAGCTCTTCTATTGTACTCCTTAAAGTAAGTAAGGGAGGGACCATTTTCTCAATAGATTCTTCTGGGATTTAATTGTAAGTCATTTCATCTAGAATAAATTGAGAATTTAGATTGGAAGTGTTCCTCATAAATTTACTTGACCCATTTATAAAAAAGAAAGAAAAAAGAGATGTCTGGGAAACTTTAAAGTAAAAAAAATAGCAAAAGTTTCAAATATTTTAATTTTTCCATTATAATTGTATACACACACAAACACATCAATGGAAAATTTTAATTTTATTTAAAGCTGAAAAAGTTAAAGAGATGAGCAAAGGGAAACTAGTGGGTATATACAGTTAGCCAACCGACTCTGGGTAGAGGCATGAATTACAAATGAGCTGTCTTTTGAACTTTATGTAAATGGGTATGGGAGACTACATGGAGTTTTAACATTCCACCCTTTCTCCTTGTAAGTAATCTGCTGTAATCTACTTTTTTTTTGTTTGTATTCTTGTGTATACATATTTTTTTAAAGTAAGTTCAAGTTGGTGATGGTTCTTTATTAAAGAAATAGTTTTACTCTCTTCTTGGTTGAAACACATTTTGAGTGAGGAAATGCCAAGGCCAGGAGGAAATTTCAAGGTAGTTAGTGCAGAAGAATGTTGTTTATTTTTTAGGAATGAATAATTACAAGTCACAATCCTTGAATTTCTTTTGAAAATGTCCAAACAAACACATGTCTTCACAGACAGGACAGAAAATCCAGTTATCAATTGCAGTGTGTGTGTCTCCTTAACTGCTTAATCTAGAGTGTTTAGCATTTCCGATTTTATAGACTGCCTTTCCTGGAAATCTTAGCTTGATGTCATTAGGGATTTTGGCAATAGGGAAAAAAAAAACATCTCTCTAATGCAGCAGCATAAACAGAGTAAAGGTTCATATTGCCTGGATAATTTTTCAGGCTTTTTTGAAGAAAGGTTTATTCATTCTTTTAGAACATAAAAAAAAATTGCTATGTATATGCCCAGGGTTTTTAAGTTAGCTTGAGTCTCCTCAAGTACTGGGGAAAGAAAAATAAAAACTGCCTGTTTATTGCTAGATCTTCGGATTTCTTAGGCTCCTCCGGGCAACTTCAGTAAACATCAGTAGAGTCACTGCCTATGAGATATGTTTTGTCTCTTCAGCATGTGTCTGTTTATGTGCTGTGCTGCTAATTCCTTTCATTTAAAGAATCTCCTGGTTTGCAGTATCCCTCCCCTCATTCCCTGTTTTGATTCAATCTTTCCAGTGATGACTTCTCAAAAGCCTGGAAGATTGTGTGCTGACAAATTCCAGGAAAACCTGCTTGAAAGGATTAGTGGGAACCAATATTTCACCATATTTATTTCTGCCTCCCAGCTTGATTTGACTCAATTAGCACCTGCTAGCAAGGAAGTTTCTACATTTGAATGTCCCAGGTGACTTGAGGTGGTTTGGAGGTTATTTTATACTTCTGAGTTCTGTTTTACTTTTTTTTTTTTTGCTTGAATAGTTGAAAGGAGTTCAGATCCTCTGGGACCCTGTCATCTTTATGAAGATGGTGAACAATTTGAGTTCATGGCACTCTGTTAAAGAACAGCTGGGTTTTTAAAAGTCTTTTCCAACCTGGCTCTCCTTCTGCTTGACTTGTCATTGATAGCAACCAGTACCAAGAGCAAGCCCAGCAGCCTAATTCAAAACAGCTTATATCTGGAGTATGACTGTACGTGCTATTTGGAACAAAATTTCTTTTCAGGACACTATATTGAATTCTGCTCTCAGTGCCTGGGAAACAGATGAAGACTTTCATAAAGAGCTGTTATATAAAACCAGTCAGGTCTTCAGGTATTTGTTAGAAGATATTCCTCCAGCTCTGCAATGGACTGTTTTACTATGAAGAAAACCTATCGCATAGTAATAAAATGCACCAATATTTAAGAAGCAATGGGAGTCTCAAATTTAGTATTTGCCAAGGAAAATAAACAGAACAATAATCAGTAGCATCTCTATATTAATAAGTCAATAGATCTATGTTTTTATCAACATCATTATTCCTTCCAACAATGCAGATTAGAATCTATCCATGTATGCTCACCTATACAACTTTGGTCCACATCTTCCTATAAAAGCCTCTTCAGGAATTTGACCTACATTTCTGAGGACTTTTCATGTAGAAATTTTGATACAATCCAGATACTCATAGAGCATGCAGATTATACATCAATTGGCCTTGGTTACATTACTGTATCTCCTTCCCCCTCCAGGTTTACATTTCTCTGATAATATCTTTTACCTAACTACTTTTTAAAAAAAATGTGGTAGCCTGCTTTTGCCCACATTTTACCTTTAAATTATGATTTAGTGGACCCTCAACTTTAATTCTTAGGAGGTCATAGAAATCCATGACTCACAAACATACTGCTGGAAGCTGTAGTATACAACTTCCACATAGAACATACCATATAATATCATGTGTTGTTATTGTTCAGTTGTTTCAGTCATATCTGATTCTTTTTGACCTCATTTGTTTTGTTTTGGATTTTTTGGCAAAGATGATAAAGTAGTTTGTCATTTCCTTCTCCAGCTCATTTTACAAATAAAGATCTGAGGCAAACAGGGTTAAGTGACTTGCCCAGGGTCATACAACTAGTTAAGTATCTGAGACTGTATTTGAACTCATGAAGATGTCTTCCTGATTCCAAGCCCAGTGCTCTATCCACTGTGCCACCTTGTTGTCATAATATTATACACAACATAGTATGACACATTCTACATAGAATTACACCAGACCAGAAAACAGACAGATGTATGCAAGCCGGGGGGTATGTCCTTGTTGTGGAGACTGCTCAATGTAAAATATGAATGGAAGAAGGATTCCCTATAGATGCTAAGGCCTCTAGATGACCTTTTTGTGAATGACATTGTGACAATTACATCAAACTAAAGAACATTTAAAAGCTACCTAAATAAGAGACATGATCATTTGAGAGAGTTTGGTCTAATTAAACACATAGGAAAAACTAAATGAATGAGGCATGTGTATTTTCCAGACCATGACGTACAATTATATGTACATCAAATTAACCCTTCTGTCCTGAATAAAATTTTGAGATATGAGATTTTCAGGTATTAATAATCAATTTATTTACTAGGCAAGCCAATAATCAATAAATGACAGTCAGTGGTTTCTCTGAGTAACCAATGACCAAGATGCAGAGTCTTATATCATCTTAAATATCCCATAGTGTTCCTGAAAGCACATTATTGGAACCTCCCCTGACCAAGAGGAGGCCACCCTAATTGGTGGGAACTTAATGAGGAGGTGGGCTATAAGTCTTCAGTTCCACTTGCTGAGAAAGTGGCTTGATCATTAGACTCAACACTATTCAGCAATCTGGACACCTTACCAGGTTTTCTCCGGTTTGGTTTGTCTTTCATGAGCTGGGTCTCTCTAAACTCTAATGAAGGGGAGCAAGGACAGGAGCTCTTTCCCCCAGGGAAGAACTTCACCCATTCTGGATTCTGTTTATGCCTTAGGCAGAAATTAGGATTCCCAATAGGGTGGGGCCCTGCCCAGATGACTTGAGCAGAGCTGGAATACTTCTAACCTTCTTTAGCTGTGGAGGGACTCCTCTCTAAGCTAACCTTTCTACAGAATAGGAAATATTACAAATTATTACTAATAATAAAATAGTATAATATCAAAATTAATTTCTCTCACTTCAAAATTTATACCTTATATACACATTAATGACCCAGGACAAGAATTGATCAAGAAGAGAAATGCAGTCTGAATTGCCTTTGTGAAGGAACTCAGGGTTTTGATGACCTCGAACCTTACTGAATCAAAAGCCTATTTTTTTTTGTTTTTAATAAAGCAAGGGTCTTACAGTGATGCAGTATAGCTAAGAATCATTGTATAATAACATACAGAAATAGGATTATATAAGGCCTAACACATGTGATAAATCCTCTACAAAGGAATAACAAGTCAATTTTTTTTTAGGAAAGGAAAATTTCAGGAGGATTCTGGGAAGATGGCAAAGTAGGTGAGAAAATTCCAAGCTCTCAAGATTTTCCCCCACGAAAGAGACTGGGGAAAAAATGGACATTTAATGAATTGTCAGACTTTAAGAACTTTGTTTAAAAAATGTACTTAATAGGAGATTTGACATGCAAGAGCCAAGAGAAATATATGGTACATACCAAAGACTAATTACCAACAACTCAATAAGGACAGACTGTTTACCTTTATGTACGTAAAACGCAAAATATATGTTTAAGATCGTTATTAGTAATTGCATAGTTTGTAAGAAAGATTGGGTTAGACCTGAATATGATGTGACTTAAAAGTAAAACCATCTAGGAACATCTAAAGAGGGTAATTATCTTATACAAATCAGGTACAAGAGAAAGAAATGACGCAGGAATTAGATGGGGGAGAAAGGCTGTTAGTTCTGGAAATCTACTTTCATCAAGAATGAGTTCAAAAGGGAATAACACAAATATATCTAGAACAGTAAAAAAGTGTTCTAAATTCAGAAAGAAATAAAACTCTAAGAGAATAGGGAAGAGGGACAGGATAAGGGAGAGATCTTTAGAGGGGAGGGTAAGGGAATAGGTTAAAGGGGGGATATAGAAGGGTATTTAGATTAATGGCAATGGGAGGACAAGGGAGGGATCCTTGGGGAGGGTAGGTGAAGCAATAGGAGGGCAAGGTAGAGAGTAGAAGTAAAGTAGATAGTCAGGAGGGATAGGAAATAAAAGATACCCACAAACATAAAAACAAGGATCATGAATAGAATTTGTTGGGGAAAGTATAAGCTTATGTATGTATGTATGTATGTATGTGTATACATATATATGTATATATACATGTATATACATCTATATATGTATGTATGTATCCATATCTATATATGAATAGATCCATGGTTAATTATAGCTGTTACTGGAGGGGGCGGGAAGGGGAAAAAATGAACAAAGTAAAAAGTGCACAGCAGAGAACAAAAGAAAACTTATGAGGAAACAAAGACGGACAGCTCTTAGCAATACATAGTATTCATTACATAGGCTGTCTTGAAATGGAAATTTATCCCTATATATTTTGAATCCTCTCTTACATTTTGCTGTGCACATGACTTTTTTTTCTTTTCTTATTTTGCATTACATTTTAATATTTAATTTTATAATAAAAATAAAAGAAGAGAAAATTTCCATGAAATGGGATAATTAACAATATTTATTTAATATCTACTATGTGTCTAGAGCTACATTAAGCACCATGGGAAATACCAAGGAAACATATGACACACGATGAGACCTTTAGAAAAAAGCAAAAAGTAGTGAATGATTTAGTATTTAATTTTATGCAGGACTGACTCAAAGTTCTGTACCATAGGAATTCAAAGAAGGCAGTGCTCATTATGGGCTAGACGGTAATTGGGGAGAACTTCATTGAAGAAGTGGCACTTTAGCTTGCCCTGGAAAGATGACTTGTTTTTTGATAGGGCAGAAAAAAAAGGTATTTTCTGCAGAGTGTATGTGGGTGTGGGGAAAGGTAGCATGAGCAAAAGTTTGGATAGTAGTTGATGTGTGTAGCAAGAGAGTAAGGAGAAATAGCTACTAGGGACCTCACTGTGTCCTGGGACAATAATGTGGGATAGAAAAAATGAAACTAGATTTTGGAGGGCCTTAAAGTTAAAAGAGTGTTCTGGCAAGGGTTAACAGTAACAATTAAAAGCATGTCAGACCATTTCAATGTAATAAAAAACGACAATGCTGACAGAGTTTACAATTTTAATGCTATACCAATCAAATCATCAAAGGGATTCTTTATAAAATTCAATAAAATAATAAGAAAATTGATTGACCACCGACAGAAATAGACTTTTCCCACTGACCTTTTAAGTTGTCTTTGGCATTCGTGGATTGAGGAGTCTGGAAACCTTCACAGCTGCCTGCGATTCAGTCCTCTGAGGCCTGCTCGAGGTTTGCTGTGGCCTGTGCGCACACGCTGCGCTCCCAGCCCGGGGCGATACACCTTTCTGATCAATCATCCAGGTTGTCTTGGGCTGGAAATTTGTTTCACTCTGTCTTTTTGTGGGTTCTGCTGCTTCAGAATTTGTTTAGAGCCATTTTTTATGAGTATTTGGAGGGGTTTGGGGGAGAGCTCAAGCAAGTCACTGCTTTCACTCTGCCATCTTGGCTCCGCCCCCCCAGTAGTACTGTTTTTTGATAGCAAAGAATTGGAAACAAAGTAGATAGCCACTGAATGGGGGAATGGTTAAACAAATTATGGTACATGAATGCAATGCAATGTTACCATACTGTAAGAAATTATGAACGTGATAGTAGAAACATAGAAAGATCTACCTGAATTGATTCAGAGTGAGGTATGGAGAGCCAAGGAAATAATATACATGGCACAGCAGTGTAAATGACAAGAACAAAAAAAATTAAAAGTCAATGTTAGAAAGTCATAAAATATAAATTTGACTGGAAAGAAAATATAATAGAAGACACTTGTACCCTACCACTTTGCAAAAGCAAAAATTTGTGAATATAGTGCATTTCGCATATTTTCAGACAGACTTTCTCAATCTACAACTCAGTTACTTTTTTCCTCTTCTTATCTCTTTTCATTAAAATATTATTTCTTATGTAGGATGTCAAGATACTAGGAGACACCCTATTTTATAGAGCTAAGTAAGGCCCAACAAATAGTCTGTGCCATGAGTTAAGCATAACAGTAGTCCATTGCACTCACACTCTGGATGATCTCAGCCACAAAAAAAATCCTAGAATTGTTTTGCACTGGTATCAGATGGTCTTTGAGCTTGGACAACCACCTGTAGTACCTATGTTCCAGTCATGAAGCCCTGCTTTGACTACTACCCCTCATCCTCAGGGCTACAGCTCACTGCCTAGCCATAGGTATAAATTTTGAGATCTTGCCACTCTGCCTCAACCCACCCCACTCCCACTAGGGGTGGGGCTCTAGCAAGCCTCCTTGTTTGCAAGCTGGTTGCCTTACTATGATATTAGACTTCTGTTTGATTCCTGACCCTTCTGTCTCTGGCCTGTTTTGTTGGTCCCTGGCCATTCACAGGTTAAAGACTGGTTCTGGGTTCTGGTCCCATTGACAGATGGCTCAATGAGAGGGAAAAAGTGAGGAATAGTGGAGAAAATTTACAGTGACTTTTTTCAATCAGTAAAAAGTTGTTTGTCATAGGAAAAAAGTGGTTTTGAACATGGGATATAACATTACAAACTCAAGACAACTCATAAATAAAAAGACAAAAAGGTGAATTCCTACAGCTATCACCTGTCTCTGCAAAAAAGTTTATGTGGAACATCTACTTAGCCAAAACTGCCATTTTCCCTCCCTTGAAATGTCATCCAGGTTTTCCAAGACAACTGTGGTCTATGGGTCCATCTTAGGATGTATTCAGAAGGCTCCATCAGTGATTAGGTGACAGGATAAAACTCCCCAGAGTCCATTCACATGACAGGGGAAAAGAGAAAGGGGAAAGCTATTCAAACTTCATCTTCTTTCCTTGTGGCTTTTTGTTGCCTCTTCCTCTGAAACCATGCTAGCCTCTCCAAAGCATCCTCTGCCTCAGAGGCCAGATCTCCCTCTACCACCTTTGCCACCTCCTCCCTCCACCCCTCCAGTCTCCCCTGCCACCTCCATGGCTGCCCCTGGCTGCTAGGCATGGCCTGATTCAGGGTTACTATGTTTCCATTAATCTCTCAGTCTTTCATGACCTCTTTTGCAGCTTTGGCGTCTTCTTCTGAGTTGAAGTCCACAAAAACGTAACCTTTTCAAAGATCCTGTCTCCCTGTCTGTGGCTATCCTAGTGTCCACGGAGCCATGAAATGAATGTTTCAAAGTTTCTAAAATTGTGTCTTCAAACAGGCCTTTGACCAACAATGTTTTGTAAGACAGGTTCCTTGCAGCTGCATTAATGACCTTCTATGCTTTCAGCTCCAGTCCGATGGCTCTGCCTTCAATCTCTATGTTGTTAAAAAGAATTCAAAACTTCTTTTGACTCTTCCATTGAGGCAAATTCAATGAAAGCCTACCCTTCAGGTGGGCCTTGGTTATTCTTGGGCAAGCTGATGGACATCACCTTCTCAAACACTTCCTATAGACTCTCATCAGTGGCACTGTAGGCAAGATTGTTAAACACCAGGGTCTTGCAGTCCACTGGCTTGCTATTGCTCCAGCTCCAGGAATTATTTTTCCCACCTTTAGAGTTCTCTTGTCCTTAATTTTTCTCCATTGTTTTGTCCAGAATGAGCACCTGTCCATCAATCTCAATGCCCTGCTTCTCTTCCAAGGACTTGTCCATGTCTATGTCTGTCTTAAATTCAATGCAGGCAATTCATTTGGGTGTCCCATCCTTGGTGCACATATGTCTGACCTCAATAGCGTCTTCAAACACTTACCTGAGTTCTCCTTGAGTTACTTTATGCCACAGATTCTGGACAAAGAGTGTCTTTGCATCTCATCTTTTTGTTCTCTTTTGCTTTTTCCAGCTTAATTTCAAAGCAAAGCATTTTGGAGACACTGAGTTCCAGAGATTTTCCCATGTCTTCACCAATTTCAAATCCCAAGTGGCCAAACTTCCTAGTGGTACCTAAGAGGATATCCACAATAGTAAAGTCCTTTTTTGCAAAGAAGTGTGTGATGCTGGTTTTTAGCTCAGAAGTGGCTCTGTTGAAGTTCAAGTTAACAGCAAAGAGATTGAAATGCGTAGACACTTCAGTGTCCAATTGTTGTTTCTTGGCTTTGAGGGACTTCTTGTTTGCCTATTTCCTTTTTCCTCTTTCCAGGTGCTTCTTTTGTAGGCACTTCCTCCTCCTCCTCATCTTCTTCTTCGTCTTGATCACCCTTATCTTTATCATCTTCCACATCATCATCTTCCTCTTCCTCCTTCTCTTCCTTAAATTCCTCGGCCTTCCCAGGTTTCCCAGCAGCAGCTTTCCCAGCAGCAGCCCTCCCTTTGCCAGGTGTGGTTTCCATAGCTTTTTCAGGGTCATCTTCATCTTCTTCATCCTCATCCAGCTCATCTTCACAGTATTGTGTGGTGGGAGTTACTCCCATCTTTGTGATTTTGGGAGGCTGAAATTCTTCAACTTCCTCATCTTCACTGTCCTCTTCTTCAAGACTCACTGTCTTTCTGGGCATTCTTCCCATTTTTGCCCCTTTCACTGAGGACACTACTGCTTTCACCAAGGGGATAGCAGCTTTAGCTGGCATGGCTCCTTTCCTGCCTGGCATAATGAAGACTTTGGCTGGGGTAGTTGGGCTGGGGCCATGGCCACTCTCTTCTTACCAGGAGACAGGGCTGCTTTCTTTGCAGGAGTGGTGTCAACAATAGCTTTTTTGGTTAGTGGTACCTTCTTTGCTAGTGTAGCCATAGCCTTCTTGCCCTTTTTCTGAGGTACCACAACCTTTCCCCCATTGTTTTTTTCTTCATCTTCTGACATGTCCTTATCCTCATTGTCTTCTATTTTCTTTGGGGGGGAAGGGCCATTTTCTTTAGCTCACCTCAGTGTTTAGCAGACTTCTCTAGCTTCATCTTAGTGGCAGCATGTGACTAGGGTGTGGAGGGTGCAGATCATTTGGCTATAGCCCATTTTGGCTGTGGAGAGTGTGCGGAGTCTGTCCATGAGCAGCTGGCTAATTGAGACAAAAGCAATAAAAACTTATTTAAGAAAAAAAAAAGCAAAAACAAAAAAACACTAATGCCAAATTGATTACATTGAGAGAGACATTGCTACCATGAATAAGGTCATAATCATATCTCTACACTATTCGCTGAGGTCCTGTCTTCAGTTCTGGGTATGACAGGTTAGCAAAGACATAGACAAGCTTAAGAGTATCCACAGGGGAACGATCAGTATGGGAAAGGGCCGTGAGTCCATGTTATTTTAAGACTGATCGAAGGAACTGGTTGTTTTGTCCAGAGAGATATGTGCATGCATTTCAAGGACTATCATATGGGAAAGGGATTAGACTTGTTCTATTTGGCCACATAAGGCAGGATGAAATGGAAATTGGAAATTCCCCTTTAAATTAATAAGATCACTCAAATAAATAGGTTCAGTTCAAATCTCGGTCATGACCGTTCCATATCTCCTGAGTGTTCTTGGCCTAGCATTCCAGGAACTAGCCATTCCTAGGTCACGTTGACATGGAGGGTTGGCTCCTCTCCTTGTGAGACGTGATGTTATTAAAAAACAAAATACCAAGCCTCAGGCGGATGGGAGCGTGGCTAAGGTCAGATGTGTATTGGACAAACCATGAATAGCGCAAGCATCAAAAAGGGCTTCTTGGCCCCAAGCCTTCTTTGTTTAGAACAATATAAAAACACTGCGTCCTGTAAGCCCGCTGAGCCTCACCCGCGGGAAGGACGCTTCGCCCGGGAAAATCTTTACACAATTCAAGTTTGTACTGGCTGCAACGGGGCTCCCAGCCGTTGATTGACTTTGGAGGTTCCCTTGAATTGGTGATGTATTCTCTTCCATTACCGACTCTCTTGATCGGTGCTATATTATTGATTGTTCTTATTATTTATGCTTTCTATGCAAATTCAAACTATCTGTGCTTTGCTTCTTCTAAATAAATTATCTATTTCCTATTATTTTCTGGTGCATTGGAGAGTGTCATTTATAGGAGCGAATCCGAACCTCACTAAATCCTATTAATACAAAATTGGCGTCACGAACAGGATTCGCTGTATAAATGCCTTTCTTTAAGAGAAATGTTGAGCCCCGGGCTCCGGTAGAGGTCCCCGGTTGGGAGGACCCTCCGTTTTCCTCGCTCGCAAAAACCTGGTCACAGTGTACAGGACCTAGTGAGGATGGGGGTGTTGGGGGTTCTCGTTTGGGGTGCGACGGATGGGCGGTTGCCAGCAGGGATAATGGGGGATACGACCAGTACATCATTTCCCTCCCTTTTGGGTTGTTTGCAGCCAGACAGCCAAAGGCTGCAGCAGGACTCTGAAAAGTTGCCTTCATTCTCCCCCTCTCCCTCCCCAGGTAACAGCAGCTTCAAAGCAGTGCGTGGATGGGAGAGGGAAAGAGAGAAGAATACTTTATTACTTAGGTTATATGGTTGGTAGAGGGCAAGTTGGGAAGGATTGTTGAAGTGTTAGGTCAGAATTAGAAAGGAATGAGATATGTACAGGTTTTAAGGGGATTTTAAATCATTAGAAAGAAAGGCAAGGAAGTTTAAGCATGTAGGAGAGAGGAGTGTGTGTAGAAAATTTGAAGGGTGAGTAAAAGGAAAGTGCATGCTGTAAGCGCAGCAAATATGAATTGGGACCCTGATACTTGGGAAGGTGATATTTGGGATGAAGATGATGATAGGTGGGGGGAAGTAATAGAGGAAGATGTTCCGGATGTTGTAGACGGGGAAGCTCGGCCGATAGAGAAAAGCCGAAAAGGAGGGAGCTAACCCACCCCGGGTGACTGAAATCACGGAAGATTACTCCCAAAGAGAAATTACTGATTTGCTTAGTAGGTTTTCACAGCGATCAGGAGAGCCTGCAATCTCCTGGCTTGTAAGATTAAGTGATGGGGGAGCTGGAGGAGTGTGGCTAGACCCCAAGGATTGTCTAAAATTTTTGAGTTTGACCTCTATATTTTAATACAGGCAGAGAATAAAGAGGTGGTAGAGAAAAGATTAACTCAACTAATAGAATATATGAAGGAGAAGGGATGGGAGATTAATCCTGATAAAATTCAAGGTCCAGCTCAAAGTGTGAAGTTTTTAGGAATAATTTGGAATAAGGGTCATAGAGAAATCCTCCCCAAGGCCAAGCAAAAAATATTAGATTTTTCACCTCCTAGGGACAAAAGAGAAGCTCAAAAGTTCGTTGGGTTGTTTGGTTTCTGGAGGAATCACATTCCTCATTTAGGTCAGATTTTGAAGCCATTGTATAAAGTTACCCGGAAAAAGTATGCATTTGAATGGGGGAAACAGAATCGAAAGCCTTTGAGGAAGCCAAAATAGCTATTCAAACTGCCCTGGATCTTTGGCCTGTACAGCCAGGGCCGATGGAATTGCAAGTTACAGTTTTGCATGGATATGCTGATTGGAGTTTATGGCAAAAACAACAGGGCAGGAATGTTCCTTTAGGATTTTGGTCGCGGAAACTGCCACCTGCTGGCCAAAATTATACTCCTTTTGAACAACAATTATTGGCTGCATATTGGGCCCTGGTAGAGACAGAACATTTAACTTTAAACCATGAAGTTGTATTGAGGCCAGCCATACCCATTATGAGTTGGATTATGGGGACCCCCGCCTCACATAAAATAGGACATGCCCAAGAATCATCAATTATTAAATGGAAATGGTATTTGCAAAATAGAGTCAAGACAGGCAGATCGGGTATTTCCACCTTGCATGAAAAGGTATTAGAATTACCAAAACATTCAAATGATATTGATATACCACCAAAGTCTTATGATCAATCACCTGTTTCTTGGAATAATGGATATGATTCTCTAACCCCCGAGCAGAAGAAGCATGCTTGGTTTACTGATGGCTCGGCTAAATATATAGGATCTAAGCGATGTTGGAAAGCTGTAGCCTATAACCCTTCATGCAATACTATTTTGGAAAGCTCTGGTGAAGGCCAGAGTAGCCAATGGGCCGAATTAGTGGCTGTCTATCAAGTAATTCAAAAGGAACAAGGTGGCCAATGTCATATATATATATATACTGATTCCTGGGCCGTAGCCAATGGCCTAGCAGTTTGGATGCCAATTTGGAAGAAACACGAATGGAAAATTAGAGACAAAGATGTGTGGGGAAAAGAATTATGGGAACAAATATGGGAATGGTGTCAATGTACTAATGTATCTGTATTTCATGTAGATGCCCATGTGAATCAAGATTCTGTGGAACGTGAGTATAATGCCCGTGCTGATGAATTATCCAAACTTCAAGGAAAAGCTTTAAAGGTCACCCCCAGAGAGGAAAATGAAACACAATTAGGAAAATGGGTCCATATCACCGCAGGACATCTTGGCGCTCTTGCATCTTACAGGTGGGCATTAGACAGAGGGATTAACATACCTCTGGATCTATTTAAGCAAATAGTACAAAACTGCATACAATGTCAATTATTTGCTCATCGGCCTGTGCCGAAGAAAATCACTGGAGAATTGGCTAGAGGGTCTTTACCTGCTCAAATTTGGCAAATAGACTATATTGGACCATTACCTGTTAGTCAGGGGTGTCAATATGCCTGCACTTGTGTGGACACCTACTCTGGGGTATTAGTTGCCTGCCCCTATAAACGGGCTACCCAGAAAAACACTTGTAAAACCCTAGATATTATTTCTCTTTATTATGGGACCCCCCTACAAATACAGAGTGATAATGGTACTAAAGTTTGGATAAAGAAGCATCAATCTGATAGACCAAGGCCAGCTGAGCTCATAGCACAAGGAAACACTAATACTGCCATAGTAGTATACCCTGGTGATGATAAATGGTATCATGTCCCACTAACCCAAATGTTTTTACGATATTAAGTGTTTTACAGTGTTTGCCTGCTATACGCTAACTATGGCATGAACTCCAGGTATTCCAGTGGGGAATCCTCAGCAAGGACCGCGTACTGATTCCATCTACGCTGGTGAAAACAACACCCACATCATGAATTGGTCATACCCATTCAACGTAGAAGTTTGGGACGCCCCTTATTTCCCCTAATGAGAATCAATTTAACTAGTTTTAATCTAACTGTAACGCAGCAAACGGTACCAATATATCCTGTACCCTTACAAGTTGGCCACCTAGTCCATATTTTCCTAAAAGGTTAAGATCTGTAACATATAATTGGACACAAGTAAACTCCACCTACACTGTCTCACTATCACAAGCGGACGACAGAAAATATTTTTATTGTCGTAACACCTCCAATGGGCTGTATGAAGAATATCTAAACCAATTAGTATGGGTTGTACCTGTGACTCCGAAACCTCCTGGAATAATTCGTGTCCCCGCTCATGTACTAACACCTCTATCTTGCAACACAAAATAGTGTTTCATTATAATGTAACTTTTCCCTCTTTAGAAAGTTGTGTCAGGAAAAAAAGAGCTTGGTATGATACATTACTTGGTGGTGCAGGAACTGGTTTGGGTATAGTTAATTCTATAGACCTTGAGACCTTGGCTAGCAGACTGCGCAGTGCTGGACAAGATGTTTCTCAAGCTTTGACTGTGAATGCCCAATGGTTACCCACAACGATCCTGCCACACCAAAATACATTACAATATCAAGGCCAATTTTTACAAGTCTTTAATAATAGCATCCTCGTTAATTTACACCTTATGAAAAACATTAGTGTTTTATTTAATTGGACTAAATGTTCCTTGCAAAACTTATATACCCTCATACAGAAGGAAAATGCCCAAAGATTACTACAGGAAGGTAACTCTCACATATGGAACGATATACTTGACTTGTCAGATGTATGGAAAAAGCAAAAACCTGAGAATGCTAGATGCACTCCACTTTGGTGCGCTGGAACTATTATACTCTACCAAGTTAAACTTGGACTGTTATGTGTCAATTTCATGTAATACCTTTTGTCTTACATAAATACTTTGCTTTACCTCATATCTATGGAAACTATATAGATTGGTATAATGTAACTCATACTCTGTCTGATTGTGTTGTAACTAATGGAGGGATTGTTTGTGGGATGATGACTCGGCAGATGGAACCCTGCCTTCTCTCACATTCATCCAATTTGTGTGATCTAACTTTATACCCAGTGAGTAACTTTTCTATGATATATGAAGTATCTACTCAATATGTTTGTATAGCCTCTAATAATCACTCTGACCTTCTATCTGTAGATGTTACTACTGTCCATTTTCTGGTTGCTTATCCAATGTATCTTTCCTACGCTGGCAAGGAAATGATTTTTACTTTCCACCAGACACTAACCTAGTTAAAAATTTTGCTTGGGTACCCCAATCTTTGCCTCTACCTCATGTGTCTCTATCTCTATATCCCCTTATGAACATCTTGAATCAGTCGACTGAAATCAAAAAGTTATTAGAGTCCAACCAACGCGCGTTAAATGAACATCGAATACAGACTCTTATAGCGCAGGAAGACTAGTCGAAGCTTCTCATTTAGTGATCTCAGATACTAATCATCATTGGTATGATTTTCTTTTTAAATCTCCTACTGCTACTATGTATTTTAATTCCTTAGCTACCCCCATACTACTACTTGCTTTGTTCTTTTTATGTCTTTGTATATGCAATTGTTATATGTATACCAAAATACGCACTATATACACTCATGTCACACCTTTGCCCCTCACCTATTATTCTCATGATCTTAAGGCCAAGTGAAATGGAAATTGGAAATTCCCCTTTAAATTAATAAGATCACTCAAATAAATAGGTTCAGTTCAAATCTCGGTCATGACCGTTCCATATCTCCTGAGTGTTCTTGGCCTAGCATTCCAGGAACTAGCCATTCCTAGGTCACGTTGACATGGAGGGTTGGCTCCTCTCCTTGTGAGACGTGATGTTATTAAAAAACAAAATACCAAGCCTCAGGCGGATGGGAGCGTGGCTAAGGTCAGATGTGTATTGGACAAACCATGAATAGCGCAAGCATCAAAAAGGGCTTCTTGGCCCCAAGCCTTCTTTGTTTAGAACAATATAAAAACACTGCGTCCTGTAAGCCCGCTGAGCCTCACCCGCGGGAAGGACGCTTCGCCCGGGAAAATCTTTACACAATTCAAGTTTGTACTGGCTGCAACGGGGCTCCCAGCTGTTGATTGACTTTGGAGGTTCCCTTGAATTGGTGATGTATTCTCTTCCATTACCGACTCTCTTGATCGGTGCTATATTATTGATTGTTCTTATTATTTATGCTTTCTATGCAAATTCAAACTATCTGTGCTTTACTTCTTCTAAATAAATGATCTATTTCCTATTATTTTCTGGTGCATTGGAGAGTGTCATTTATAGGAGCGAATCCGAACCTCACTAAATCCTATTAATACACAGGAAAATGAATAATGGACGGAAGTTACAAACAGAAAAATTTAGGCTTGATATCCATAAAAACATCCTTAACATTAAGAGCTATCCAAAAGAAGAATGCTCTAGGGGCAGCTAGGTGGCACAGTGGGTAGAGCACCAGCCCTGAAGTCAGGAGGACCTGAGTTCAGATCCAGCCTCAGACCAAACAAGTGACAGTTACTAGCTGTATGACCCTGGGCAATTCACTTAACCCCAAATGCCTAGAAAGTAAAAAAAAAAAAAGAAGAAGAAGAAGAAGAAGAATGCTCTGACTCAGGAGGTGGTAGGATGCCTTCACTGGACATATTCAAGTATAGACTGTAGGATGTCTTGTAGGTATATAGTAATCTAAGTTTAAATTGGATGGGATGGCAAATGAAGTCCCTTTCAAATTCAAAACTCTGTGATTCTTTAAAGAAATGTTTTTTTCTTCTTATTTTAACTTATGCATGAGTTACACCTTGCTTTAGAAGGGCCTATACAGCACATTTTTTCTACACTTAATCAAATGCATTTCATAGTCAGTAATCATTGAACAGTGGAATTCTGTATTCTCTGAATCTTTTAGTCAATTATGTTGCTGTAAACTATATTGTGTTATAGAATATAATTTTCAAAAGCCTATTCACTCACACTGCACCTTGAATCTCATGAAAGATAGACTGCTTTGACAATCATAAATCGATCCTGACTTTAATGCTGACCTTCTTCTAGTATTATTTTTTCTCTGTCCTGGGTGAAGGCTAGACACCTATAACTTATGTCCAGTAAATATCCTCCACTGTATTCTTCTGCCTCCACATGTATTGCTAGCACTGGCCAATAACAAACTTCATGAGACAGTGTGGCATAATGTAAAGGACATTAGCCTTAGAGCTAGGGGAACTGAGCTCAATTTCTGGCTTTGACATTACCTGTATGACTACGAATAAATCACTTAACTTCCCTAAGACTCAGTTTCTTTCACTGTGAAATAGGGATAATAATTATACTCATGTTACCTACTTTATAGGCTAGCTTTGGGGAAAAAATATTTGTGACATTTAGTGCAAAATAAAATTATTGTTATGTGACTTTGATTATGTTATTAACCACTCAAAATCTCATTTTCCTTATATTTAATAAGTTGGAGATTGCCTAGATTCAATTCTATCCAAACCAACTCAACAAATGTTCATTAAGCCCTTAATTAGTTCAAGGTACTGGGCTAGGTTTAGGTAATCTCTGAGGTCTCTTTCAGCTGTAAAATTACCTAATTCTATGAGTCAGATTAGCAAATCAATGCGATTTTTAGATTTGCAGACAAATGTTTTCTCTTTGCCTGAGGAAATACATCCCAATTTTGCAATAGAAAACTAGAACAAAAATCTAATCAAAGAAGCACCCTTTATACCAAATGTGTTAGGGACATGTACATTCTCTGAAGTGAGGTACACTAGGCCACTATTCTGTGCATATCTCTGTCTTCTTAGAATTTAAGGCATTTCAGAATCATTTTCTTTCTTGTGTCTAAAAAGAAAAGCAAACTCCATAGTTCTCTTTCCCTGCTTCATACTTTCAGTTCCCTTTCCTCCACATTTGAGCCTCTGTGCATGTTATTCGATATGGTATATAGCTTTTCCATCTACCTGGTATTGTATCTACAACATTAAATTAATATTGAAATAAATGAAACCTACCCCTGTCCCAAAGCCCCCTGATATGGGACTGCTATGATGGAGAAGGATGTCCTGCACTACATGAGGGGTAGTTGAGGAGAGGCAAAACTTCAGTTCTCAGGCAATCCTCCCTTTGGACTCTTCAGGGCCAATCCCATTCAGGATTGGCTGAGCTTCAAGTCTTCTTTGAGGGCCAAGACATTTTGGGCTCTCCTGCCTTCCAGCTTTAAGAGGGAAGAGGGAAAAAACCAACCCTACTTCAGGGCACTGAATGAAAAGACTCTGGGAAGACTTAAGAGGAGCTGTCAGTGTCTATCATGTCCTGATCTCCAGCTTGTTACTCTAGGCAGCAGGGAGTTCCCCATGGGTGAGATCAAGGACAATCTCCCTTGTTTGAGCTGAGTTATCCCACTGCCAATGGTCTCCCATTCTCATTCTGTATCATCTAGCACGTAGTCTCCTATGTATTCCTTCTCTGATTCATTTGTTACTGATTTGAATAAATGGGTTTCTTTGCTGTTCTCCATGTGTGTTCATTGTGGAAATGGTATTTGGTAAGAAACAGGTAAGTCCTTGGATGTGGATTTTGGGGTTCTCTTTTCCCCCACCAAAATGGTGAAGTGATTGGATGATAGATGGAACCAATCATACCCCCTATACTAATGATGTTTAAGGGAGCAGATAGATACAATTCTAGTCTGGTATCCCCTCTCCTTCTGGGAAGAAAAGAGTTCCAGCACTAACCTCTTTCTCCTCTTGGTAGGAAAAAAGCCCCATTTGGAAAAGGGTGGGGGAGAAAAGACTGTATAAACTTATTATGCCTCCCTTTGAGCCACATACAATGATAAGCCTTCATAAACACATGGGACTCTCTACACATGTGGAGCCCACATCCTTTCCTTAAAGTTAGATTTTATGAAATTTTTTTGTCTAGACTGTGCAGGCACTTTGTCATATGATTCTCCATACCACACCCTTATGATTTTTGTGCTCTTTTAATTGGGTATAATTCTGATGGTGTGGTGTTTGAGAAGTATGAATCCCTGACACAAGATTGTAATTTATTTAACTGTAAATAAAATAAAATAATCTCAATTGTTAATAAATAATTAAATATTTGATTAAGAACTCATTTTAATACTGAACATATGGATTTTTAAAATAATTACTCTGGTAGGGATAGTAGAGAAGAGAAGGGAGGAAGAAAGAGAGAAAGGAATGAGGTAATTAAATAGGTTGTTAGAGTAGTCAAGCCATGAGGTAATAAGGAGCTGGACTAGGGCAGTAAAAATAGTACAGAAGTGAGAAAAATAATACAAGGACTAAATTATTGACTTGGTAAGTGTAAGTATGGGAAAAAGGAATACAGATGGGTAGAATTATTATCTTTATAGATGTTTCCCAGATTTATATATCTAGCCCAAACATCTTTCAAGAGTTGCTGTACCTCATGGTCAACTGTTTATTGGATATTTCAGACAGGATGACCCATGGATATCTTAATCTCAGACTAAGGGGGGTGGAAATCATGGTCTTTCCTTCCAAACTGGCCATTTTTCTAAACTGGCTTTATTTCTGTAGAGGATATCACCATCCTTCAAATCACATAATTTTATCCCCTTCATATGATCCTTGCCCCATCACCCTATTTTCAACCTCAATATCCAGTCAGTTGCTAAGTCTACTTCTAGCTCTTTCTCTCACACCTCAGCCCCCTTCTCTTTTTACAAAAACAAAACAAAGCAAAACGAAACAAAAACACCACTCTAGTATAGAACCTCTCCAAACACACAACTGCCACATTGATTCAGGTCTTCATAATTTCTCTTTTGGTTTATTGCAAATGCTATCCTAGTTGGTCTCTCTGCCTCAAGTCCCTCCCATCTTCAGTCTGTCCTCCTCATAGCTGTCATAAAGTGTCATTTTATCTTATTCCACCACCAAATAAACTCCAGTGGCTCCCAATTAATAAGAATTTCTATGTGGCATTTAAGCCCATTAAATGACTTAACCTATATTTTCAGCCTTATTCACCTTCACACAATCAGTTTTCTAGCAAAACTTACTCTTTTGCTTCCTTCACTCATAGCACTCAATCAAAGATTGTGTCTTTGAACTGGTTGTCTCCCATAGCTAGAATGTACTCTCTCCTCATCCATGATTCTTAGATTCTCTGGCTTCCTTCAAAGCTCAGTTCAAGTTCCACTTCTCCATGAAGCCCATTCTCTATCTTTTAGCTTGTTCCTCAGTTTAGAGGGAAAACATTGAATGAGTTGTTCCCAGGAATGGGGAGATTACTATTGTTTTAAAAAAAAAGATCACACACATTACTTCATATATTCCCTAATTCTAAAATATACAATAATCAAAAAAAAGCCCTTGCATTTATTTTGAAAATATATTTACTTTTATATGTACCTGCTATACACATATCTTCTCCCCTGGTAGAATACAACCTCTTGTAGGGCATGAATTGTTTCTTTTTTTTTTTTGTCTTTGAATCTCCAGCACAAAATTGATATATAATTAGTGCTTAACAAGTGCTTACTGATTGGTTGATTAGTTGGTTGATTGAGAAATGAGTACTCAGCCTTGAAAGATGCTAACAATTCAGTGTCAGGGAAAGAATAACCCAAAGGTAGGGAGAGAAGCAAGAGAGTAAATATCAAAGGAGTCAAGGTAGACAAGTTTCTAGAAGAAGATATCCTAATTTTTATACACGTTACTTGAAAAGAGGAGAGAAACTTACCCATATTTGTAAATCTATCAGGCTGAGAGGAAGGAAGAATTTTAATTTAAAAATTAATAAAATTCACAAATAAGCCTCAAAACATTGTTAGTTCTCAGTTGCTGTTACAGCTCGCTGCCATCTGAGGTTTCAGCATTATGACTCTGGGACTAAAAACTATTGCCATGAAGAGCTGATGTGACCTACCAGCCAACCTTTGTATGTCTTCTTCCTCCTCCCTTTTTTTTGAGCTGAGACATCTCTTTGGAGGTCTTGTCAGCAAGGCAGCCAGATTTGAGACCTTAGCAACCATTCAATCTCAGTCTATCTCTTATTACTTTACCTGAAAGGGAATTGGGTGGAAAGGAGTGTTCACCATACTCAATTTTCACTGACAAAATATCAGGCTTTTTTTTTTCATTTGTAAACCCAAACCCCACAGGCAAACAAAAACCTTTTAAATGCTTTAGAATTTGTAGGGTCAAGGAGCTACAAGCATGTCCACAAATGCAAAGACATCTCTAAAGTTAGTAAATCATTTGCTTTAATAATTACCTTTATTTATTTAATTTTCACTTTATTTATTTATTTAATTTATTTAATAATTACTTCCTAACTCCACTGTCTCTTTCATCCTTTTTCCCTCTTTCCTAGGGCCCCCATGTTGTACTCATAGACAGGGATGTTGATATGCTCACATACTTAATTTCTAAATGCTGCCAAACTGTAAGTGGCTGACTTTGCAGTCTTATTATTTGTATGAGATTTTAGCATCTCTTCCACATCCTTCTCACCAGCAGCATATGGCTTTGCCTGGTCTATTCAGTAAATACTTGTAATTATTCCTCTGAGCCTTGGTGATGACGGGTGTGTGTGTGTTTCGGGAGATAAATTATACAATCTGCAAGGAAAACAAAGATGAGTTTTTGCTCAGGTCTCTTCCTCACTACCTGATAGAGACAGATGCTGGGACCCATGCCTAGGTAGCAGACACACTTTCTGGACGTGAACTGACTGCATCGGATTCTTTGCATGTTTCTTATCTATTTTTCTCGTCCAATTAGTATGCCATCTACATCCACTACCCCCTCACCCCTAATATATGATGTAACCGTTTTCTGTAAAGGGTTATAAGAGTCTGCTAAAGCATGAAAAACTGCACATCAACTGTAAGCCAGAACAAGAAGTTAAGACTTCATTTAAATATTGCACTAGGACTAATCTAAATATTTTAATGTCTCTTGATTAAATATTGGTGTTTTTTTTCTTTCTTGAGTTCTAATAGAGTATACCTTTAAGCAGAGTAGAACAGAAGCTATGATAGCAGTAAACATATTAAAAGACCTATTTTAATTTTTATTAATTGCTTCAATATTTTTTAAATTAAAAAAATTAAGGGCATGAAACTGAGTGGTTCTTAACCTTACAGGGTAAATGATGAGTTAAGTGTTCTTAGGAATGGGGTGATTACTATTGTTAAAAAAAAGAAATTACACATATTGCCTCATATATGCTCTCATTCCAAAAGCCAGCTAACTATGAAGCATAATCACAATTGGAGTTTCTTTGTGTTAATTCCTTCTGAAAATGATCTGGTAAGTCAATCTTTTCCTTGTTGCTACTTCTACCTCTTACTGTGATAATAATTATTAATTATGATTAATTACAATAATAACTTTTATAATAATTATTTATCATTGCTGGCATTTATATATGTTTAAGTTTTGCAAATTACTTTACAAATATCCCATTTTATGCTTACAAAAACCCTTGGAGGATATGCGCTATTATTATGCCCATTTTACAGATAAGGAAAACTGAGGCAGAAAGCAATTAAGTGACCTACCTATATGAAACTGAATTTGAACTCCAGCCTTTGTCTTCTGCCCTATGACTGAGTTGACAGGGAAAGAAACAAAGGAACAGTGGAGAAGAATCACCAGCCAGAGGGAAGAATGGGGAGCAGGGAGCTAGTGAGAAAGAAATAGAAATCTGAAGATGCCCATACCCACTGAAATGTTGATATGCTCACATACTTAATTTATTATTTGTATGAGATTTTAGCATAAAAAATGGGAGGATAGAAAACAGGAATTGGGATAGTCTGCCCTTCCTCAGGCCAATTTCAGTTTTTGGGTTGGCTAAAGGGAAGATGATATGGTTGGATGAAATAATCTTCAATCCCTTTTTCAGCTTTAAATTCTGTTATCCAAGAGGACAGAACTATCAATCTATCAATCAATATTTATTTAATGTCTTTGCTAGACGCCGTGTTAAGAGGTGGGGATACAAAAAAGAGGCAATGTGGTAACAATATGACATTGTTTGAAAAACAATTGTGAAAATAGCTTATTCAGAGTATTATAAATACTGAAATCAGCTACAAAGGAATACTATCCACCTCCAGAAAAAGAACTAATAAATAGAAGCGTGTATAGTATGGTTTTACGTATGTTTATAAATATGTGCCAAATGCTGGACTTTTCTAGTGTGGGGCGGGGAAAGGGGGAGGGAGACAATTTGGAACTTAAAATGTCAGAAAAAATAAATTAAATTGAAAGAAAAAAAGATAGTTCTTGCACTCAAGGAACTCACAATCTAATAGGATAGACAATATGCAAACAAATATACATAAAGCAGGCTATATACAGATTAACAGGATATAGTTAACAGAAAGAAAGTACTAGAATTAAGAAGAGTTGGAGAAGGCTTCCTGTAGCACAGGCCTGCAAAACCTGTGGCCAGCAGACTGGCCGCTTTTAGCAGGCCAAAGGATTCCAGGTGGCCCACAAAAATGTAGAGGAAAACATATTTTATGTGTAGAAGAAATATTTTGGCAGGCGGCAGGTGGCAGGCTGCAGGTTGTGCAGGCCTGCTGCAGAAGGTGGGTTTCGTTGGTACTTAAAGGGAGCCAGAGAGGTCAGTAGTTGAAATGGAAGACAGAGAACATTCTAGGCATGAGGGATAGCCAGGAAGAATGTCCCAGGCTGAGATATTGAGTCTCTTGTTCATGGAACAGCCAGGAGGCCAGTGTCCCTGGATCAAATAGTACTGGGGAGTAATGAGTAAGATGACTGGAAAGGAGGAGGGGTCTTTCACCAATGAATTGTAAGGCACAGATTTTAACCTCCTAAGGGGAAAAAAAAAGTTCTTAGCAGTTATAACAATTACAAAGTAAAATCATTTTTCTCAGGTAGAAGTCAAGGAGTGAGTTTCTTCACCATAGAAATCTTAAGCAGGTCCTGATGGGGTTGGAGGTGGGGGAGGGGTTCAGGAAGAGAGTAACAGAATGTTGTAGAGAGGATTCCTGCTCAGATATGGATTGGAGTAGATGACCTTTAATTACTTCCAACCCCTAAAATATATTAAATAGATGAGAATTGAAGTCAAAAGGCCTTAAAAGAAGTTTCCATTCTTACTTTGCTTTTTACTACTTGACCTCGAACAAGTTACTTAGCTCCATTAAGCCTCAGTTTCACCACCTCTAAAATGGGGACAAAAATTAAATGCAAATGAAAATGTGAACTACAGAGGCCTTTACACATATGTTACCATTTTTATCTCTGACAAGTTCCCACTCCAGTGGCACCTTTCCAGTTTTCCCATTTGATGCTGTGTTCAATGGTAGAACTGCTCAAAGTGCTAAATCCTGTGATGTTTTGTGTGGCTGTCTGCTCTGCAGCACCTTCTACATGTGCTATAGGCCTTCCCAGCTGGGCCACTGATGAATTCATGCTGGTGAAGAATGCTAGTTTCCTGAATTCACTGTGCTTTCTCTTCTTGTACAAGACTTGGGTTATAAAATAGTCCTCATTCAGAGACATTTTACATGAAAAAGATAAAATTAGTAACTAGCAGTGAAAGGTCATTATGGACATCACCATCCACAGGGTGTGATTGGGAGGCAATGGGGGGGGGATATTCTGCAAAGAGTAGATATCAGCCGATAAAGTCTTTTGAAAAATAATTTTATTTTAAATAATAAATAATTTAAATAAATCTAAATGAATTTAAATAAATAAAATTTAAATAAAATGATTTTATTTTATTTTAAAATAATTAATTAATTAAAGCAGTCCATGTTTTATAGCAGGGAGCTACTATTAACATTATATAGACTGGGAGCAAAGTAATTACTATATTCTGTATGAAATGAGTTTCTATCACAAATTTTGTTGTTTGAATGTGCTACCTTTTGGATAAAGATGAACCTAAAATCAGTTGGGAAGACTTCAAGTCAAGACCCTTTATCCTTTGTGCAAACATGGATACATCACTATACATCACCTAAACCTCAGTATCCTTATGTATAAAATGAGGACAATAATATTGGTAGCATCTCCCTCATAAGGCAGTTGTGAGGTTTAAATGACAAAATGCATGCAAGATGCTTCATAAACTTGAAACCACTGTGTCGGTTATTAATTGCAGTATCTAAGGCAATCCACTTTTCCAGTTGCTGTGACAGTTTCTTCTGAACAATCTACATTCTGTGCCAGAACTCAGTGACCAATAGCCCAAATATTCAAATTTCCCAGGTGGTTGAGGGTGCAGTTTTTAGGGGTGGAAGAAAGTCTTGCATCCCTAAAGGAAATTGCTGTTTGTAAAGTTTGCCATTACAAAGACCTCAGTAGCCTTCCCACCTCTCACTAAAAGAAGAACCTCCAGGGAAGGTCAAATCCCTTGAGTCACTTTGCCAAACTAGGCTTGTGGCGACTGCAGCAAGCCCCTTTTCCCTGTAGGGAGCTCAAATACCAACTAACCACCAATTTCCTTGGGCAATTCCCCAAGCAATAATTAGCAACAGTCCCTGAAACTTGATCTGTGCACCAGGTCTGGACTCCCACTCTGTCCCTCCAATGTCTGAACCCACTAGGCTCAGATAAGAACTCTATAAAAACCCAGCATTTTAACAGTTTAAGGAATCTAATTCCACCAGGGATCCCAGTGGCCCTGACCTGATTCTATCCTCCCTAGCTGCCCTTTCTCATTACATTTTCACTAAATAAAGATGGCTTGTTGTGTTCCATGCTTCCTTTTGCTACACTTTGGAATTCTGAATCTCATCCCATAATGCTTTAATAGCCATATTCAAAGAGACTTTAACCCACTAAGCACACTGAGCTACTAGGGAAAAAAAAAACTGAAATGAGAGAGGAAATCAGGGCTCAAGATTGAAGTTTTAGGACTATTAGCAAAAATAAATAAACAAGGAAAATTAAAGGTTGAGAAAATGTGAACTTGAGGCCTAGCATCAAGACATTTACTAATATAAAATGCAAAACCTACATCAGAACCAATGTAAAATCTATATAAATTTCCCTTAGAATTTGAACACAATCAGTCAGTCAATCATTCCTTAAATATTTAATAGGTGCCAAGCACTGTACTTACTGCTAGGTCCACAAAGAAAAGCACAAAGGATCCCTGTTCTCAAGGACCTCAAATGACAATGGAAAAAACATGTAAACAATTAAGGTAGGGGTTCTTAGCCATTTTCTGTCTCATGGACCCCTTTGGCAGTCTGGTAAAGCTACGGATCCCTTCTCAGAATATTGTTTTAAATGCATAAATTAAAATACATAGGAGTACACAGAAAATGAAAGGTTAGTGAAAATACAGATTTTTTTCTCATCCAAGTACCCAGACTGAAATCGAGCCAAAGTAGAGCCAGGTATCCCTGAATTAGATATATACAGAAGAGATAAATGCTAGCTCTTAGAGGAGAGGTAATAACAATCTTAGCAGGGAAAGCACTGGTAGCCGAGGGGACCATAAAAGGCCTCCTGCAGAAAGTAAGCTTTAGGCTGAGTTTTGAGGAAGCCAGGGAAACTGAAAGGTGGAGGTGAGGAGGAAGAACATTCTGAGGGGCCATTCTAAGAATAAGGGATAGCCAGTATAAAGGCCATTGGAATAATTTTTTTTCTTATCAACCCATTCTGCTGAGAGAGTTCTTCACTTGCTTGGGGTAGACATCCCCCTAACTCACCAATGTGTTTAAAGCCTGTAGATTGCCCTTAACCTGGTTTAAAAGTGTCTTGTGCAAGAAACAATAAGTAGGTCAAGGTGGCCAGATTGTAGAATATATGGAACAAAGTGTAAGGAAGAAGAAAATTAAAAGAGGGCTATGTTGTCAAAAACTTAAATGTTGAACAGAGGTCTTTAGATTTATTCCCAGAGTAGGATGGGAGGGGTAATTAGAAGACTCTGGAGTTTATTATGTATAAGGATGACCTATCAAACTTTAAAAAAAAAATGATCAAGTCACTTCAGCCTCTGAGTAGAGGATGAATTGAAGGATGTCCTGGCTTAAGTAACAGAACCCAATTAGAAGGCTTTGGAATTTACTTTATATCTTACTACTTTGCTAAAATTATTGTTTCAACTAACTTTTTAGTTGAGTCTTTGGGATTTTTCAAGTATATCATCATGTTGTCTACAAAAAGAGATAGTTTTATCACATCATTCCCTACTCTGACTCCTTCTATTTATTTTTCTTCTCATACTTCTATTGCTAGGATTTCCAATACAATATTGAATAATATTGGTGGCAGTGGGCATCCTTGATTCACACCTGAACTTATTGGGAAGCTGTGCTGGAGCAGGGAGAGGATCAGCAGCTCCCTAAATTCATAGAATATCTTGTACACCCTTGGCTGCAGGTAAGCTGTTTACTTCAATGTAAGTTTAAATGCAAATACCTACCAAAAGGCAAAAAAAAAGTTCCATGATAACTTTATTATTTATTTAAAAGGAACAGCAAGTTGTACATAATAGATTTGCAGTTACATGTGCAATCACTTTTTTTCTCCCACTCTACTATGTTATGGAAAAGCTTATTTTATTTCTTAAGTTCAGAATAAAATAAATTTTAAAAAATCTATATGCACCTTATACACACCACTAAGTGATCTGATGTCATCATTAATCTATTTGAAACCTTTTCTGCACAATCACTATGTTCCTCATAGAAAGAAACAGGCTTTTGAATAAGCAAGATTTAACTACTAGAATGAGATAAATAGGCTTTCAATGGGGAGGTGATTCCTTTTTTAACACTGAACTTTGAGAATTCATCCTATTACCCAGTTATAAACTATTTTGGAACAGGGAAAAGAATAGTGGCTTCAGAGTTAAAAAATAAAACAAAACAAACAACAAAAAACAAACCTGAGTTTGTTTGCTGTTACTTATTGACTATGTGACCTTATGCAAATCACGTAACCTGTCCCACCCTCAACTTCTTCATATTTAAAATGAAGGAGTTGAGGTGGATGATCTCTAAACTCCCTTCCAGACTTAAATCAGTGGTTCTATTGCCTGAGTGATTTGATTATAAGGAAGTCCAGTCACAGAGCTAGCAATAACAATTCACTTCCCTCCCTCCCTCCTCAACTTTTGTCCTTCAAACTTGCAAAACACTTCATTTTGAACTATGCTAATGTGCTTGTCACATATTAGTTTCAAATACATATGTATATGTATTATATTATGTATGTATAAGGCTCTAGCCCAAGCCTCACTTGCTCATTGTTTGGGTTTTGATGGCTCAGAGTGAATGTATATAGCAATTGTTTCTGTTCTGGTCAGAAATTCTGAATGTGCCTCCCAGACTGATTCTTTAACGAAAGCAAATTAGGACATCTTTTACCTCAGTTCTTACCTAGCCTTTAACTGCTGAATGGGCATTGCATCAGACAACCTGGGATTTGGAAAAGATCTTAGCTTAAAAAGGCCCAGGTCTCTCACTGCACCCAAGGCCATCACCAGTCTTCTTGACTTATATCTTGCCACTGGACTCTGATGATTCTAGAGGAGACAGTGAAGCTAATGACTTCCACAGCTCTGCCTCACTTAAATCCAACTCACTTACACGTCAAGGCATCACACTCTTGATGTCATTAGTCCTCTCTGATCATGAAGGATCAACAACAACAGTATATAAATACATATGGGATTCATATACATATGTATGTGGATATGTGAGTATAATTACTAGGGAGGCTGAGGCTCATGAAACGAGTTCAGAAATTCTGAGCTACAGTGGGCTAAGTTAATCAAGTGTCTATACTCAGCCCATTACCAATATGATGAGCTCCAGGTAGCAGGGGTAACCAGGCTGCCTAAGGAGAGGAAAACCAGCCCAGTTCAGAAAAGAAGATGAACCATTCAAAAGCTTCCTTGACAATCAGTAGTCAGCCAGTTAGTAAACATTTATTAAGTTCCTACTACTTACCACACACTGTGATTAGTGTTAGGGATACAAAAAAAAAAAAAAGCAAGAGGGATAAAACATAATCTCTCCTCTTAACTCACTCACAGTCTAATGACTGTAGAGTTGTGCAAGTGAGTGGCTGTTACACTTCCAGGCAGGGAGGGGTCTTGACTACCCCCAAAAAGAATAAAATTAAAATGTGTTTTTATACATTTGCCTGGAATAAGACCACCTGGCTTGAGCTCAGATCATCAAACCACTCATTTCGAGCCTTAATTTTTATCTTCACAATGTATGAATAAACTTATGGCATAATGATAAAGCAGATCATTTCCTATAAATAAGCTAGAAGGTAAGAGGCTGATTAGAAGTCCTGATACAAATACTCATGACAATGACATGGAAAGTGCTGCTTTGCACACAGATTAGAAAGCTGTCATTTTGTACAAAGTGAGGATATATACACATTTGTTTTTTTAACAGTATACCTGGAGCTGGTTCTATCAAAGTTACTTGGAGTGGACATGATGCTGTTCCCATGGGAATGTCATGGATTTCCTGCTGTTCATGCTGGGGCAAAACCAGCTCATCCCAACAATTCTGATGAAAAGTAGAATCCAAAGTATCCCCTGCTGAGAACATCTGTTAAAGGGAAGGGGTGCTAAATAAGAGTATCTCCATGTACTTGTGAGTTCAAAAGCTTATATTGGACGATGACAGAGAGAAGCTAGGAAGTTGTCTGAGCTTTTCCCACTTTCCTCAGAAACAACATCAAGTCAAGCCTTTAAAAGAAATCTGGAACAACAGAATCCACAAAAAGAGAGAGTGAAACAATTTGCCAGATGAAGATAATTTAGGACTTCAGGAAAGGTCTGTCTCACTCAGATAAAAGATGACTGGAGCCCAGCACAACAGCATCTGGGAAAGCCGGCAAGAGGCTGTTAGCCATAGCACAGATCTGCATCTGAGACCCTGTGCTCCAGGCTCAGCAGGCCAGTGGTACAACAGGCTAACTGTGAGGCCTCCAGCCACAACACAGAAGGCTAACTGCCAGTCTCAGAACCCAGGGCACAACAGGTATAACTAGGCCTGGCCACCCTAGTGCAGTAAACAAGCCGCAAACACCTGAGGCGGTGGTGTGAAATCCAGTGACCAGGCCCCTGGCCCCCAGCACAAGAAGCTTGGGACAGTGTCCCCTGTTCCCCAGGAACAGATGTCAACTATAAAAAAAAAATTTAAAGCAAAATAAAAAACAAACAGAAAAACAGCCCTGACTATAGAAAGCTACTATGGTGACAGGGAAGACTGAAATACAAACTCACAATGAGCATAACAATGTCAAAAAGCCAACACGTGAAGCCTGAAAGTGGAATATGAATTGTCCTCAAGCTGAAAAAGTCCTCTTGGAAGAGCTCAAAAAGGATCTTAAAAATCAAGTAAGAAAGGTAGAAGAAAAATTGGGGAAAGAAATGAGATCAATGCAAAAGAATAATTAAAAAAAGAGTCAACAGCTTGGAAAAGAAAGCACAAAAATTGACTGAAGAAAATAACTCCTTAAAAATAGAATTAGCCAAATGGAAAAGGAGGTGCAAAAGCTAAGTGAAGAAAATAATTCCTTAAAAATAAGAATTGGGCAAGTGGAAGCCGATGACTCTATGAGACATCAAAAATCAGTCAAACAAAGTTAAAAGAATGAAAAATAGAAGAAAATGTAAAATACCTCATTGGAAAAACAACTAACCTAGAAAATAGATCCAGGAGAGATAATTTAAGAATGGCTGGACTACCTGAAAGCCATAATCAAAAAAAGAGCCTAGACATCATCTTTCAAGAAATTATCAAGGAAAACTGCCCTGACATTCCAGAAGCAAATGGTAAAACAAAAATTGAAAGAATTCACCAATCACCTCCCGAAAGAGATCCCCAAAGGAAAAGTCTTGGGAATATTGTAGCCAAGTTCCAGAGTTCCCAGGTCAAGGAATATTGCAAGCAGCCAGAAAGAAACAACTCAAGTATTATGGAAACACAATCAGGATAACACAAGATTTAGCAGCTTCTACGTTAAGGGACCAGAGAGATGGAATATAATATTCAAGAGGGCAAAGGAGATAGGATTACAACCAAGAATCACCTATCCAGCAAAACTGATTATAATCCTTCAGGGGAAAAAATAGTCATTCAGTGAAATAGAGGACTTTCAAGATTCTTGATGAAAAGACCAGAGCTGAATAGAAAAGTTGACTTTCAAATATTAGACTCAAGGGAAGCATGAAAAGGTAAAAAAGAAAGAGAAATCATAAGGGACTTATTAAAATTGAACTGTTTACATTCCTACATGGAAAGATGATATTTGTACCTCATGAGATCTTTGTCAGTTTTAGGATAGTTGGAGGGAAAAATATGTGTATATATAGACAGATAGACAGACAGACAGACAGAGAGATAGATAGATAGATAGATAGATAGATAGATAGATAGATAGATAGATAGATAGATAGATACATGGAGGGCACAGGGTGAATTGAAGATAAAGGAGTAATATCTAAAAAATAAAATTAAAAGATGAGAGAGGATTATACTGGGAGAAGGAGAAAGGGAGAGGTAGAATGGGGTAAATTATCTCACATAAAACAGATAAGAAAAAGCTTTTATAATGGAGGGGAAGTGGGGGAAGGTAAGAGGGAATGAGTGAATCTTATTCTCATCAGATTTGGGTTAACGAGGGAATAACATACACACTCAGTTGGGTATAGAAATTTATCTTACCCTACAGGAAAATGGGGGAGAAAGGAGATAAGAGAAGGGAGATGATTAACAGGAGGGCAGATTTGGTGAGGGGTAGTCAGAAGCAAACACTTCTGAGGAGGGACAGGGTCAAAAGAGAGAATAGAATAAATCAGGGGTGGGATAGGGTGAAGGGAAATATAGTTAGTTTTTCACAACATGACTACTATGGAAGTATTTTGCATGACTACACATGTATAACCTGTATTGTGTTGCTTGCCTTCTCAATGAGTATGGGTGGGGAGGGAGGGAGAAAATTTGGAACCCAAGTTTTAAAAACAAATATTAATATTGTTTTTACATGTGGCTAGGAAATAAGATATACGGGCAATGCGGTATAGAAATCTATCCTGCCTTATAAGAAAATAGAAGGGGAAGGGAATGAGAGAAGCGGTGGGAGAGATAGAAGGGGAAGGCAGATTAGGGGAAGGGATATTCAGAATGTGCACCATCCTGGTGTGGGAGGAGGGGCAAAATGGGGAGAAAATTTGTAACTCAAAATCTTGTGGAGATGAATGTTGAAAATTAAAAATAAATACTTAAATAAATAAAAAAGAAAAAAGAGCTTTGTAACAAGGGATGCCTCAATGACTTGGAAAGCAGGGAAGGATATATTCAGAAATGAAAATGGTGTGACGTCAATGGCATTTAAAAAATAGACTCATCACCTTTTTCATTATTAATAAAGTCTGAAATTTAAAAAAAAAAAAGAATCAATTCATCATCTTTTGAAAGAGATTCCAAAATTGACCCCAAGGGATGTTATAGCCAAATTCCAGAACTATCAGGTCAAGGAGAAAATACTACAAGAAGCCAGAAATAAACAATTCAGATATCAAAGAGGCACAGTCAAGATTGCACAGAACTTAGCAACTTTTAACTTAAAGAATAGGAGAGCTTAGAATAGGATATTCCAGAAAGCAAAAAATCTTGGATTAAAACAAAGAATCAACTTCCCAGCAAAATTGAGCATAATTTTCCAAGGTAAAAGATGGATATTAAATGAAATAGGGGACTTTCAAACTTTCCTGATGAAAAGACCAGAACTAAACAGAAAATTTGAACTTCAAATACTATATTCAAGAGAAGCATAAAAAGGCAAACAGGAAAGAAAAACACATTGTATTCAATATAGTTAAACTGTTTACATCCCTACACAGGAAGATATTACTTGTAACTATTGAGAACTATATCTTTATTAGAGAAGTTAGGAGGAGTATTCTTAGATGTAGTGTGTGGGTATAAGTTGACTTTGATGTGAAGAGAAAATTATTAAGGGGTGAAGAAAGGATTGTACTGGGAGAAGAAGAAAGGGGGAAGGAAAATGGACTGAATTATATTGCATGAAGAGGCATGAAATACCTATTACAGTAGAGGAAAAGAGGGGAGGGGTGAGCAGTGTTTGAACCTTACTCTCATTAGATTTGGCTCAAAGAGGGAATAACATACATACTAAGTTGGGTAAAGAAAACTATCTTATCCTATGGGGAAGTAGGGGGCAAGGGATAAGAGGAAGGTGGAGAGTAATAGAAGGTAGTGTTGACTAAAAACAAAGAAGAAAACCAAACTATCAATATCAAAAATCAAAAGGGTGAATTAACCACTAATGAAGAGGAAATTAAAACAATACTTAGGAGCTATTTTACCTAATTATATGCCAATAACTCTGACAATATAAATGAAATAGAGGAATACCACCAAACAATATGAATAGCCCAGATTAACAGAGCAGGATATAAAATAAACCCCATTTTTATAAAAATAAATTGAATAAGCCACCAGCAAACCCCCTAAGGAAAAACAAACCTCCAAGGCCAAATGGTTTTACAAGTGAATTCTACCAACATTCAAAGAACAAATAATTCTAAAACCATATAAACTATGTGGAAAAATAGGAGAATGAGTCTTTCCAAATTCATTTTATGACACAAATATGGTACTGAAGCCTAGATCAATTAGAACAAAAACGAAGAAAGAAAATCGTAGAACAATTTCCTTAATGAATATTCTTGCAAAAATTCTGAATAAAATATTAGCAAAAGATTACATCAATTTATCATCAGAATAATATACTATGACCAGGTAGGATTTATACCAAGAATGCAGGGCAGGTTCAATATTAGGAAAACTATCAGGATAATTGACCATACCAAAAACAAAACTAACAGGAATCATATGGCTATCTCAATAGATGCAAAAAAAAAGCTTTTGACAAAATATAGTACTCATTCCTATTAAAAACACTAGAGAGCATAGGATCTAAAACCATCAGCTAGCATTATCTATGATGGGGATAAGCTAGAAGCCATCCCAATAAGATCAGGGTTGAAGCAAGGATACCCATTATCACCACTATTATTCAATATTGTATTATAAATGGTAGCTTTAGCAATAAGAGAAGAAAAAGAAATAATTAGAGTAGATTTGCAGATGATATGAATACTTAGAAAATCCTGGAGAATCAACTAAAAAAAACCTACTTGACATTAACAATTTTGGCAAAGTTGTAGGATATAAAATAAACCCATATAAATCATCAGCATTTCTACATGTTACCAAAGAAGCCCAGCAGCAAGAGACAGAGAAATTCAATTTAAATAACTATAGGAAATATAAAATATTTGGAAGTCTACTTGCCAAGAGAAATCCAGGAACTATATGAACACAAAAACTTCATGCAAATAAAGTCAGATAAAAACAACTGGAAAAATATAAGTTGCTCATGAGTAAGCAAAGCTAATATAATAAAAATTACAAGTCTGCCTAAATTGATTTACTCATTCAGTTCCATACCAATCAAACTACCAAAAATTATTTTATAGAGCTAGAACAAATAATAGCAAAATTCCTCTGGGTGAATAAAATGTCAACAATATCAAGGGAATTAAAGAAAAAATGCAAATGAAGATATCCTGGACATACCAGATCTAAAATTATATTATAAAGCAGCAATCATCAAAACTATTTGGTACTGGCTAAGAAGTAGAATGGTGGATCAGTGGAATAGATCAGGTACATAAAACACAGTATCCAATGACTATAGTAATGTACTGTTTTATAAACCCAAAGACTCCAGCTTCTGGGATAAGAACTCACTATTTGGCAAAAACTGCTGGGAAAACTGGAAAATAATATGGCAGAAATTAGGCATAAAAAAAAATCTCACACCACATACCAAGGTAAGCTCAAAATGGGTTCATGATTTAAACATAAATGGTGATACCACCAGAAAATTGGGAGAGCAAGGAGTAATTTAACTGTCACATCTTTGGAAAAGGCAAGAATTGATGACTAAATAACAGATAGAAAACATTTTGAAATGCAAAATAGATAATTTTGTTTACATTAAATTAAACAGCTTTTGCATAAATAAAACCAACACAAACAAGATTAGAAGGAAAGCAGAAACCTGGGAAACAATTTTTACAACAACAGTTTTTAATATAGGCCTCATTTAGAAAATATTTAGATAGGGGCAGAGCCAAGATGGCAGAGTGAAAGCAGTGACTTGTTTGAGCTCTCCCCCAAACCCCTCCAATACCTATAAAAAATGGCTCTAAACAAATTCTAAAGCAGCAGAATCCACAAAAAGACACAGTGAAGCAAATTTGCATCTCAAGACAACCAGGAGGGTTGATCAGAAAGATATATCGCATTGGGCAGTTAGAGGAGCACAGTATGGAGTGGGCACACAGGCCCCAGTGAACCTGGAGCAGGCCTCAGAGGACTGAATCTTGGGCAGCTGAGGTGGCTTCCAGACCTCTCAACCCACAAACACCAAAGACAACTTAGAAGGTCAGTGGGAAAAGTCTGTTTCTGCGGTGAGAGAGGAGCTAGGTAGGATCCAGCTCCAGAACGCAGAGCTCTGGCACTAGGGCAGTGGCTGCATTCTGAGCTTCCGGCCCACAGACTGAGGGGGAATTGGGTGGCTGATCAGAGGGGATTGCAGGGATCTATTTGCCAGTGCTGAGGCAGGAATCTCTTGCTTTGCCATGCTTGGATCTGGGTCACAGTTCTGGGTGCTGTCCTGGGGTGAGGAGGAGCACTGGTGTGGTGGAGCTTTTAGTGACAGTGGAGAGGAAACCTTCTTCACAGTTCCAGGACAGAAAGTATTGCTTTTGGTAACTAATAGACCAGAACACACACCAGGAAAGGAGTAAATACCTCGCCCCTTATCATATCACCTTGGAAGAACTGAAAATTTACACATCCCTACAAGTATCTCTGAAAACAGCTGCATAAACCCCCAAAGCTTGGGACAGTACATTCTCCACATTGGAAGCAGACTCTTACCTTAACAAAGAGTTTTAAACTCAAGTAATTGGCTGGGATTATGAGCAAGCAGCACAAAAAAGAGTCAGACTATATTATCTTACTTTGGTGACAAAGAAGATCAAAACATACAACCAGAAGAAGACAACAAAGTTCAAGCTCCTACATCCAAAGCCTCCAAGAAAAATATGAATCAGTCTGAGGCCTTGGAAGAGCTCAAAAGGGATTTTGAGAAGCAAGTAAGAGAAGTAGAGGAAAAACTGAGAAGAGAAATGAGAGTAAGAAAATCATGAAAAACAAGTCAACAGCTTGCTGAAGGAGACCCAAAAAAATACTGAAGAAAATAACACCTTAATAAATATCCTAACCCAAATAGCAAAAGAGGTCCAAAAAGCCAATGAGGAGAAGAATGCCCTAAAAAGGAAAACTGGCCAAGTGGAAAAAGAAGTTCAAAAGATTACTGAAGAAAATACTTCCTTAAAAATTAGAATAGAGCAATTAGAAGATAATGACTTTATGAGAAATCAAGACACTGTAAAACAAATCCAAAAGAATGAAAAATTAGAAAATAATGTGAAATATCTCACTGGAAAAACAACTGACCTGGAAAATAGATCCTGGAGAGAGAATTTAAAAATTATTGGACTATCTGAAAGCCATGATCCAAAAAAGAGCCTACACATCACCTTTCAAGAAATTATCAAGGAAAACTGGCCAGATATTTTAGAACCAGAGAGCAAAATAGAAATTGAAAGAATCCACTGATATCCTCCTGAAAGAATCCCAAAGGAAAAACTCCTAGGAATATGTAGCCAAATTCCAGATTCCCAAGTGAAGGAGAATATTACAAGCTGCCAGAAGAAACAATTCAAGTATTGTGGAAACACAATCAGGATAACACAAGATTTAGCAGCTTCTACATTAAAGGACCACAGGGCATGGAATATAATATTCCAGACGGCAAAGGAGACAGTATTACAACCAAGAATCACCCTAGCAAAACTGAGTATAATCCTTCAGGGGAAAAAATGGTCATTCAGTGAAATAGAAGACTTCCAAGCATTCTTGATGAAAAGACTAGAGCTGAATAGAAAATTTGACTTTCAAACACAAGACTCAAGCAGAACATGAAGAGGTAAACAGGAAAGAGAAATCATAAGAGACTTATTAAGGTTGAACTGTTTACATTCCTGCATGGAAAGATGATATTTATAACTCATGAGACCTTTGTCAGTATTAGAGTAGTTGGAGGGGGAAAAATTATATGTAGATAGATAGATAGATAGATAGATAGATAAATAGAAAGATAGAGGGCACAGGGTGAGTTGAAGATGAAGGGGTCATATCTGGAGAATAAAATTAAGGGATGAGAGAAGATTATACTAGGAGAAGAAGAAAGGGAGAGGTAGAATGGGTAAATTATCTCACAAAAAAAACAGAAAAGAAAAGGCTCTTACAGTGGAGGGGAAACAGGGGAAGGTGAGAGGGAATGAGTGAATCTTATTCTCATAGGATTTGGCTTAAGGAGGGAATAACATACACATTCAATTGGGTATGGAAATCTGTCTTACCTTACAGGAAAATAGTGGAGGGAAGGGGAAAAGAGAGCAGGGGGATTATAGAGAGGAGGCCAGATTGGGAAAGGAAGAAAATATTTCTGAGGAGGGACAGGGTCAAAAGAAAGAAAAGAATAAAGGGGGGGCAGGATAGGATTAAGGAAAATAGAGTTAGTTTTTCACAACATGTCTACTATGGAAGTGTTTTGCATAACTGCACATGTATAACCTATATTGAGTTGCTTGCCTTTTCAATGAGGGTGGGTGGGGAGGGAGGAAGGGAGAAAATTTGGAACCCAAAGTTTTAAAAACATGTTTTAAAAAAAAGTTTTCACATGCAACTGGGAAATAAGAAATACAGGAAATGGGGTACAGAAGTCTGTCCTGCCCTTCAGGAAAATAGAAGGGAAAGGGGATAAGAGAAGTGGGGGAGAGACAGAAGAGAGGGCAGACTAGGGGAAGAGGTATTCAGAATGCATGCCATCTTGGGGTGGGGGAGGGGGAGATGGGATAAAAATTTGGAACTCAAAATCTTGTGGAAGTAAATGTTGAAAAGTAAAAATAAATAAATTTATAAAATATCTAGAGAACAGAATCAAATTTATAAGAATACTAACTATTCCTCAATTGATAAATGATCAAAGGATTTGAAGAGGCAGTTTTCAGATGAAGATATTAAAGCTACCTCTAGTCATATGAAAACATTGTCCAAGTCATTATTGATTAGAGAAATGCAAAAAAAAAAACCAACTCTGGGGTACCGACTTACATCTGCTAGATTGGCTAATATGACAGAAAAGGAAAATGATAATTGTTGGAGAAGATATAACTTTGGAACACCAATGTATTGTTAGTGGAATTGTGAACTGATCCAACCTTCTGGAGAGCAATTTGGAACTATGCCCAAAGGACAACCAAACTGTGGATACACTTTGATCCAGCAAAACCACTACTACATCTGTATCCCAAAGATATCATAAAAATTTTTTCAAAGGGACTGACATGTACAAAAATATATGTAGCAGCTCTTTATGTGGTGACAAAGAATTGGAAATTGAAAATTGCCCATAAATTGGGAATGGCTGACCAAGTTGTAGTATACAAATTTAATGGAATACTATTGCTCCATAAGAAAAAATGAGTAGGAAGATTTCAGAAAAACCTGGAAATATTTACATGAACTGATGCTAAGTGAAGTGAGTATAACCAGGAGAACATTGTACACAGTAACAGCAACATTGTGCAATCACCAACTTTGATAGACTTAGCTCCTCTTAGTATTGCAGTGCTCTAAGACAGTTCCAAAAGACTCATGATAGAAAATACTATCCTCATCCAGAGAAATAACTATGGAATCCAAATGCAGATCAAAGCATACTATTTCCTCTTTCTTTTTGTTGTTGTTGTTGTTTTTAAATTTTTCTTTTGTTTTGTTTTTCATGGCTTTTCCTTTTTGTTCTGTTTCTTTTTTCACAATGTGACTAACATGGAAATATGTTCACATAATTGTAGATGTATGACCTATGTCATATTGCTTGCCATCTTGAGGAAAAGGGATGGAAAGGAGGGAGAAAAATTTGGAACTCAAAATTTTATAAAAAATGAATGTTGAAATCTATTTTTACATGTAATTGGAAAAAATACTATTTTGAAAAAAAAGTTTATGTAGGAACCTAGTCCCCTTATTTCTCATTGCTCCTGTGATGAGTAGCATGTTTTCTCATAATCCCTAGCAGGAATCCTTGGATGGTGGTACTATTTACCCAAGATGGTGCTAAGATGGTTATACTTAGTTTATTCAGAGGCTGAGGCTGGTAAAACAAGAAAGAGCTGATTGGCACTGAATGAGGAGGTAAGATTGTATAAGAGACGAATTTTCCTTAAACTTTAATTTGGTCCAGGGATAGCCCTGGTTCTCACAATTATCAGCTTGCATATCCTAGCTTCTACTCCCACCACACAAGGAAAAAGTTGTAACACTGGTTACAGACTCTGCTTCAAACATGACTTGGAAATTCAAAAATACTTCATACTGTTCCCATAATGCTTTATGTTTCTTAAAATCCCCAGAGGTTGGCTCTTCTAATCAGTTAATAGCTCCACAGTCTTTCCTGGCCAATATTATAGAAAAAATATATTCAAATCTTGTTAACCAATTGGTCTCTTCAGTCTTTATCACAAGTTCAAAAACATAATACAATAAAAGACAACTAATGAATACAGAGGGAGTTTTCTTGCCAGCTATAAGAAGTCAGTTTTGAAAGAAAACGCAAAGATGAAATCTTAACCTTTTTAATTTGATATTTTCTACATTCTGAGATGAGTGGAGCTTTGTTTAGATGTAGTACTACTTTCGCTAATCCATTATAGTGTTGTGTGTATGTGCTTTAATCATGGTTATTTAATTTGAAATAAATTGATAAGAAAAATTTAATTTGGATTTAAAATTACCAACATTATGAGAAAGAAGTTAACTCTGAAGAAATGAAATTAGAAAAGGGGGAAAGGAGAGGGCAAGAAAGGAATGGAAAAAAACCTCTTGAGAACTGCTGCAATATCTAGGTATGGTACATTCAACCCTGCTTGTGTAAACCATGGAAACCTGGGGGCCAGACATAACGATTAATAGTTAAAGAGGTAAGAAGGAGGAAGATCTGTTGGCAATATTGAGGGGTTTTTTTCCTCCTTTAATTTCTTATCAAGTTTTTTTAAAATATTAATGCACAGGGAGATCATTCCATAATCAAAGAATGGTTAGCTAAGGTCAGTTATTAATTGACAAAAAGGTAATATAAACAAGCCTCTATGGAAGAGTTGAATGCTACTTCATTGTATGTGAGACCCTTGCTCTTTATAATGTCTAAAGATTTCTTATTCTTCAGTGACATGAAAATTGTAGCTATGTTGCCTTGAAGAAAGGAACTAAAAAGACAAAAGATTAATTATACTGTTTTATTTCCTTTGCAGCTGTGTCCCATTAGCTACTGAGCAGTGGGGAATTTCTTTGCAATCTTTGACCCTCCCACCAATACAGTCCTGTACAAACTGGTAATTAAAATCAATTACAGACCATGGAGCGGAGAAAGGGAGACTTTGCCACCACCACCAGCCCCAACCTCCATTACAGAGACCTTTGAATTTGTTTTACCATTTGACAATAATACTTCAACTTTTGCCTCCTATAGGTCTTATGTTACTAAAAAGTTCAAGATATCCTATAATCACTCATATTCCTAAATGGTGCTGATGGATCACATGTCCTAAGCAATAATTCATCACTGAGGATTTTTGTTAGGATATCCTCAAATGTATCTGCCCTGGAGAATCAGTGTAATAATTGAATAGATCATTGGTTTGGTGTCTGGAAGACCTGCATTTAAGTTCCACTCAAGACATTTACTGGCTTTTCAAGCCTTTGCTAGCTTTACAATTATCCATTCTCTCCTTTTCTCTCACAGAGAAATAAGTTCCATTAGTTTTGGACAAGACTAGCATTTCTACCCTTCCTCTTGATATCATCCCTTTGACTCTCCTCTAGGATTTGTCTCTACTCATCATCCTTTCTCTTCCTTGCATCTTTTGTCTCATTTTTGCTTACTATTCCCCTTTGATTATATATAGATCAAGTTTCCCATAGATACGTGCATAGATACTACTCTTGTCTTCCATTATCCCATCTCTCCTTTCACTTTTATTGTCCCGTTCTTAAAAAAAAAAAAACTAAGTCATATGACTACTTTCTCACAACACTTAAACTTTCCTCAAACACTTACAATCTGGCTTCTATTTATATTGCTCAATGCTAATTGCTCTCTGCAAGATTTCCAATGACCCAATAATGCCAAACTTAACGGCCTTTTCTTGTTCCTTACTCTTCTTTATATCTCTGGAACAAATGATGCTGTGAATCATCTTCTTCTTCTGAATTACCTACTCAATCTTGACTTTTGTAAAGCTGGGTTTTTAGCCTCTCTAAACATTCCTTCTTCATTTCTGGCTCTACATAATCTCTGGATTTCTCTCTCTCTTCACTAGTCACCTTACCACTATGTGTCAATCTGCTGCTCTGAAACCTACTATCCTACTCCAGGACCTGAACCACCATTTGTTGAGGGGATCCATCCATGTTCATTTCACTCCCAGTTTGGCCTATTCATTGAACTTCTCCATCTTCTCACCAACCAGCTTGTCCCATATGTACCTCCACCATACTTTCATCTTCATAGATCTTCATAATGTGTCATCTCACCACCTCCAATTAATATGTAAGCTCCTAGAGGCTAGAGTCTGTTTTGTTTGTTTGCCTTTTTTCACCACAGCTTAGCAGATGGCCTGGAACACAATAAATGCCTAATAATTGCTATGTCTCTCTGTCTTTATGTCTTTCTGTCTCTATCTGTCTCTGTCTCTGTCTCTGTCTCTGTCTCTCTCCCTCCATCTCTCTCTCTCTCTCTCTCTCTCTCTCTCTCTCTCTCTCTCTCTCACTCTCACACACACACGCATGCGCACACACACACACCCCTATATTATCTTTCTGTCTATCTTTCTATCATCTATATATCTAGCTATCTATTGATCTGTCTGTCTTTCAGCTATGTTTGCCTGTCTCCATCTCATCTATCAATTTATATATCTGTCTAATTATCTACCATCTATATATCTATAATTTATCTTTCTATCTAGCTGCTTTTTTCCCTTGATGATTCCTCTTCTTCTTTCCACCTTCTTAATGTGAACTTTATACTAAAATTATCAGAGTATGTTAATCTTTTCTGTGTATCATGAAACCTTTTGAAAATCTGGTAAAGTCTTTTGACCCTTTTAGAATCATGTTTTTGAATGCATAAAAATATATAGGATTTCAAAGGGAAATAATTATATTGAAATACAGCTATCTAAATATGAAAAAAAAACTGATTTCATGGATTTCAAGTTAGGAACCTATGTTTTAACCCCTTCTTTGCACTGTCTCCACTTTTTCATTTTGTGATCTTACTCTGTTTCCAAAATGCAACTACATTGTGCCTCTATGCATGTGAATTCTTGTTTTATATCTCTAATCATGACATGTACTCTAGTCTCTCAAACTCTACTGTCTAAAAGATATAATAATAACCTTAATATGTCACTGGTCTCCAAAGCTCAAATTTTTTTGAAAAAAGGGGAGGATTTATATATCTTTTTTTTTTCAAAAAATGTTTTGGTTTTCCTTATTTCTCATGCCCATTCAAATGTCTAATCTTGCTTGTTGACACCTCCTTTACCCTTAACATCCAAACAGAAACCAATCTGAGTCACAGGTAGCCCATTATCTTCAGCATCTGGAGTCTGTCCTATAATATCTCATTTATCCCTGCCCTTGTCTTTACAAAAAATTCTTATAGCTATGATTCTAATTTAGACCATCATTATGTCTCACTGGGCTACTGTAGGAGCCTCTTGATTGGTTTCCCTGACTCATTCTCACCCTCTTCTAGTGCATGCTACCTACTGCTGCCAGATTTATCTTTCCATCTCTGTTCATGTCATTCCACTGTAGAAAATTAAGTTTACTATACCTACCAAAACAAGCCCCAACTGCCAGCTAGACATTCTAAGATCCTCCCCCTCCCCTGCCATATTCTGGCCCCAACCTAACCTTCTACCACAGTGTTCCCCTTGATGTGTTTTGTACTCCAACTAAATTGAAAGGATGCACCCTGAAACTATCTGCAGCTTCCCAATTCTATGTCTTTACTCAGGATGTTTCCTATTCATACAAGGTCCTCCCTACTCTCATCTTGATATGTTAAAGCTCTGCTTTTTCTTCAAAGCCCATTTCAGTTGCTGCCTCTTTTACTAAGTCTTTTTTCTGTCACCCAGGCATAGCTCTTGTAACATCTTGTTCTCACATCCACTTTTCATTTATTACATTCAAATTTATGTTATAGCCACATGTATGCAATCTCAGCTCTTCTATTAGACAGAAAGCTTCTTGAAGTCACAGACTGTGTAACTTTCATTGCCATAAGTACCTCAGCACACATCCCAGTGTCTCCTGCAGAGTGAGGAGTAAATAAATGTGTGTTGAATATATTTTGTAAAGAAAAAAAATAATTCCAGGAATATGTTGAGTGGGTGTATTCTTAGCAAATATGAACCAGCACTATCTCCAGATCTGACTATTTCTATTAGATAATTTAGTTCAAGTGCCAAAGAGAGGGAATAGTTCTCTCCTTTCCTCCCTAAGTGTTTGTACAAACTTGTTTTCCCTACTATGGTTTAGGATAACTGGATGCATTAATCTCTATTTGTGAAATACTGAAGGATTAAAATTGCTCTGTCAGTGAGTTTTTATATCCTATTTTGTTCAGAACTAGAAATAAACTTTATTTTAAAGGTCACTTCTCAGAAATACATTTTAAAAGCCAGAGGATTGTATAGTATTTCAGTGTATCTTCCTTCTAATCTACTCTCTGTTTCTGTGTAGAAAGAGGTCTTGTCCAGGTTTTCTCTTTTTGGAGCTGTCTTTCTCTTTTTCTCTCTAACCTTTTTTTTTTCTTCTTTGACAGCACTTCTGTGAAAAGTTTATCTTTCATTAGCTTTTAGGCCACCAGTCATCATGCACTGTCAGAGCCCTTTGGGGCATGTTGAACTTTTATTCCAGTGTTGTCTTTCTCTCCCTTGAAGGCTTATCATCATCATTTCTTTGAAAGGCTGTCCCTAGTTTAATATCTGAAGGTTAATCTATGATGTAGCCTTTTAATCATATCAACAGAGAACTTAACCTATAGTATTACTATTCTTGTCTCATTTTTGTAGCTAGTTTTAATTAGTTTGGCAAGAAATGTAGCAAACTTTGGGCATTAGACTGAGATTGTTGATGGTTCTTTAAATTCTTGTCAATGCTTTAATAATATATAAGCATGTTCTCATAATTAAATAAGGCTGCTAACAGGATCATCATTAATAAAACAAAACCTAGTTTGATTATGTGTGCAGATAGATGTATTATGAAAACATGTATATTCTTACATCTCTCACTGTATTTCTCTGGTATCTTAAGACATGAGGTAAAAAGCCAACTGTAATATATTATTTATATTCTCCTTTAAATGTTTCACCATGTAGGCAGAGAACCAAGCGGACAATCCTAGTGACGTCATACCTTTTCAATGATGTTGCATATTTAACTTAGACTTTAAATAACTAACTACAAGAAATATTTGACTTCTGGTCAAATCTTTAAGTTGGAAGAGACATTTATATGATGCTGAGAGTAGAGCAAGTCTGCAAGACTGATTAGCAAGCAAAAGTACAAAGCTGGACAGATGGGGCAAATGGTTGTTTCCTTTGTTGGCCCCAAATCAGTGCCAGTGAAACACTTTTTTCATATTTTTGCCAACTTAATTCTCATGGAACAGTGAACAATGTAAATTCCAGGCACTTGATATGGTCATATATCTCTTGCCAAATTTTCTTTTAAATTTCCACATGAATACCAATTATGCAATTGGGGCAGGGGAAGTAACTAGTGTCCTCTTAATATTTCCCCATTAATTCCAGAATATAGTTATAGTTCTTCAACCTATAACTATCACATATTGAATGGCATTTTCCCCCATTGGGCTGAAGTGAAGTGCCATTCAGGCTTTCCTCTAGACGTACATAGGCCTTGAACGAAGGCCAGACTAAACAGTAAACTATGAGGCTGAAGATCCTTTTCTCTGTAATGTCACCCATTAAAGAAAAGGTCAGCTTTATACCACTGCAAAAGAAAACACTGCTCATTTATGCAAGGTGAGTTCTTAGTGTTAAGAAGTACTCTCAGTTGGAGACATATTAATTGTGATTTCCCCTGAAAAATACTTAAGATATGAACTGATGTTCTATGAATAGTCTTCATATACACATGCCACTTCTAATGGCACAACTAAATATCCAAAAGTGTATTTTTTTACAGAGACTATGTAGTATTACAGTGCCTAGAGAAAGACTTTTATAGATTTAAGATTTATTTCTCCTTCCCACTTGACATAATTTATTTTTCCTTGAGCCTAGAACTAATATTAATACTCTATACCTTTTTTTTCTTAGTAAACATTATACAGTTTAGAAAATGTGTTGATCTCTGCAAATGAACATTTGCCAGGATAGAAAGTAGCTTGAAGAAAGAATTTCACAGATAAACATATTAAATATGTAAGCTGTTCTCTATATCTAAATGAAATCATTATTTTTGATAATTTGAATATTGTCTGTGCCTCTTCACATTCTTGACTGTTAAGACATTCTCGAATAATTATAAACTGTCTGCCATTTTGATTTTAGCCTTCTGGCATACTAATTACATGTTCATATTTCCCAGAGACCTAGAAGAAACAGAACCTGGCCCCATTCCAGGGAATAAGACTGGAACACTTTATTTACTTCATAATTCTTTGCAAAGGTGCTCATATTAAAAATAATTCATCTGATTGTTTTATTTGTCTTTATGTCTTTGAGCATTGTAGTTAAGAAGACAAAATGCAGCCACACAGGATCCTTTATTAGATATTCCTATGTTGTGGGTCTCCCATTTCAAATAACTATGAATACTGAAACTCTGATACAACATTTCCAATGATTTCTAAAATGGATTTGTTTTTCCATCTGTCCATGCAAACAAAAATAAAAACGATACACAAACAAATACCCAATTCAAATCAGCAAATATCATTGATGACTCCCTCCCTAGGACCACTATTTTGGGTATTACCACAGTTGTGCTTCACTTCAAATTTGTCTTTCCTCTCTCCAGACTCCACAGCCTTCTCACCTGCCTCTTTTGAAAGTATCTTTCCCCCTTTCCAGAGCTCCTATTCATGTTGTTTTCCCATATTAGAATATAAGCTTCTTGAGAGCAGTAACAGCTTTGCTATGTGTTCATATCAAATCCAACTGGTGGTTGGAGGATAATGAGTTCAAAGACAACTACTACTGGAATACCGGATGTGAATTAAAGGTAGTTGTTTAGCAATATAGAAATGTTTGGTTTTGGATATAACTTAAAACAAATATCATCCTGCTGCTATTCTAGAGTTATGGTGGAGTGTCAAGTGGCTATTGGGTTGAACCCTAGGAAAATCCACCAATAAAATACCAACAAGAGCTGCTCGGCCAGGGGGATAATGATAACAAAATATTTTTCTCCAACTTAAGCTGTCTTTCCATTTGACAACATGCCCATGCATTTCATCCTGTTCATTGCTAGATGTACAAGTAAATTCTCAACTTTACCTTCTTAAAACAATAACTGAACAGTTCTAAATTCATCCAGAATTAGAGTGAAGTAGGAAGTATCACCCCTCATATTGTCAAAAAGCCTACTTCTGTAAGTTTCTCAGAATGCTTTATATTTGTAAAATAACCTTTAAAATAAAAATTACATTATACTTTTTTGTGATATATGTATATACGTGAGAGAGAGAGAGAGAGAGAGAGAGAGAGAGAGAGAGAGAGAGAGAGAGAGAGTATTCTTATTTTGCATAATTGGCAATGAAAAGGTATTGTGAGAGAAAATATACTATTTGCATCATAGTCAGTTGACAGGCTAATTATAACTAATTTTAAAAGATTTTTTTTACAATATATGTGAAAATGAACTGAATGACAAGCCTATTTAGGAAATACACTTTTTAAAAACAGTATACTACAAAATTTTTGGAAAACATTTTTTTTCCTGTCCCAATGTTTGAAGTACATAAACATTGCATAGAATTTCACTGTACTATACTGGCCCTTAGCACAGTGCCTGACACATAGTAGGTGCTTCATATTTATTGTTTTTTAATTGATTGATACTAAAAGTAAAGTCCATCAGTGTTATCTTCCAGCTCATTTTATAGTTGAGAAAACTGAGGCAAACAGGGTTAAAAGGCTTACCCAGAGTCACACAGCTATAGTAAGCATCTAAGGACAGATTTGAACTCAGAAAAATGAGTCTTCCTAATTCTAGGTGCTATGCGGTATATACTGTGCCATTGGCTTGTGCAAATCCTTAAAAATCTTAGTAATGGAAATAATGATTTGATTAGTAGATTTTTTTTGTTTTATATTACTTTATCATGAAATAGATCTGAGGATATAGATAGATTTTTAAAAGTGACTCTCCTTCCATCTTAGTGTCAGATGTGAACTATGTATTTCCAGAGAGCTAAGAGACAAAAAGAGATGGTGATATGCCATCACTTACAAAAAGATATAATTTTAACACAGTTTTAGCAATAAGATCTAGTTCTTTACCCTTACTCCCTCTCCTCTGTTTTACAGATGTTTTATTCTCTCTAGCTTAAGAATAGTATATTTTGAAAAATAAAATAATATTTCATAAATTATTTTCAGACTAATAGTAAGATTTTAGATGTCTAGGCATCATTTATTAATATTTCTTTGAAAAGGACAAGATTTATCACCTATAAGAGTTTTTAAATATAAACCCATGTTCAAAATTTATAATGATCTACCAACAGAAATTGTAACAATATTTTCCCTTCTTTTATCTTGGGATTCCTTTAATTCTAAGTTTAAGCAAAATTAAAAACTAGAAGAGGTATGTAACTCAATTATATTTAATGTAATGCTTATTTTCCATTACTCAATGCTTTTCATTTTGAAAAATGGTAGTCTATGTCAAATAAAAAAGATCTTAAAATATCATAGAAAATTTAGATTGAATAGCAATGAAAATATTTATAATAATAGATGAATTAAAGAGTCATAAATTGAGCCCGTGAAAATCAGATGAGCACTGTTTTTAGATATATTGAAAGTTAAATTTGACCATTGTAATCGTGAAAGTCCAATTGAACTCTGGCAGTACATCTCTTCCCTAAAATGGAATTCATAATAACATCCACCTCACAGAGTTGTTATGAAGATCAAATGAGATAATATTTGTAAAAAAAAAAAGTACTTAGCACAACGCCTGACATATAATAGGAGCTGGATAAATGTTTATTCTCTTCTCTCTCTCTTCCTCTCATTCCCTACAAAATAAATTTAAGGAGACATTGTTTTCAAATAAATGGTTATCGTGAAGAATTCCAAAGAATTTCTTCTTTTATTAGATTATTTGCACTAATTTCATATTAATATACAGTATAGGTTATACAGGACACAAATTACCCTAACTTGATCAATCTAATTTGGAATGTCAGTGGTTTGATAAGCTTTAAATCACTGTACACTGAATAGAGCAATTTTCCCCTCAGAAGGAAAGAAAACAAACAAGACAATTCTTACCCAAAAGTTATTCCTTTAAGAAACTATTAAAGTGAAAATGTTGCCTGCTTGTAGTAATAGCAAGTTTGCACCAATTAGCTCATCAACTTTTCTAGATTTCTAACAAGCCATTTCTTCATAGGCATAATTTTGGATCAGGATTAGTGTCTAGAAAGTAATTTGTGCAGAAATAATGTAAGTGCCTTTGATAGATCATTTGGAATTGGATATGACTACTTTATTCTCTTTCTCAGCATGATTCTCCAATGTCAGGTAGCAGAAGTGCATGCAGGTGCAAAAACGAAATTATCAAAGCAATAATTTTAGATAACTTTTTTAGGATTCGGGTTTTGAAAAAAAATGTCCCTTACATTAAAAAAAACTGTATTTTAAAAAATTGAATACTGTCAGCAAGTCAGTATACTTGAGGAATAGGAGTGAGGGAGAGAACAATCATTTACTAAGTGCCTACCATGTGATGTGCACCATGCTAAGTACTTCACAAATATTATATCATTGTGTTCTGATTCTCACAACAATCTTGTGATGTAGGTGCTATTATTACCCTTATTTTGCAGTTAAGAAAACTGAGACAATCAGAGATTAAGTGACTTGCCCAGCTAGTGTTTGAATCTGGATTTAAACTAAGAGCTTTCTGATTCCAGGCCCAGAGTCCTATCTATTGTGCCATCTCATTGCTTGGCTTCAGTATGACCGAAATTTCCTGCCATCAACAGCTGGTGGGACTGATAAAAGGTCTCCATTTTGTAATCAACTATTTTTAAAGCTGCCCAAAGCTATACAAATGACAAGTAGGAATAATCAGTAGAAAGAATGTAGAAGGACGCCAGACAACATAATTTCCTAAGTCTCTTTCCACTGAGCAGAAGATAATACAAGTTCTTCCCTTTAAATTCTAGTATAGGAGAAACACAGAAAAAAAATATGAGAATCTTTGTTACTGTTGAACAGTGTGTGTATAACCAATATTACATATGGATGGCCTAAAAATGATCACTAGAAAGATTCACTAATGCCATGCCTAAAATTCAGTTCCATTCCCCACTCAACTGAAAGATCATAGGTAGATATGAAGAGACATCAGAAAACAGCTTCGTTGGGGAGTGGGTGAGACAAAGAGGTAACAAGAATAAATGTGATTTCCTGAGCTTACTAAAAAAAAATTAAACTTAAAATACCCTAGGACTTGATGTAGAGTAATAACAGGAAAAGTAGGTAATAGTATGTTAAAAGTACTTGGGATAGGGCAGCTAGGTGGTACAGTGGATAGAACACTGGACCTGGAGTCAGGAGGACCTGAGTTCAAATCTGGCATTTGACACTTACTAGCTGGTGGCTGTGTGACCCTGGGCAAGTCACTTAACCCCATTGCCTAGCCAAAAAAAAAAGAATTATGGATTACAATTTGCTTAAACTCTTGTTTCTTGTTGGCTTGTCATTTATAATTTGCATTTCAATTTGTTAATAAAGAATTGATTTCCTCACATCTTATAGTTAATATTTACTATGATTCATGATTTTACCCTATATTGCTGAAGACATCTGGATTATTGATCTTTGAGTGACACACAGTTGAAAATAGTATTGGTGGTGATTCCTTCTCATTCTAAACAGTATATTGCACTCACAAATTTCATCCTTAAATTTCCACTTAATTCTGTTCTTATCCATTCTGCATTTTTCCCTCTAGGTCTATATATAAATAGCAAAAATTAAAAAAAAAAACACAAATAGCTAGAATACATATAGTGTATGTTGTATGCACACTGTGTTGAATGTGCCCCATGTGAAAATACTATTTTGTGTATCTATGCCCTATGGTAACTATTTCTTGCTTAAATAGATACAAAACAAGACCAAAGAGAACAGTTTTATTGAATCTTAATGGTTTTAGTATTATCAATACTGTTATCATAATGCACTGATATAGTCTTCTCTGTCTCTGATCTTTTTTCCTTGCACTTAAAAGTCACTGGCCTAAAAATGACATGTTTTGACAGCTATAGATACAATGGAGCTAACAGTTACAGGATACAGAAATCCCTCTGATAGCTCCTAGCAGCAATTTCTAGATTGAAGCAGCTCACAAGTTATGTTAATCATTGCTCAAGATCATCCCACCAATCATTCAGTTAAACATTGCACATATCCCTGGGCAGGAATCCCTATAACTATAATAAACCTTTGTTTTGTTTTTTTGTTTGTTTTGTCTTTTTCTCCCTAACATTGTTTCCCTATACTGTTTTGAATGGAATAAGATTGCTCTCATCTATGGATTTCAGGGCACTTAAGCAAGTCATCACATTTTAAAATATAACAAAGATGATTGGGTTGACTAACCCTATGATGACTCCTTCAGTCTGAGGTTATATTTAATCAAATACTTTCCCTCTGGTTCCATGGGTTTAGACTCTTCGTTGGGAAAGATCTTAGAAGGAGCCAAGGCAGAAGTGTATATGTATGAGGGGGTGGAGGGAGAAGAAGTGCGTCTTCCAGATTGCAGCTTAAATAGAACATTTCCAGCACTCAATTTACTTAAGCATTCAACACTGCTCTTTTTCAGATTTTTCTCCCCACGCCCATCCATAACCCCAAATGTGCCTTTCAATGCCCCTTGTGCTTTCCTGCACTTCCTTTTTAGAAGAAAATGATGGAAAAGTCAATGTCAGATGTTTTCCTTTAGAAAGCATGATGTCTGATAAGGTGCTGTTCTAGGATGTGGCCTCCAATCAAGTCTTCTCTATTACAGTTAGAGAGAGAGAATAGACATAATTCTTACTCCAGCAATTTTCTGTAAATCGTTCTGCTAAGTAGAAATGTACTTCAAGTTTGGGAAAATGATGATAAACTTGACCCTTCAGCTCTGCTCGTAAAGGTCATTTTGGTTAAGCATAGGCAAAATGATGTCCAAAGTATATTTTCATTGCCTGTTCCTAAGGCTTATAGTGTCTTTAATCCTGCCCCCCCCACCTCCTCATATCTCATTATATTAATATAATGGCTTCTTTGACAAGGAAACCTCATCCATAACGTTGGAAATATAAAATGAATTTAATTTTCAAGCTTGTATTTTCAGAAAATTATTAATGTCCCTTTCAAAATCATCAAGACAGAATTATAGTTTAGCAAAAGAAAATATATTAAGTACATGAGAGGTCCCGTTTAGAATCCAGGAAAGCCAACTGGCAATCCAGTTGCAATTATTTAACATCTTTGAGCTCTAGATTGTTAAACTTATTATGAATTATCCATGCTAGCCATTACCCTGAAAAATTAAACCTCTAAGCCAAATTCAAACTTCATCAAGAATTGTCACCAAAATAATTATGGGGCTTTTTTAAAAAAACTGTCAGAGAGCTTTTCAATTTTAAATGTTAGCTGTATAATGATCCTTAAATACTAAGGAAACCTGTCTCACCTGAAATGAATAACATTGTCCTGTTTTTAAGAAGTGGTTTTGTGTAAGCAGTAGTAACTTATTTGCCTTAGCATGTAGGTACTTGAGCCAATTAAATTTTCAATGCAACATATTAAAATAAACATTGTATCCAGATTCCAGTGATTATTATAATTAAAGGACCTTCTAGTTTGAAGCACAGAAGCCTTGTTAACAAACTTACCCAAGTCACTAAAGATTTTTTTTCCTGTGTAATCTCCCTGCTTTTAGTCCTGGTAAAGAGAGTCTCTGGTTAATGGGGGGGAGGGGGAATAAGCCTTTTTTTTCCCCCTTCTGCACAAGTGATGTCAGACACTCATCACTGTCCATCTCTGTGGGCTTTCTGTCACAAATATTTTTGAGCTTATGTGAATATACTACTGATAGATGGTGCAGCAATGGAGATGAAAAAAAAAAACCTGGTTCTCTTTTGCTGAAACATAATTCAGTGTTAATAGTTTCTAAAAGGACACTGATAATTGTCTGGAAATAGAACCTCAAAAATCTCTATATCCAGGGTTAATTGTAAATTTCTATTTCAGAGAAATTTACATTTAATCTAGGCTAATCCCTTTATTATATCGCTGAAAAAACAGATCCCAAACTTGCCTATACTTATGTAGTCAATTAATTCACAGTGCCAGAACTGAAAACCAGGCTTCTTCATTACCATTTTGCCATTTTTTGTCTACATTACACTGAATACTTTACAAATCAATTTAGATAGTCCCAGTGCCTGCTCATTTGTGGGTTTATAATCTAAAACACAAAAAATTGGCATAATCATATACAAGATCAACCAACTGCACCCACCTACCCCTTCTTCCTTCCATCCTAGCCCAAGGCTATTTAGAAAAGAGAACAAGTAATATGGCAGCACAGAAGAAAAGCACAATAGTAAACTAATATGGAGAAGAATGGATACAGAATTTAGTGGACCCTCAACTGCATGGAGGAAAAGATGTACAAAATAATATTTGTAGTCCCACAATGTAAGATCCTACATTTCCCACAAATTAGGGGGGAAAGTGAGATATGGATAAAAATGATGGGAAAGCAGGCCCAGGATGATACTGCTAAATGTGCACCCTTCAGAAGAACATCTAGGAATGAATGAGGCTTGAACAAGGATCAAGTAAATGAATGAGGTGTCAATTTCTTATACCTAAAGAATTGCATAAGAATAGATTGAAGTCCATATGATGCTCAGGGCCTAGAATAATATATAAAATAGATCTCATGAAAAGTAAATGAAGAAGTGAGGGGATATATTTTGGTAAGATCAAGGAGATTGTGAAAATTGGACAGAAAGAAAGTGTTAAAATGGGTAACATTGTCTTTAGAAGGACATGGATGAAGGGAGGAATGATGGAGGCAAAAGCTGTTGGCCCCATAGATATAAGAGGGGTCAGGAGAAATTAGGATTTCTCCTTCATTCAGATTTGAAGATTTGATGATATGACCAATTGGAAAAGAAGTCAGGATAGATGTTGCAATTCTGTACTGATGCAGGAGAGTTTGTACACCATGCAGTAATGGAGAGGTGATTTTATAATACAATCAACAAAAACCCTAGGCATGATTGACCTGGTAACATATTTATGCCTCTCTAAGTATTTATTCTTTAAAAGTTTAATAAGAATTCACAAACTGTTCTTTAATGTCCCTAACAATGACTGCATCATCTTTCTTGAACATTAATGTCACAAATGATAATCTGTAAACCATTAATGCATTTTCCTAAAAGTCCTCTAAGTCCATCCTGACAACGGACTGCTATGTAGCAAAATCATGGAAGAATGTAAATATAAGAAAAATGAGTAAGTTGATGCATCTAAACATTAATTTGAAGTTCTTGGAGACACATCATGAAACAAGCATAAGAATAGTAACTCTGGTAAATGATTATTTCTTGAGCTAGTCTGCCAAATTCCCTACAGGGAATGATAACTTAAGCTAAAATGAAGGAAACACAAGTAAAGTAGAATAATAGAGTTGAGGCACTCAATCAACTGACAGTCATGTGATTAAATGTGATGTGACATACATTCATCGAAATCAAAACTGTGGACTAGTTAGCACCAAAAAAAAACTTAAGACTTTAGAAAGACAGCCTTGAATAAGTTAAGAACTAATAAACTGACCAGATGTAGTGGCCAAAAGAAAAAAAAAAAAAGTGGCTTAAGAGAAATTAAACTTTTTCTTTTTGTTATTGCTGCTGTTGTTTTCATTTCTTCATGTCCAGTTCTTTCTGACCCTATGTATAAGATCTTTTTGGCAAAGTTACTGAAGTGGTTTAGCATTTCCTTCTCTAGGATTCACATTTTGAAGTTGAGTAAATTGATGAAAACAGAGATTAAATGACTTGTCCAGGGTCACATAGTTAGTAAGTGTCTGAGGCTGGATTTAAACTAGGGTCCTCCTGACTCTTAGCAAAAGTTAAATAGTTAATGAGCAGAATACAAGTGTAATATGTGAATGGAAAGAAAAAAAGAAGGCAACAAAGAAATAAAGGAGGAAGGAGGAATGGAGGGAGGAAGAAAGAAAGAAAGAAAGAAAGAAGAAAGAAGAAAGAAAGAAAGAAAGAAAGAAAGAAAGAAAGAAAGAAAGAAAGAAAAGAGAATGAAGGAAAGGAAAGAAAGGAAGAAAGAAAGAAAGAAAGAAAGAAAGAAAGAAAGAAAGAAAGAAAGAAGAAAGAAAGAAAGAAAGAAAGAAAAGAGAATGAAGGAAAGGAAAGAAAGGAAGAAAGGAGGGAGGGAAAAGCTAGAAGAAGTGAACTCTAAAATAAGCTATGAACAACTAGGAAAGGTGTGGGAGTGTTAAAATAAAGAATAGGTGAGAAAGAAAAGTTTATTTTGAGCTCAGAAAGAATGAAAGATGAAGATTAAAAATACCTTATGGGGAGCATTTGAAATGCAAAAAAGCTGCCTGCCCAGTAAAGTAAAATCCATTTTCTTAAAGAACAAGAGATTAATGAAAAAAGAAATTAAACCATTTTAAGTTGGATTGGGAAATTGCTACCATAGAGAGCAAATGGGAGTAAGGTAATGCATTATTGCTTTCCTTATCTTTGGGAAAAAGAACACCAGAGCCACACCATCGACACGGCAATATACTTCTAGCAATTCAGATGAATCTAGAAAATTTCCTAATGACTATATATATATAAAATTATTTTCATACCTTATAAGGTAGGTAGGGAGAATTTTTTTTTTGTATTTTATTTTATTGATGTAACCTGAGATTCAAAATAAAAGTTCAATTATCTCCTTGGTTCTCAAAGTTAATAAATATGATAATCAGGAATCAAACCATCAGTTCTGATTCCAAGTCCTAGTCACTGTCCAGTGTACCACTCTGCTGCTCAAGCATGATTACCAAAACTTTATTTTCATCATGACAAAAATTTCTATAAAATCCAAGTAATAAATTGTGTGTGTATGTATTTCAACTTTCACGTTTTTCTCATATCTTTGATCCTAAAGTAAAGGGCTTATGCTGGTAGGAAATTGTGCATCATGTAAAAAAAACACAAAGCAAAGCAAAAAGCAAAAAAATTGGACCAAGAGTCAGGAGACAGCTGGGTTTGACTTGTAATTCTATGTCATATTATCTTCAGTTTTCTGCAAAATGAGGTCATAGGACCAATAAGCTTTAAAATATCTTATAGCTTATAAGATATCTAGTCCAACTCCCTTATTTTATGGAGTAGAAAACTGAGGCCCAGAGACATAAAGTGACTTGCCCAAAGTGACACAGCAAGTACATGACAGAGCCAAGAATCAAAACCAAATCCTCTAATTCCAAATCCAGCATCCTTTCTGTTGCACCATTTCTTTTTTTTGTTTTGTTTATAGGTGTATGTGTGTGTGTGTGTGTGTGTGTGTGTATAAATTTATTTATTTTTGGTTTTCAACATTTACTTCCACAAAATTTTGAGTTCTAAATTTTCACCCCATCTCACCCCTCCTCCTACCCCAGGATGGCATGCATTCTAAATATCCCTTCCCCTAGTCTGCCCTCTCCTTTATTTCTCCCCCTCTTCTCTTATCCCCTTCCCTTTCTATTTTCCTGTAGTGCAGGATAGATTTCTGTACCCAATTTCTTGTATTTCTTATTTCCCAGTTGCATGTGAAAAAAATTTTTAAACATGTGTTTTTAAAATTTTGAGTTCCAAATTTTCTCCTTTCCTCCCTCCCGACCCACCCTCATTGAAAAGGCAAACAACTCAATATAGGTTTTACATGTGCAGTTATACAAGGCACTTCCATAGTAGTCATGTTGTTTAAAACTAACTCTATTTCCTTTAATCCTTTCCCACCCTCCTCATTTATTCTATTCTTTCTTTTGACCCTGTCCCTCCTCTGTAAGAGCCTTTTCTTTTCTGTTTTTTGTGTGAGATGATTTACCCCATTCTACTTCTCCCTTTCTCCTTCTCTCACCTTTCTCCTCTCTCACCCTTCAGTTTTATTCTCCAGGTATGACCCCTTCATCTTCAACTCACTCTGTGTCCTCTATCTATCTATCTATCTATCTATCTATCTATCTATCTATCTATCTCTATATCTACATCTATCTATCTATATATGCATACATATAATTTTTTCCTTCCAACTACCCTAATACTGACAAAGGTCTCATGAGTTATAAATGTCATTTTTCCATACAGGAATGTAAGTAGTTCAACCTTAATAAGTCTCTTATGATTTCTCTTTCCTGTTTACCTCTTTATGTTCCACTTTAGTCTTGCATTTGAAAGTCAAATTTTCTATTTAGCTCTAGTCTTTTCATCAAGAATGGTTGAAAGCCCTCTATTTCACTGAATGACCATTTTTTCCCCTGAAGGATTATACTCAGTTTTGCTGGGTAGGTGATTTTTGGTTGTAATCCTATCTCCTTTGCCCTCCAGAATATTATATTCCATGTCTCCTGGTCCCTTAATGTAGAAGTTGCTAAATCTTATGTTATCCTGATTGTGTTTCCACAATACTTGAATTGTTTCTTTCTGGCAGCTTATAATATTTTCTCCTTGACCTGGGAACTCTGGAATTTGGCTACAATATTCCTAGGAGTTTTCCTTTGGGGATCTCTTTGAGGGGAATATCAGTGGATTCTTTTAATTTCCAATTTTGCTCTCTGGTTATAAAATATCTGGGCAGTTTTCCTTGATAATTTCTTGAAAGATGATGTCTAGGCTCTTTTTTGATCATGGCTTTCAGATAATCCAATAATTTTTAAATTCTCTCTCCAGGATCTATTTTCCAGGTCAGTTGTTTTTCCAATGAGATATTTCACATTGTTTTCCAATTTTTCATTCTTTTGGATTTGTTTTACAGTGTCTTGATTTCTCATAAAGTCACTATCTTCCAATTGCTCTATTCTAATTTTTAAGGAAGTATTTTCTTTAGTAAGCTTTTGGACTTCCTTTCCAATTTGGCCAGTTTTCCTTTTTAGGGCATTTTTCTCCTCATTAGCTTTTTGACCTCTTTTGCTATTTGGGTTAGGCTATTTTTTAAGGTGTTATTTTCTTCAGTAATTTTTGGGTCTCCTTTAGCAAGCTGTTGACTTGTTTTTCATGATTTTCTTGCATCACTCTCATTTCTCTTCCCAATTTCTCCTCTACTTCTCTTACTTGCTTCTCAAAATCCCTTTTGAGCTCTTCCAAGGCCTGGGACTAATTCATATTTTCCTTGGTAACACTGGATGTAGGAGCTTTAACTTTTTTTGTCTTCTTCTGGATGTATTTTTTGATCTTCTTTGTCACCAAAGTAAGATAATATAGTCTGACTCTTTTTGCGCTGCTTGCTCATGATCCCAGCCAATTACTTGAGTTTTAAACTCTTTGTTAAGGTAAGAGTCTGCTTCCAATGTAGATAATTTACTGTCCCAACCTTCGCGGGTTTATGCAGCTGTTTTCAGAGATACTTCTAGGGACCTGTAAATTTGCAATTCTTCCAAGGTGGTATGATAAGGGGCAAGATGTTACTCCTTTCCTGACCTGTGCTCTGGTCTATGAGTGACCACAAGCAGTATTTTCTGTCCAGGAACTGTGAGGAGGATTTGCTCTGCACCACCACTACAAGCTCCACCAAACCAGCACTCCTCCTTGACCCAGTATTGCCACCTAGAACTGTGACCCACACCCAAGCACAGGCAAAGTAAGAGATTCCTGCCACAGCACTGGCAAAGAGATCCCTGCAAGCTCCCTCTGACCAGCCATGGGATTCCCCCTCAGTCTGTGGACTGGAAGCTCAGGAAACAGCCGCCACTCTGGGGCTGAGGTCAGGACTTGGGGCTGGGACCTAGCTTCTCTGTCACAATAGAAACAGACTTTTCCCAGTGACTTCTAAGCTGTCTTCAGTGGTCTTGAGTTAAGCAGTCTGGAAACTGCCATAGCTGCCTGTGATTCAGTCCTCTGAGGCCTGCTCCAGGCTTCATGTGGCCTGCACACCCACACCAAACTGTGCTCCTCTCCCAGCCCAGCACAATGTACCTTTCTGATCTACCATCAAGGTTGTCTTGGGCTGGAAATTTGTTTCACTCTGTCTTTTTGTGGGTTCTGCTGCTTTAGAATTTGTTTAGAGCCATTTTTATGGGTATTTGGAGGGGTTTGGGGAGAGCTCAACCAAGTCACTGCTTTTACTCACCATCTTGGGCTTGCCCTCTACCCCCTCATTGCACCATTTGTAAAGATGATATGTTTTAAGGGTTTTTTTTCTTTCTGACATTCTTCTGACATACTTTTCAAGTAAGCAGAGTCCCCTCCATTCCATAATGTGATGTTTAATTTTTTTTAAAGATATTGGTAAAAGATATTTGGGCTATTTTCTAAGCCTTTGAAGCTAGCACACTGAGTCTCCCATCCTCTGTACTGAAATACAGGTAACTATTCAATTTTAAATTGGATCAATCATGTATCTCTTCAATTTTTTTTCATATAAATGATATTCAGAAAAGACATAGCAGATATTATTATATTAGTTTAAATTTTGGAACTGCATCCCTTGCAAAACAAAAATAACAAAAAAGCACAATTTTGTGTAAATTGTATGGCATTTTCAGTGAAGGGATATACCATGTTCACATTAGTATTTACTTCTCAGAGACTAATTCTTTTCAGAGGTAAAGAGAGATGGTCATTTTTTTTTTTAGCTTAAGTTTTCTAGCTGTCAGTAGAATATCTTTGTCACATAGCAATTTGTCTTCCTCATGACTACCTAAGCTTCCCTGTATCCTGATTTCCTGACTTTTAATTTATACCTAAGATCTCTAGTTATCTGTTGCATTTGATCTTTGGATTATTCTGTTCTTCTAGATTCAACTCAACATATCTTTATTGTTATTGTTACATAGCTGCCCAGTGTTTTGAATTTCTAGCTCCTTTCTCCATTACTAAATCTCCCCGCGCATCAAGTACTGACATCCTCTTTCCCCTGCTTTTGACATCCTTCCACCTGACAACTGGCTGTAAATTCATCACCTGTCACTGCAATGTATATAAACAATAACTAAAATCAGCACTATCATGTATGTAGAAAGAATAATGACTCTAGAGTCAAAGAATCTCTGTTCTAGTCTTGAGTCTCTCTCTTATTGCCTGTGTGACCTTGGTCATTGTCCACCTTGGCACTGAATTTACTGATTTGCAAAATGAAAGTTTTGGAATTAAATTGCTTTTGATGTTCCCTACAGATCCAAATATGTTATCATATATTTTATCAATAATTTAAAGTTTCTTTTAAAATGCTTCTCAACATAAATACCTAGACAGGCATATGTTTTAGGCTAAAAGGAAACTTTTGAGATATTTGATATTTGAGACTGTAGCCTTACTTGAGGGACTGAATCAGGAAGAGATATGCCAGATCTGGACTATAACCATACCAACATATCAATATAAGACAGAGATGGAAGATGCATGTAACCAATACATGTGCAATTGTTCTAAACAGTCATTCACCCAGCAGTCTCTATCTCATGCTGACCTCCCTAGCCTAAACTTCTAGTTTACACTTTCAGATTCCATATAAATAAATCCTTTGTTACAAGTGAATTCTATCAAACATTTAAAGAACAATTAATTCCAATACTACATAGGCTATTTGGGAAAATAGGCAAAGAAGTCTTACCAAATTTTTTTTTATTATACATATATGGTGCTGATACCTGTACCAGGAAGAGTCAAAACAGACAAAGAAAATTGGAGACCAATTTCCTTAATGAATATAGATGCAAAAATTCAAATAAAATATTAGCAAAAAGATTACAGCAACTTGTCACAAGATTAATATACTATGACCAGGTAGATTTATACCAGGAATGCAGGGCTGGTTCAGTATTAAGAAAACTATCAACATAATTGATCATATCAACAACAAAACTAACAGAAAGCACACAATCATCTCAATAGATGCAGAAAAAGCTTTTGACAAAATGCAACAGCCATTCCTATTAAAAGTACTAGAGAGCCCAGGAGTAAATGGAGTCTTCCTTAAAATAATAAGCAGCATGTACCTAAAACCTTCAGCAAGCATGATAGGGATAAGCTAGAAGCATTTCTAATAAGATCAGGGGTGAAACAAAGATGTCCATTGTCACCACTGTTGTTCAGTATGGCACCAGGAACACTACCTTTAACAATAAGAGAAGAAAAAAAATTGAAGTTATTACAATAGGCAATGAAGAAACAAAATTATCATTCTTTGCAGATGATATAATGGAATACTTATAAAATCCTAGAAAATCAAGTAAAAATCTACTTGAAATAATAAACAACTTTAGCAAAGTTTCAGGATGTAAAATAAACCCACATAAATCATTGGCATTTACCTAGATTAACAACAAAGACCAACAGCAAGAGAAAGAAAGAGAAAGTCCATTTAAAGTTACTGTAGACATTATAAAATACATAGAAGTTTGCCTGTCAAAACAAACCCAGGAACTATATGGATACAATTACCAAACACTTTTCACAGAAATAAAGTCAGATCTGAATAATAGGAAAAAAAATCTGTTGCTCATGGGTAAGCTGAGCTAATATAATAAAAATTAAAATTCTATCGAAATGAATTTACTTATTCAGTGCCATACCAAACTGCCAAAACTATTTTATAGAGCTAGAAAAAATAATAATAAGATTAATCTGGAAAAACAGAAGGTCCAGAATATCAAAGGAACTAATGAAAAGAAATGAAAGGGAATGTAGCCTAACCATACTAGATCTTAAATTGTATTATAAAGCAGCAATCATCAAAACTACTTGGTACTAGCTAAGAAATAGAGTGGTAGATCAATGGAATAGGTCAGGCATGCAATACATAGTAGTCAATGATTATAGTCATCTGCTATTTCATAAACCCAAAGACCTCAGCTTCTGGATTAATTGCTCACTATTTGACAAAAACTGCTGGGAAACTGGAAAAGAGTATAGCAGAAACTAGGCATGGACCAAAATCTCACACCAAAAACAAAATAAAGTCAAAATGGATTCATGATTTAGATATAAAGGCTGATACCATAAGCAAACTGAGAGAGTAAGGAATAGTTTACCTGTCAGATTCATGAAGGATAGAAGAATTTATGACCAGACAAGAAATAGAAAACATTATGAAATGCAAAATGGATCATTTTGATTACATTAAATTAGAAAGTTTTTTGCATAAACAAAGCCAATGCAACCAAGATTAGGAGGGAAGGAGAAAACTGGGAAAGAATTTTTACAACTAGTGTCTCTGATGAGGACCTCATTTCTAAAATATATAGAGAATTGAGGCAAATGTAGTCATATGAAAAAATGCTGTAAATCACTATTGATTAGAGAAATGCAAATCAAAACAACTCTGAGGAACCACATCACACCTATCAGATTGTCTATCATGATAAAACAGGAAAATGATAAATGTTGGAAGAAGATGCAGGAAAATCCGAGCTTTAATACATTGTTGGTGGGGTTGTGAACTGATCCAACCATTTTGGAGAGCAATTTGGACGTGTTGTAAGGAAGAATTAGAACCAACAGAAGGAACCACAAAAAGAGGAAACAAAACAAAATAGAAGGGAAAAAAAAGAGCAAATAGTGTGCTTCAATCTGCATTGAAACTCCCTAGTTCTTTCTCTGGATGTGGATAGCATTTTCCATATTGAGACATTTGGAGATGTCTCAGATCCTTGCATTGCTGAGAAAGGCTAAGTCTATCAACGTTAATCGTCACACAGCATGGGTGTTACTGCATATAATGTTCTCTTGGTTCTACTCACTGCACTCAGCATCAGCCTATACAAGTCTTTCCAGGTTTTTCTGAAGTCCGCCTGCTCATCATTTCCTTTTTTTTTCAGTTTTTTTAAAATATAAATTTATTTATTTTTAGTTTTCAACATTCCCTTCCACAAGTTTCTGAGTTCCAAATTTTCACCCCATCTCCCTCCCTCCCCCCACCCCAAGATGTCATGCATTCTGAATATCCCTTCCCCTACTCTGTCCTCTCTTCTATCTCTCTCCCCTTCTCTAATCCCCTTCCCCTTCTATTTTCCTGTAGGGCAGGATAGACTTCTGTACCCCATTTCCTGTATTTCTTATTTCCCAGTAGCATGTGAAAACATTTTCTTTAAACATATGTTTTTAAAACTTTAGGTTTCAAATTTTCTCTCTTCCTCCCTCCCCACCCACCCTCATTGAAAAGGCAAGCAACTCAATATAAGTTGTACATGTGCAGTTATGCAAAACACTTCCATAGTAGACATGTTGTGAAAAACTAACTCTATTTCCCTTAATCCTATCCTGCCCTCCCATTTATTCTATTCTTTCTTTTGACCTGTCCTCCTCAGAAGTATTTACTTCTGATTAACCCCTTTCCCAATCTGCCCTCCTCTCTATCATCCCCCTGCTCTCTTGTCCCTCCCCCTATTTTCCTGTAGGGTAAGACAGATTTCCATACCCAATTGAATGTGTATGTTATTCCCTCCTTAAGCCAAATCCTATGAGAATAAGATTCACTCATTCCCTCTCACCTTCCCCTGTTTCCCCTTCCACTGTAAGAGACTTTTCTTTGTTTTTTTTGTGAGATAATTTACCCCATTCTACCTCTCCCTTTCTTCTTCTCCAAATATAATCCTCTCTCATCCCTTAATTTTATTCTCCAGATATGACCCCTTAATCTTCAGCTCACCCTGTGCCCTCTATCTATCTACATATACATACATATAATTTTTTTCCTCCAACTACCCTGATACTGACAAAGGTCTCATGAGTTATAAATATCATCTTTCCATGCAGGAATGTAAACAGTTCAATCTTAATAAGTCTCTTATGATTTCTCTTTCCTGTTTACCTCTTCATGTTCCACTTGAGTCCTGTATTTGAAAGTCAAATTTTCTATTCAGCTCTGGTCTTTTCATCAGGAATGCTTGAAAGTCCTCTATTTCACTGAATGACCATTTTTTCAAAGGATTATACTCAGTTTTGCTGGGTAGGTGATTCTTGGTTGTAATCCTATCTCCTTTGCCCTCCGGAATATTATATTCCATGCCCTGCAGTCCTTTAATGTAGAAGCTGCTAAATCTTGTGTTATCCTGATTGTGTTCCACAGTACTTGAACTGTTTCCTTCTGGCAGCTGTAATATTTTCTCCTTGACCTGGGAACTCTGGAATTTGGCTACAATATTCCTAGGAGTTTTCCTTTGGGGATCTCTTTCAGGAGGAGATCTGTGGATTCTTTCAATTTCTATTTTGCCCTCTGGTTCTAATATATCAGGGCAGTTTTCCTTGATAATTTCTTGAAAGATGATGTCTAGGCTCTTTTTTTGATCATGGCTTTCAGATAGTCCAATAATTTTTAAATTCTCTCTCCTGGATCTATTTTCCAAGGTCAGTTGTTTTTCCAATGAGATATTTCACATGTTTTCTAATTTTTCATTCTTTTGGATTTGTTCTACTGTGTCGTGATTTCTCATAAAGTCACTATCTTCCAATTGCTCTATTCTAATTTTTAAGGAAGTATTTTCTTCAGTAAGCTTTTGGACTTCCTTTTCCATCTGGCCAATTTTGCTTTTTAGGGCATTTTTCTCCTCATTGGCTTTTTGGACCTCTTTTGCCATTTGGGTTAGGCTATTTTTTAAGGTGTTATTTTCTTCAGTATTTTTTTGGGTCTCCTTTAGCATCACTCTCAGTTTTTCCTTACTCTCTAACTTGCTTCTCAAAATCGTTTTTGAGCTCTTCCATGGCCTGGGACCAATTCATATTTTTCTTGGAGGCTTTGGATGTAGGGGCTTTGACTTTGTTGTCTTCTTCTGGTTGTATATTTTGGTCTTCTTTTTCACCAAAGTAAGATAATATAGTCTGACTCTTTTTGCACTGCTTGCTCATGATCCGGCCAATTACTTGAGTTTTAAACTCTTTGTTAAGGTACGAATCTGCTTCCAATGTGGAGAATGTACTGTCCCAAGCTTCAGGGGTTTGTACAGCTGTTTTCAGAGATACTTGTAGGGACGTGTAAATTTTCAGTTCTTCCAAGGTGGTATGATAAGGGGCCAGGTGTTTACTCCTTTCCTGGCCTTCGACTACAAGTACTCCTTTCTGTCCTGTAACTGTGAGGAGGGGCTCCTCTCCACAATCACTACAAGCTCCACCAAGCCAGTGCTCCTCCTCACCCCAGCACCACTGCCCAGAACTGTGGCCCGGATCCAAATATGGGCAAAGGAAGAGATTCCTGCCTCAGCACTGGCAAAGAGATCCCTGCAATCCCTCTCTGATCAGCCACTGGATTCCCCCTCAGTCTGTGGGCCGGAAGCTCAGGAAGCAGCTGCCCCCCCACAGGGCCACGCTCTTGGGGAATGGAGCTGAAACCCCGCCTTCCTTTCTCAGGCACCGACAGAAACAGACTTTTCCCACTGACCTTCTAATTTGGCTTTGGCATTGGTGGATTGAGGAGTCTGGAAACCTCCACAGCTGCCCGAGATTCAGTCCTCTGAGGCCTGCTCCAGGTTTGCTGCAGCCTGCGCGCCCACACTGTGCTGCACTACCAGCCCGGCGTGACACACCTTTCTGATCAATCATCCACGTTGTCTTGGGCTGGAAAGTTGTTTCACTCTGTCTTTTTGTGGGTTCTGCTGCTTCAGAATTTGTTTAGAGCCATTTTTTATGAGTATTTGGAGGGGTTTGGAGGAGAGCTCAAGCAAGTCACTGCCTTCACTCCGCCATCTTGGCTCCGCCTCTCCTCATCATTTCTTATAGAACAACAGTATTCCATTGCACTCATATACTACAACCTGTTCAGACATTCCCCAGTTAGTGGGCATGCCTTCAATTTCCATTTCTTTGCCACTATAAAAAGAGCTGCTATAGATATTTTTGTACATATGGGTCCTTTTCCCATTTGTATGATCCCTTTGGGATACACCCATAGAAGTGCTATTGCTGGGTCAAAGGCATAATCACACAGAGTTAGTGCACAATACCCTTAATAGCGGATTCTGTGGACTACAGTGGTGAGCTCAATGGAATGTGCATCAATCTAAACCTTGTCTTGAATGCCTTGTCCATGTCCTCCCATGGATCCTCCAAAGAGAAGCTACCCAATGTCCTAGAGTTATTCCACCAGATTGTATTATATTTCATTTTGCTCTCATACCATTTGATCAATCCACTTGCTTCCCTTCCACCAGCAATCCCTTCAGCTTTGTTAATTAGCCAGGGTATCTCCTTTTTCAAATCATATATTTATTAATTAATACTGCTTACACCACTTCTACCAAATCAGTCATAATTGGAAATGTGCCACACACTACTAATAGCTACACTGCTTCTATTTATTGTACTTTGCATTTCTTATACCTTTGATTCAGAGATTCTGGGGGTTTTTTTTGTTTGTTTGCTTTTTAAGATTTACAGCCATATTGCATCATCAGGAGAACATTTGTGTTAAAAGGGCAGAAGAACATTTGCAATAAGGGGAATAGGTTGGAATCATTAAAACCACAACAGATTTTTCCAAGTGCAATCAATCTTACTTATTATCTTCTAACAATTCAATTTTGGAAACCAACTAAATGTCTGTCTAAATTATATGTCCCAAATACATATTCTATTTCACTATTTCAACTAGTCACCCAACTCATTTAATAGTCCAGGCAATAGATTTTTTTTAGCCATTTGGTTTTTCCTCTGAGTCATTTGATTAAAAGTCTAAATAGGCCTTTTAATGATATGCAATGTAATCAGCATGACTTTGCCTACAAAATGAGGGTCTCATCATCTATAAGGAATCTCTGTTCCATTTAAACCTTAAATAAGACATCCTCTTTGACAGTGAATACTTTTCTCAAACTTTAGTCTCACTTTTATTTATTTGAATTCATGTTATTAATGAAAGGGTCATTGAATAGCTTGTGGTATTTATTAAAAAAAATGTTATATTAATATAGACAAGAGAGACTCAGATTTGAAGAGATCCTTGAAAATTAAATTTTCTCTTACTCATTCAAATGGTTTTTTTTGAAAAATAATATCCACAAATAGTGAACTGTAAATCCAGCAGAATCATCTATCAATAGCATGACCATAAAGATGTGTTCTGCTGTAGAAAACATATGTGGACGTCTTGTTCCTTTCTCATTCATTCATCAAGGATGCTTTTGACACACAGATCAGAAAATGATATCCTTTCAAAGATCTTTTCAGGTAATAACAATATCCCTCAAACTTTTATTATCTTTCTCTCAGAAATTTCACAAAAGATTTTGTTAAATAAGAAATTTTGCTTAATGGCCAATGATTTTAATTGTACCACCTTCAACATGAATTTCTTCAGTATTTATTTGGACTAGTTCAACTACTCTTCAAAACAACGTATTTTTTAAGTGTTATTTCTCCTCTCTTATAGAGCATATGGAAGGATAATATCATAGAACTATAGGATCATAGACCTAGACCCTGAAGGAACCAGAAAGGTTACTTAGTCCAATGCCCTCATTTTGCAGATATGAAAACTGGTACCAAGGGAGACTAAATGTTTTGACAAAAGTCACATAGATGGTAAGTATAATAAGTATTACTTAAACTCGGACTCCCAAGGAAGTTTACTTTCAGCTGGGCCACATTGATGTATATTAGGATCTAAATCGATGATTATACTGTCATTGATAATAAACATGGATCATTATAGAAATGCTAAAATGAATATCATCTATTTTCTGCCTATTTTTCATCTTATTGTCAGCATAATCAATGAATGCTTTTTGAATGATATAACTTAGGTCTCAAGCCAACTTTCTGTAGATATTATTTGAACTTCATAATTTCCCCTAGATTTATCAAGAAATACTCTTCCATTATCCTTCCTCATAATTTGAATTTGACTTTTGATTCTACATTGATAGCTCCTTTGGCTGCTATGTTTCTCTGCTTGGCAAGGAGGTTGAATGTTTGCTGTTTGATACAGTTTGTGGGCATATTTGGCTGACATGTCAAGTTGGCTACTTTTTATCTGTTAAATTACTATTTTTTTGGCAACTGTGGTTAATTTACTTGCCCAGGTTCACATAGCTAATAGTTGTCAAGTGTTTGGTCTGAGGTAGGATTTGAACTCAGGTCCTCCTGACTTCAGGGCCAGTGCTTTATCCACTGTGCCACTTAGCTGCCCCAATCTGTTAAATTTCTTACAGAAATAGGAATGTTTTACTTTTTTTTTCTTCTGACCCTTATAGTTTTCACTACCATCAGCCTTTTGAATAGGACAGGTTAGAATTGGTGCAGATTCACATCGAATTCTTCCTATGTTTGTTCTTTAATTTAATATTAATTTTGACCCTTTTTCGGTCAAGTTCTTGGTCTGATGGTACATAGGCAACTAAGTTTGATAAGACTCCAAAATCAGTAACTACTCATTTCCATTTGTTAAAATATAGTTGCTCTATTTGATGTTCATTTTCAACATTTTACCTGTATTCTAACTTGACATGTATGTTGTGCCACTGGCATTTTATAAATCTTATGTATATAAGTGCCATACTTTGTGTATTAAAGAGAACATCCACACTCAGTGAAGTACTAGGGTGGATAAATGGCACCCATAAACTATTTCTGTTATTTTAGTAAACAAAGCAGTAAAATTCATTAACGAACCAATATTTATTGGTCATCTGCCTTGAATATCCATAATAATTGGGGATCTAAATAAGTATGAAATCTAGCCCCTGCCCTTAGGTAGCTTGCAATCTGCTTAAGGATATAAGCACATTAAAATTAAATAATACAGAACAACAATATGTCAAAACTCAAGCAGATTACACAAAGTATTACATGACTAACTAACAAATGAATGGCAGAGTAGATAAGCACTATGCATTCAGACAAGGAAAAGACAAATCATTGTGAGCTGCAGGGGGCTTGAGAAGGTTTCACAGAAAAGATGATAATGAAGCTGAAATTTTTAGGATAAGTAGGATTTGACCAATCAGAGAGGAAAGGAAATGGAATTGCCTTACCTCACCCTCAAACTTTAGGTATTTTGATATGTCTAAGACAAGAGCTTGACTCTAGGTCAGATACAGACAATTTGCTAATTATTCAATCAGCTTGAAAGGATCTAGTGAAAGTAAGTTTACACCTTTGAGTTCAGTTAATTAATGCAGTGAAGGAGTCTGTGTAAGGCAGTGGCTAATTTAAAACATGTACAAAAACTGGGAACTAGGTCTACACAGCCTAGATACACATTTACAAAGACATACCACTCTATCAAATGAAAAGGATCTCTTTAATGGACAAACTTTAAACTCTTTTTGGAAAAAAAAAACAGCATGAGTTTTCAGTGAGAAAAGGAAGAGAATATGTAATGCAGCTTTTGGGAAATTCAATTAGCCCCACATTTTAATGCATTTATCTGCTTTCTCAGATCTAGAGGAATCTGAAAGGCAGACTACATTATTCTCCTGTAGTCTGACAGACACACAATATCCAATTGCCAACACAGGCAAAGAGAATCTTTCCTTTTAAAGTTCTTCATTTCATTTACGTATTAATGTGGACTTTTTCATTTGAAGAACTCAGATTATTTCATTAACTTTCATTTAATAATCTTCATTTTAATCTCAAAATGTAAATGATAGGAGTATTTGCTTGTTTAATTATTAGTAGAATTGAGGACCAAGAAAATACAGGGCATCACAAAGTCTTAATTACTAAGATTTGGGGGGTGGTCTCTATGATAAGGAGCCTTTATTATCCAAGGGAAAATTGAAATTCTTAAAGAGTAATACAAAGTTTTAATTTACACCTATTTAGGCTACCTGAATCAGGTTCTTGGGTTCAATGGAATTAAAAAGCATCTGAAAAGCCAAAACTAAAGAATCAGGAAGTGGGATTTCACAGCATATAAGACTAAATAATGCTTGGACATTTTCTATGCCTCATAACCACACATTATAAATTTTCTGGAAAAATCCTGACATCTGCAAATTTTCAAATGGCTTTAAAGTTATTATGTTTCATACACAATAATTGACTTAAATCATAAATACATATGTGTACATGCAAGTATACAATATGCACATATATGTGTTATACATACATACATATACATGTACATACATACATACACATGCAACCATGGATTTGGAGCAGAAAAGAACATCAAAGACCTTCTAGTCTGCCCATGGTCTCCCAGGTAATTGGGAGAGCTGGGTTCAAACAAATCCACTGATTTCAAATCCACTCTTCTTCCCATTGTACCATTATACAAGTAGCAAAAATAATGTGTGTAACACAGCACATTGAGAGTCACAAAATGTAGAGAATCACAGGCCAAGAACACATGTTGATTACTCAAAACACTGTGTATGCATTTGTCTATAATATGTACAACTCTGACTCTAACCATAGCATAGGTGCATGTGTCACAGATGTTAAGTTATGGGTGATTTGGAAATTGCCTGATATGTAAACACTTAAATCATATCTTCACAAGAATTTCCTAATAGAGAGTGTCTACACTAGGTGACCTTTACTCATCAGCAGCTAATATCTTATTTTAACTGCTATCAACCGGTTGTTACTGTCACATGAATATCTACCTGTGGAAGTAATGAACCAAGCCACTCTTGTTATTGTCATTATTACTTATTGTATCACTATTACTTATTATATGGCATAACTATAATGAAATCATCATTTTGGGACATTCCTTGCCAAAGTAGAAAATTTTGGCATTAACTATGATCTGTTATCATCTTTTTGCTTGCATGTTAGGTTAATAGTTTTCTTTGAAGCTTAGCCACTAATATCCCCACAAATTTGCATGAAAAAATTTCAGCAGATTTTTATTTTCTCTCTTAGTAACATCTACATAAAGGTCCCCTAACCCAGCAATTCACTTACCAGTAGTATCTCTCAAGTCTGTTCTAGCAATATTTACTTGTCCAAACTCAACAGATTTTTTTGTCTCAAGATAATAGCAACTTCCCAATGTCTTTAGGCTAATTAGGAGAATCATGCCAACCTCAGCTTCCCTCCAGATAATAGGTACCTAAAACTAAAGCTGCTAAATGTCCTAAATGGATGCTAAAGGAAAGTTGTATCAAAGGATATAAATTACTGTAGAAAATACTTGTTCATAAACCAGGAACAGTGGATAATAGATATAGAGCTGGCAAGGACCTCAGAATCTTTCTAATCCAACACCTCATTTTATAGATGAAGAAACTGAAGCTCTAGAATATTACATGATTTGCCCAAGATGACACAAATAGTAAGAATCAGAGGTCAGATTTAATCTTAGGTTCTGTGACTTGAAAGTATTAGTGGTTGTTTTGTTTTGTTTTTTAGTTTTGTTTACCCACTGTACCACACTGCTTTGGATGTTTCATGGACAATTAGCAATCAGAAAAAAAAAAACTGTCTATGAGTCCAGGAATGTGGGACCTATTCAGTTAGCACTTTTGAATTGTCAAGAATTGAAGATCAGGGGCTTTATTGATAAAGGGTGACGACAGAAGCAAAGTTACTGTGTTGTGTTCTTTATCTTCTCCTCTACATAAACAAAAATAATCCAGCCTAAAGTTACATTTCTGCTAGAGGCTTGTCCTTCCATTTTCACATGGATATTGGTGCTTGACTCAGCATTGGGGAAACTGGTAATGGTCTCATGCTCCCCAATATTGAGACCTACTGAGGGGGTCCTTGGAAGCATGTCTTTTGTCTGCACCCACTTTTCATGTAAGATACAACTAATTTTAATACAAATCCTTTAATAAACTCCCCTGGAATATACATTAGTTTTGTGTTAGGTTTTATTTTTATCTTTTATTGCTTAAGAGGTAAACTTTTGGGGTATGGGTGAGGAAATCCAATCATCTCTCCAACCTTCTAAATTGATCAAATGAACTTGGAAAAAATAGGTAAGATACTATTTATGTTCCAGTGATGATTGAATGTGTTTAAAGTCACTCTTCATGAGAACATTAAGATCCTCAAAAGAAACAAAACTTTTGAATTAATCCTCTCATTGAATGTTACAATAAAGAGGTCATTTCACTGATTAACAACATTAAGGGATTAGAAAAGTCATAGGTGACCATTAAAACTGTAACATCTCTCCTGACAATCCAAATGAATTATTCATTGGCCTGCCAATGAATATTTGGGAAAAATTGGAATAAGCAATTGTTGAATTAGATGAGTTCTTCAAGCAAGTTTGCATAAAATGCATATCATCAAATTCAAAAGTAGGATGAAAATGTAGTGTAGTAGTGATTAAAATAACTGAAGATATTGTATTTTCAGAATTTTTTTATTATGGAGTTTTCTAATTCTTGACATACAATTTTATTCTTTTCAATGAAAGTGACTTGAATTATAAGTGTGACTTAGTTTTTGTGCTTTCACCGGAGTTTTCCTGTAGGTAATTTTATAAATTAGAAAAATAAAATCCTCTGAGATTATGCATATAATTTTCAGTATGGAAAATATAATCAACATGCCCTTCCTGGAAAGTCTTTTCCCTATTTCTGGCTTCATGTATTCCCTATTTTATGGTCCATAGTTTAAACCTTCTCTGCTCTCCTTGGGTGGGAACTACCTTTTGGACTTAACATAACACTTTCAATTATATTAAATAAACATTTGTTATAGCTCCTGCCCCTGAAGTCAGTGGGAGGATGCAATATGCAGAAAATTAACTATGAAGCATAATAATAATGTTAAGATGACTTTAAAGATGTATAAAACCAAATGCTATGTTTGGTCAGAGCAGGAATATTCCTAAAAATTGTTGACATGAGAAATATAATTTAAGTTGGACTTTACAGTGTAAGAAGAGAATAGTATGAACAAAAACATGAACACTAGAAAGTGAAGTATATATGCAGAGTGATAGCATCTATAGTAGTAGCAATAGTAATAGCAATAGAGGTAGTAGTAGTAGTAGTAGTAGTAGTAGTAGTAGTAGTAGAAGTAGAAGTAGCAGTAGCAGTTGTGGTAGTGGTGGTGATGGTGGTGGTAGTAGTAGGGGTAGTCACCATCATTACCATTATTGTCATCACAAGACAATTCATCCAATAATAGAGGAAAGCAATATGATATATCTCAAGTACTTCAATATTTCAAAAGAATTGTCATTTCACAGTGGGCATTCCCTCCAGTGGTCCATATCTTCTTAATCCCTGCACAACTTAGGAGACGGTTTCATGATTTGCTACGAACAAAAATAAAAGTCATGATAGGTGCCCAATCTTTATGAAAGAAACTTCTCCAAACTTAGCAAGACTAATTCTTGAATAATTCACAGCATCCATTAAAAGTTTGAGAGGATCTGCTAGATTTGGACTCTATTATGTGCCTATATCATGTTACATTATTATTGCTAACATCTATTATATATTATTATTAATATTATATCTTAACAATTATATAATTGTTAATGGCTTGAATATACATGTATACCTATGCATACACAAGCATATATACATATACACACATATGTATGCATTGCTTTGAGAAAAGAGCTTTATATATGTTGGCTCATTTGATCCTCACAACTACCATGTGAGGTAGGTGCTATTATTATAATATTCATCTTACACATAAGGAAACTAAGGTACAAAAAGGTTGAGTGACTTGGCCAAGGTCACATAGCTAGGGAGTACGTGAGGCAGGATTCAAACTCAGGTCATCGTAACTCCAAATCCAAATCCAAACTTAACTCCAAAAGAGAGAACTTATAGTTATTTGAATACATGCTGCATCTTTCTATTAGGTTATTAACTCTGTAAGGGCATTAATTATATCTTAAGCTAATTTCTGTACCTCTTTCTGACCTAGCATAGTGGTTTGAGTAACTTAAGGTGTTATGTTAATAAGTTTTTGTTGAAGTGGAAAAGAAAAGGGCTTTCACTTGAGGATGGTATGATATAGTAGAAAGAAAGGATGTTGGATTCAGAATCAGAAGACCTGGGTTTGAATCCTACCATTGCAAGTTTCAACCAATGTGATGGGTTGTCCTTTACACTGTGAGCTTCTTTAGAAAGAGGACTATCTTTGCCTTTCTTTGTATCCTCAGCATTTAATAGGATACCTTGTCACCTGTTAGGTGTGTAATAAATGCCAGTTAACTGACTGGACAAATCATTTGATTTCTCTAGGCTTCAGTTTTCTCATCAGTAAAATAATGTGGTTGCACTAGGTAGCTTATAAAGTTCCTACCATTTCTAAATGTAAGTGATATAAAGGCTAGAGCTCTGGACTAGGAATCAGGAAGATCTAGTTTCAAGAAGCTTATTAACTATGTGACTTAGAAAGTCACTTCACCTTTGCCAACCTGTGCTTCCTCATCTGTAAAATGGAATTCAAATACTGTATGTAAAATGCTTTGCAAATCTTAAAATGCTCTATAAATGTGAGCTATCATTAAATCTAAGGTCGTATTATTTTAAAATAGGACATCAAACCTGAAATAAGCAAACAAACAAAAAAGCAACAATTATACCCTGCTTCTAAAATATTTAAGAGCAAAGGTTTTTTTGTCTCTGAGCCTAGCACTCTATCCACAATAAACATTATAAATGATTCAAATCTATGCAAAGATTTTTGTGTCTAAGTTGAGGTTTTTAAGGACAAAACATCACCTCGTGTTTTATTCTCTTCAACTACAATTATACTTCTATCTTTTTTCTTTTTCTAGCACACTGTTATCACTTCAATAAGTAGTTAGAATGTATTTCCTTCTCAAGATAGCAGATAGGCCCTCAAGGTCTCTGTAAACAGTAATTTTTGCTTATAGGCATTATTTCCAAGAAGTCCTAACTTCTTAGTCAAACTTTCCATAGTTTTCAGAAGACAAAAATTATGTATCTATTGTTTTTCTCATTCTTCTATCTGAAATAAACTAAATCTAAGACAAATATGTGCTATATATTCAGTGACCACCCTCTCCTGGAAACTCTCATCTATCTGGGTTTTTACAGCATTGTTCTTATTTCTTTTTCTACTTATCAAACAGGCATTCTCAGACTCCTTTGTTGAATCTTCACCTGAATTATATCCCTTATTATAGGTATGCCTTAAAGGGGCATATACTAGGTCTGGTTTGTCTTCCTTACTGTATTTGCTTTTGATGACCTCACTAACTTCCGCAGTGTCAATTATCTTCCTAACTCAGATCTATATATGCAATTCTTATCTCTGTACTAAACTGACTATTGAATATTTCCAAATGAAGGTCTATTTGCATCTCAAATTCAATATGTCCTGCCCTTCTGCCTTCTGTTTATTTCTACCACTACTCCAGTCATGCTGATCTATATCTTGCCACTGGACCCAAAGTAGCTCTGGAGGAGAAAGTGAGATTAGTGACTTTGCACAGCCCTCCCTCACTTAAATTCAATTCACTTGCATGTCATGACATCACCTCCCTGATGTCATGGTGAATGACAAAAAGCAACAACAATTCACCACCACTACCCCCCACACCTACTCCCCACATACCACTTTTCATCTTCTGCTCTTCATTATGGTAATTAGATCATTATATACCTTGCTTCTCAAAAGGACACTATCAATCAGCTACTAGTGGATCAACTCACTGTTCCTGTAATTCCCCAAACCAAAACTTACCTTTGTCACTACTTCACTATATCAGTGTTTCCTTCCTTCATAGAATGTAAGTCTCAAGGGAGGAACTCGCACTTTTATGTTTATATCCAGAGATCATACCATGTCATTCCACTCTTCAATGAATGCCAGTGGATGTTGATTATCTCAATATCGTGAAATGTTTTGAATTTGAAATGCTTCACAACTGTCTCCAATATTGCAGTTCCATTTTGTTACAATGCCCTTTCACCTGTTTTGTGGCATACGAATTTGGTCTTCACGCACATTCTTTTTCCCACCTCCCTGCCTTTGTCTGTCCAATCTGTCCTGTCTGGAATGTCCTCCTTCTTCACCTTCATCTGCTAGAATCCATAGTTCTTTTTCAAGAGCCAGATAGATCCAATGTCACTTCCTATCCAAGACTTTTTCAGATTTCCCCTGGCTGCTAGCACCTCCATGCCTTGAAATGTCTTTTTATTTATTTCACATATATTTTGCATGATTTTTATTTGTGTACCTGAATGTTGTCTTCCCAAATAGTCTCTCCCTTTGAGAAGATTTCATCCTGTTTCATTTTTGTCTTTGTATACCCTAGTACCAAGAACAATGTCTGAGACACAGGAGTTATTTAATAAATTATCAGAAATTGATTCCTTTTTAATATGGCCCTTTAATTTTTTCTTTTGGTAGCAAAGAGCTGGAAACTAAGTAAATGACCACAGATTGGGGAATGGCTAAACAAATTGTGACACTTGAATTTCTTGGAATATTCCTGAGCTCTAAGAAACTGACTATGAAGAATTCAAAGAGGATTGGGAAGACTTGTATAAATTTATATAGAGTGACGTAAGCTGAGCTAGGGAAACAATATATATGACTATGAAATAACGCAAATGAAAGGGATAACAACAAAATGAATGATGCATAATTATCATGACCAAGAATGGCCCCACAGAAGAGATAAGAATACATGTCTCTATTCCTTCTCTTGTGTGGTGGGGAGCTGTGGGTGAAGAACATTGCATACACAGAGTAGCCGAAAGACTTAGTGGAATTTCAAGCTTTAATACCTTCAAACTCCACTGACTTTTGGTACACTGTTGATACACTAATGAATTTTGCTGAACTACTTTCAATTCCATTCATTCTCCTCCTTCTCTTTGTCCCCTTCTCCAGCCCCTTTTTATATACAAAAGATCTTTATGGGTCCCCTTCTACATGGGAGATATTTTAGAATAAGAAGGTATGGCCAGTAAAATGATTATATGTCAATATAATTTTTGAGGAGAGTTAAAGGAGAAAGGGAACAAGCATTTGTTAAGCACCTACTATATGACAGGCACCACAATATGTATTTAATAAATATTATCTCATTTGATCCCCATGACAACCCTGGGAAGAAGGTGCTATAATTATATTCATTTTAGATGGGGAAACTGAGGTAGACAGAGGTTAAAAGACTTGCCCGAGGTCACACAACTAGTATCAGAGTCTGGATTTGAACTCAGATCTTCCTGACTCTAGGCCCAGCACTCTACCCAGTGTGCCACCCATTTGCCTTTGCGAAAAGGCATACAACAGAGCAAGAATATAGGGAAAATAGGATATTAAAATGCAGATATGATATAAGAAAGATGAGTTATGTTTTATGTGCATATCAGAATTAAAATAGAGTGACTTGCTGTCAGAGTTGTTAGAGTTGACTAAAGTAAGAAACACTGTTATTATGGTCATTTTAGCACAATGTTGTATTGCTTCAAGATTTGCCCAAAGGTTAAATTAAGCAGTATCTTTAGGGATCTCAGTTTTTTTTAAGGTGACCAGCAAGGTCTATACCAGTCTGCCTATACCAGTCTTCCTTAGACTATCATGGAAGAAGGATTATAATATCTCAGAAGGGAAATAATAATCAGATTGGACTATGTTATATATGAATATAAGGATTTAACTTAAAACCCACATTTGTTTGACAACATGATGCTGCATATCAAATAACTCATTTATCTTTGTTGTTAAAATAATGCTGCAATTTGGAGAACACTGATAAGGCAAAACTTCGTAAAAAGACATTTTGCTCAATTTGCCAAGAATAGCAAACCTCCATTATAAATGGAAATTAAGTATTTCTTAAGGTTTGGCTACATTTATACTTCCTACAGCATTTTCCAAAGGGGAACAAATGTTTGACTTCACATCAATGTGTAGCTTAAAGAGAAGGTGGGTCCATGCCAATGGATTTTTCAGGTTACAAGTATTAGAATCTCACTGAGTTCAGGGATGTGGTAATTCTTTTCTGAGATGTTCAAGCTAAGGCTGAAAGAAGTATACTGAGCCTCAGTTGGTTCCTACATAACTAATCCCTCTCAAACTCCAAATCCACTTGGATATTAATGCCATAAGAAAATGAGTACATTGACCTCCACTGTCTGAGATTGTATTTGTGAAACAGTTTAAAGAAGCTCATAACTGTATGCTTATTAAAGAGATGAAGGGATTAAAATGTTTCTTCTAAGCCATGGGGCTCTTTTATGGTTGTTTGAGAAAAAAATAAGTGTTGTATAAGAAAGCAATTTATGCAGTCTTTTCAGTGATGTTGGTGCCACAGCAGGAGCATAAGAATAACCCTTTTGTACAGAAGGTTTCATAAGAAAGACAAATTTTGTTAGTCACCAGAGTAACCAAAAGTACAATCTAGAAAATAAGTGGCTAAAATTACATATTGTTAATTAATTCTGCATAGATACTTAAATTTATTGTAGCATAAATTGCATATGGAGTAATATTTAGAAGATTTTTGAAATTTCATTATTAAAGAATAGTAGATCCCTATGAGAGACAGCATGATATAGTATCTGGCCTCAGAGCCAGAAAGACTTGGGTTCAAGTCTTGCCTTTGACACAAACTCATTTAATGACCCTGAGCACCTGCCATTACTCTAAGAAAAATACTGAGAGTATGAGTTCCAAAGTAAAGTCTAATGATGATCTAAACTGATAAAGGATATTTCATCATTTAACAGTTCCAATAAATTTACAGGCCCAGGGTCTATCTCTATCCCTTAGATCTGCAGATTTGAATTTGCAATGGCTATCAGAGGGTCCCTAGTTTGGCTCCTTTATTTTATAGATGAAGAACTGAGGCACAGAGAGGTTAATTGATTTGTGCAAGATCACACAAGTAATAAATAGAAAGCCAGTATTCAAACCATGTTGCTCTCACTCTGGATTCATTATTCTTTCCAGTGTAACACTGACCCACTACCCCCCATTGTTTGAAGGCCAGGTTCATTACATTTCACACTTCTCCAGTGTTTTATAGTAGCTGAAAGGGGTTTCGGGGACTTAGGCTTTGCCACTGGCTCCAATATCCACAAAGGTATTCGCTTAAATGTAGGGGGATCTTCTATATCCAAGAACCTCTTCAATATTTAACAGGTAAGCTTTTTTGAAGAAATATATACTTTAACAAATATGCCTCAAAGAATATGGGGCACAATCACCTACTCTGTCTCTGACAAGGGGAAAGAGATTTAGTTCATATTTTAGTTCAGTTCCCATGTAATGCAGTTCCAGGTCCAAGTCCAAAGTCACCCTTGTGTTTGAGCACTAGGTGCTTTGGCATTCCCTGCTGGGCTGGCTGGTCACTACATCACACGTAGAATCTTGGCTCCAAGGGTCTGATAGGGATTACTACCAGTACCTAGAAACTGAGAGGGACCAATGTAATAGAAGAAATAAAGGCCCATTTCTCAGAGCCACAGGGTACAAAGGAAAGCTGGGGAAGGAACTTTACACCTTCTCTTCTCTCTGGTGTAGTTCACATGACCCATACTGAGAGTAAGCCTTTACCCTCTCTGGATGCCAAGGAGAAAAGAGAGCATGGCTGTTCCGGTCTGGTAGTTTTAAAGAAAGCCTATTCTGACTACATAATTAATCAAAAGAAGCTACAGCCATTCAAATGGTTGGAAGGCACATGATGTTTCCATGCTAGGTGATTTGGGCATGCTCCCAAAACCCCATTATACCAGAATATCATTAATCACATGATATATTATCATGTCAGTTACCAAATTGCTTTAAATGGAGTCGCTATTCTTTCCATTCATAAAACAATTAAACTACAGACATTTATTAAGTCTACAATGTCCAAGATGCTGTGCTACACCCAGAGGGAGATACAAAGTTAACTTCTGCCATCAAAGAGTTATAATCCAGTAAGGGTAAGAAGGATGATAAAAAATATACACAAATAATTCTGTAAATGCATGAGAGAAATAGAAACAAAACAAGTACATATTATGAGAGGTCCAAGAACGGAAAAAAAAATATTTCAGTCCAGGTGTAGTTAGTGCATGAGGATCTGAGACGGGGATGAGGTAGCCTATGAGATTGGCATAGAAGGATGGAAAGCACTTTCAAAAAGAATAGTTTTAGTACCAACTAGGTAGTTTGGGTAGATAAAAAGAAACTATGGTCCCATTACCATAGGAATGTAAAAATCTAGTTACAAAGAGAAGCCATGTAGAGTAGTAATCACAAAATAAACTAAAATGTGATAAGGATTTTGAGACTTTAACAATAATGTGATCAAATGCTGTGGGGTTTTAGAAGAGGTGATATTTTGTGGATGGGTTTTCAAGAAAGGTGACACAGAGGCACTAGGATATGAGCAAGGATAGATTTTTACAGAAGTAGAATAGATTGCTCAAGATTCATGATGTTTCTGTTGTTTGTTATATTATGTTGTTTTTTGTTTTTGTTTTTGTTTTTTTAACTGAGAAACCAGTGGTTAACACTGCTCTACAATGAAAGTATAAACTGTTTATTTAGCCTTTAGTTTTCTTAGATTCCCCTAACTATTGAATCATTCATTTGGGTTTTGTTCTGTATTTTCCCCTAACCAAAATTTCTAATGCTCTTTTAATTTCTGGAGCAAACTCCTTCTACATTTTGTCACCTTTCCTTTTTACATGGAAGTAGAAAGAAATTGCCTTCTGTCCTTCCTTCTATTTTTCTATCCTCATGCTTTATGGGAAAGAAAAGGGGAAGTGAGAGAGGAGGGGAATACTAAATGGCCAGCTGAGTCCTTAGTAAGATTCATTTACATCTCAGTACAAATGGAAGACTGTTGGTCTCTGAGAGTTCTATATGATTTAGGAAACCTCAACTAGAATTTTTATATTCATAAATAGAGAAATCATTCTAGGCCAGGAAAGGCAAGAATAATGGCATAGAAGCAAAAAGATGGGTTGGAAGCCAACTGTGAAGACAAACTGAAACAACTATAAAGGTATGAAACAGAAGAAAATATACTAGTTTAGTGTCAGAGGTCCTGCATTCAAATTATGGTTGTTACATTTCCTACCAGCAAGAATTTGATTAAGTCCCTTCACTTTTCTGTATTTCATTTTCCTCATCTGTAAAATGAGGGCATTAGAATAGACACTTTAGAGGTCTATCAAAGTTAATCATCACCCAATGTTGCTGTTACTGTGTACAAAGTTCTCCTGGTTCTGCTCACTTCACTCAGCATCAGACCACACAAGTCTTTCAAGGCTTTATCTGAAGTCTGACTGCTCATCATTTCTTATAGCACAATAGTATTCTATTACATTCATATACCTCAGCTTGTTCAGCAATTCTTCAATTGATGGGCATCCCCTTAATTTCCGATTCTTTGCCATGACAAAAAGAGCCGCTATAAATATTTTTGTACATGTGGGTCTTTTTTTACAATTTTGATGATCTCTTTGGGATACAGCCCTAGAAGTGGTATTGCTGGGTCAAAGGGTATGCATAGTTTTATAGCCCTTTTGGCATAGTTACAAATTGCTCTCCAGAATGGTTGAGCAGTTCACAACTCCACCAACAATGCATTAGTGTTCCAGGTTTCCCCACACCTTCTCCAACATCTATCATTTTCCTGTTTTATCATGTTGGCCAAAGTGATAGGTGTGATGTGGTACTTCGGGATTGTTTTGATTTACATTTCTCTAATCAATAGTGATTTAGAGCATTTTTTCATATGACTATAGAAGGCTTTAATTTCTTCATTTGAGAACTGTCTGTTCATATTCTTCGACCACTTATCATTTGGGGAATGACTTGTATTCTTACAAATTTGACTTAGTTCTCTCTGTATTTTAACACTGAGGCCCTTATGAGAGACACTGGTTGCAAAAATTCTTTCCCAATTTTCTGCTTCCCTCTTAGTCTTGGTTGTATTGGCTTTGTTTCTGTAAAAACTTTTCAATTTAATGCAATCAAAATTATCCATTTTGTGTTTCATAATGATCTCTGTCTCCTGTTTGGTCATGAATTCTTCTGTTCTCCATAAACCTGACAAGAACACTATTTCTTGCTCTCCCTTGTTTGCTAATAGTATCAGACTTCATATCTAAATCATGAGCCCATTTTCACTTTATTTTGTTATACGGTGCGAGATTTTGGTCTATGCCTAGTTTCTGCCATATTCTTTTCTAGTTTTCCCAGAAGTTTTTGTCAAATAATGAGATCTTATCCCAGAAGCTGGGGTCTTTGGGTTTATCAAATAATAGATCACTATAGTCATTGACTACTGTGTCTTGCATACCTAACCTATTCCACTGATCTGCCATTCTATTTCTTAGCCAGTGCCAAGTAGTTTTGATGATTGTTGCTTTATAATGCAATTTAAGATCTGGAACAGCTAGGACACCTTCCCCTGGATTTCTTTTCATTAGTTCTCTTGATATTCTGTACCTTTTGTTATTCCAAATGAATTTTGTTATTATTTTTTCTAACTCTTTAAAATATTTTTGGTAGTTTCATTGGTATGGCACTGAATAAGTTAATTAATTTAGGTAGAATTGTCATTTTTATAATATTAGCTCAGCCTACCCATGAGCAACTGATGTTTTTCCAATTATTTAGATATGACTTTATTTGTGTGAAAAGTGTTTTGTAATTGTGTTCATATAGTTCCTGGGTTTGTTTCAACAGGCAAACTCCTAAATATTTTATAATGTGTACAGTAACTTTAAATGGAATTTCTCTATTTCTTTGCTGTTGGGCTTTGTTGGTAATATATAGAAATACTGATGATTTATGTGGGTTTATTTCATAGCCTGCAACTTTGCTAAAGTTGTTTATTATTTCAAGTAGTTTTTTACTTGATTCTGTAGGATTCTTTAAGTAGATCATCATACCATCTGCAAAGAGTGATAGCTTTGTTTCTTCTTTGCCTATTCTGATACCTTCAATTTCTTTTTCTTTTCTTATTGCTAAAGCTATTGAACAACAGTGGTGATAATGAACATCTTTGTTTCACCCCTGCTTTTATTGGAAATGCTTCTAGCTTCTCTATATTATATATGATGCTTGCTGAAGGTTTTAAGTAGATGCTACTTATTATTTTAAGGAGGACTACATTTATTCCTATGTTCTCTAGTGTTTTTAGTAGAAATGGGTATCGTATTTTGTCAAAAGCTTTTTCTGTATCTATTGAGATGATCATGCGGTTTCTGTTGGTTTTGGTGTTGATATGCTCAATTATGCTGATAGTTTTCCTAATATTGAACCAGCCCTGCATTCCTGGTATAAATCCTACCTGGTCATAGTGTGTTATTCTTGTGGGTAAGTTGCTGTAATCTTTTTGCTAATATTTTATTAAAATTCTTGCATCTATATTCATTAGAGAAATTGGTCTATAATTTTCTTTCTCTGTTTTGACTCTTCCCAGTGTAGGTATCAGCACCATATTTGTATTTGGCCCCTGGAGGTTGCCTGCTCACCCAGGCCTTCTGCTTTCTTTGGCTCCTTGATAATGGATGTTTCGCTGCTGCAGGATGTCTCTTTGCCTGGGCTTTCCCTCTTGGAGATACACTTCCCAGAGTTTTGCCTAGATACTGGGAGACTTGGTTGCCAGAGAACACCATGACATCTGGTGGTTTTCTGAGCCAGTTTCCACTGGCTCCCCTGCCCACATCAAGTTACTCAAGGGCCCTGGTGCCAGTGCTTGCCTACTGTACCTCCCAGGGTTCAGGATCTTCCCTTGGTATGCTGAGGCCAGGGCCTTTTGCTAGCTTGCTGACATGTCTCCTGCTCTGCACTGCTCCCTCTCCTCCAGTGCAAGAGGGACCTTTCCATTAATCCGTCAAGCTTCCTGAGCTACAAGACTGCTGCACCCCATCTTTCTACTGGTTCAGCTGTTCCAGGATTTTTCCTGGGGCTATATTTTCTGGGCTTTGAGAAGTTAACAGGGGAGAGTGAGAGGGCCTTACTTCTCACTCCAGAATCTTGGCTTAGCATTTTTCATCATGAGTCTTTTCTTGCGTGTGATCATTGTGTTACTGAGAACATGTAAGTCAGTCACTGTTGTGAAATACTTTACTGTGTACAATGTTCTCCTGGTTCTGCTGCCTTCACTTTGTATCAGTTCATGTAAGGCTTTTTAGGTTTATTTTCTGAAATCATCCTATTTATCATTTCTTATAGCACAATTGTATCCCATTGCAATTATATAATACAATTTATTCAGCCATTCCCCAATTGATGAGCATCCTGTCAATTTCCAATTCTTAGTCACCATAAAAAGAGTTGCTATAAATATTTTTGTACAAATAAGTTATTTTCCTTAATTTCTTTCTGATACAGACCTAGTATTGCTGGATCACAGTTTTATAGTCCTTTGGGCATAGTTCCAAATTGCTCTCCAGAATGGTTAAATCAGTTCACAATTCCAACAAAAGAGCATTAGTGCCTCAGTTTTCCACATTCCTTCCAAAATTTATCATTTTCCTTTTTTGTTATATTAAAAGCTATTTAACTGCCTTCAGTGATGTTTTACATAGTTTACAGTTTCTTTTAAACCGTCATATAATCAGAGACAGGTAAATCAGCTCATTCCCTACAAGTACACTGAGTACTGTTGATGCAGCTCCCTATGTGGAAGGGTCTGTGAAGTCAGCTTCTTTAGCTGACTTCTTCCTGCTAGATGACAACCAATGTTGTAAGGGGAGAGGTTCTATGCCCTTTTCGCTATAGCTAAAGAAGTCAAACAGAGAGACCAAGACAAAGGTATACTAAGACCTGTTAAATGCAACTAAGTTCAAATTCCCCTTCCCTCCAGTCAATTAAACAGACTCCCCTCTACCATGTGCTTCGCAAACAAGAATCAATTATATAATACCTACAGATGCTCCAAGGACTCATCAAGGAATTTTTATTGCATTGTATCACAGTGTTTTCACAAGCTGACTATAGTGATCTATTATTTGATAAACCCAAAGACCCCAGCTTCTGGGATAAGATCTCATTATTTGACAAAAACTTCTGGGAAAACTAGAAAAGAATATGGCAGAAACTAGGCATAGACCAAAATCTCGCACCGTATAACAAAATAAAGTGAAAATGGGCTCATGATTTAGATATGAAGTCTGATACTATTAGCAAACAAGGGAGAGCAAGAAATAGTGTTCTTGTCAGGTTTATGGAGAACAGAAGAATTCATGACCAAACAGGAGACAGAGATCATTATGAAACACAAAATGGATAATTTTGATTGCATTAAATTGAAAAGTTTTTACAGAAACAAAGCCAATACAACCAAGACTAAGAGGGAAGCAGAAAATTGGGAAAGAATTTTTGCAACCAGTGTCTCTCATAAGGGCCTCAGTGTTAAAATACAGAGAGAACTAAGTCAAATTTGTAAGAATACAAGTCATTCCCCAAATGATAAGTGGTCGAAGAATATGAACAGACAGTTCTCAAATGAAGAAATTAAAGCCTTCTATAGTCATATGAAAAAATGCTCTAAATCACTATTGATTAGAGAAATGTAAATCAAAACAATCCCGAAGTACCACATCACACCTATCACTTTGGCCAACATGATAAAACAGGAAAATGATAGATGTTGGAGAAGGTGTGGGGAAACCTGGAACACTAATGCATTGTTGGTGGAGTTGTGAACTGCTCAACCATTCTGGAGAGCAATTTGTAACTATGCCAAAAGGGCTATAAAACTATGCATACCCTTTGACCCAGCAATACCACTTCTAGGGCTGTATTATTGACAGGGAATAAAATGTCCAGCTGTTAAAAAATCACAAAATAACCACATGTATTTTTATGGGGGAAATATATCAATTGGAAATGAAATATAACTTTTATGAGGTAAAGTGTCATGTCACATACTTTATGGCTGCGACTCATCAACAAACTTAAAAACATTCGTTTAGTATCTAAAACGGTGTGTTTTGTTTTAAAGGATTCATCAAGCTTAGTAGAAAGAACTGAATGGGAAATGTGGCATCTAGAAACTGTAACTTAGAAATAACATGTCAGCAATAGTTTCCTGGTTTGTTAAATGATAGGATTACATTTTTGTGAGAAAAATAACCAACAGTTACGTAAGAATTTCAGCTCTTTTAAAGGATTTTTGTCCTTGCATCTAGCACTGTGCCTGGCAATTAGAAGATTAATAAATGTTTGGTGATTGATGTATTTGCTACTTTAAGTTTCCCAAAGTGTTTTCCTTATAAAAAAATTCTGTAAGACAGGTAATATATTATTATACCCAGTTAACAAATGGGTATAATAGCAATTGCTGTGACACACTAAATGGTTCTCCCATGATTACAGAATTCCCAAATAACCAGAGAAGGCTTTGAAACTAGGTATCCTGAGCTCAGGCTCAACATTGTAACATGTCACTTCTGGAAAATAGGCCTCTCTGAACATTTGATAATCTTTTATTATAGTTTTGAGGTAGGTCTGACATCATTTTGGAAGGTCTTCAATTTAGTAACATAGGACTCTGCATTTGGCCCTGTCCTAACATTTTTATCAGTGACTTGGAAAATCTAGATATAAATTGCCTGCTTATTAAATTACTTAATAATACAAGCTAGGAGGTATAGCTAACATATTAGATGATGTAGCATTCAAAAATATTTTGAAAGAATATAACTTTTGGTAAAATCTAATAATATGACATTTAATAAAGATAAATATAAACTTGTCTATTTTCAAAAATCAATTGACATTTAAAAAAGGGATAGGTATAGCTAGACAGAAGTTTGTTTAAGAAAAAGAACATTTTGGGCTGTTAGTGCCTGAGCTAAATAAACGAGTCAACAATGTGATATAGAAACCCAATAAGCTGACATGATCTTGGTCTGCATTAAGGGAAAAATAGATTTCAGGAATAAGGAGATGATAGAACCTGGGCAAGTCACTTAACCCTAATTGACTCAGTTTTTTCATCTGTAAAATCAACTGTTGAAGGAAATGACAAACCATTCTGCTATCTTTGCCAAGAAAACCCTAAAATTGGGTCACGAAGAACTGACATGACTGAAACAACTTAACAACAGCAAAAATTCCCTTTGTACTCTGCCTTGGTTAGACCAAATCTGAAATACTGTATTCAATTTCACATGCTGCATTTTAGGAAGAACATTAATAATGTGAAAAATACCAAGATGAGGGAAATCAGGGCTGTGAAGATCTCAAGTCAATGTCTATTGGTGATCAACCAGCAAATGAATAAGCTTGAATAAGAGCAGACTTGGCAACTATATTGATAGCTATCATCAAGTGTTTGAAGGGTTGTCCCATGGAAGAGGGAACGGACTTGCAAGATTTTTCTTTTCTTTTCTTCAAGTCTAAATTTGTGCCTTTCTATTTCCTAATCATTGCTCCTAGGTCTTCCCTCTGACATCAAGCACTACCCTAGTCTTCTTAGACATAGACATACCAGAAGTAAAGTGCTAAATATTTCATTCTTCAATTAAAAGGATTATCAAGTTCAAAGGGCATATCCAGATGAATTAGTCCACTGCTAAGGAAGGGCATAGTTTCTAACATAATCCAAATTAGAAAAAAAAAAGTCTTTGAAATCCTGTTCACACTGTACGCCTGAATCTCCACAGGACTTTGTCTCCATGCAGTAGAAACCTCTTTACCCTAGAAGCCCAATTCACCTCTGGATAGCTTCTCTCATTGGAAGTACCCTCTGTACCTGTGACCTTTCCCTTTGATTGGCTAGTTCCTCCCAGAACCTCCATTTTAAGGATGATATTTATCGATGTACTGAATGAAATAAGCTCCATATTAATGTTACATTCCATGTTCAAAATCTCTTACCTATTATGTAAAATGAGATGATGAGACTAAATAGTCTCTAAGATCTCTTCAATCTCTAAGTTCCAATCAAAGTTCTATTAGAATTCCAGAATCATGGAACAATGCAGCTGGAAGAAACCTTTGGGATCATATAGTCTAATCCTTTAATTTTTCAGATGAGGAAAGTGAGACCAAATGAGGTCCATAAAATGGTGGTCACTCATTATGGATGTGAGTCTACCTATAGACAACCTCCTTTCCCTAAGGCACTTTCTTCATCAAACAGAAAAAATCAAAAAAATCCTGATTCGTAGAAGTAACAGGAGATCAAATCTGATTATCAGACTCCTATGGTTGCTCTCCTTATGTGTATGTTTGTGTGTGTGTGTGTGTTGTGGTAGAGGGGCAATACTAGAACTGAGATCATCACCTTGCCCTTATGGTTTCTTTGAGTTTAGGGCTCAATACAAACTAAATTTTAACCATTTCACACTTGTCTCAATACCAGTCAACCCACCTTCATACACAGTCACTAAAACATTTTGTAAAATTCCTACTCTAGTCTAGTTCTCTCATTGCCAGGTAGCCCACAAAGGGGTTTTCTAGTATTCTGAAGCAGTTGAAAAGTCTCTTTCCTAGGCCATTTGCTTCAGCCCTAATTGACTGTGTTCTTGGCGTTGTAAAAGCCTAGTAACTAGCATCACAGTCCCATTGCCTGGGTGGTGGAAAGTAGACAGCTCCCCTCCATCCATCCCCACTTATTAGTCTAAATAATCATGCTCGTTAAAAAGCAGCTGGGGAAGAGCTTGAAAGATTATCTTTTGAAACTTTTTGTATACACATTCACTTCCAGCTATATAGTCAGCAAACTTTTTGATTCAAAAGCCTTCTAATGAAGGCTTTTCATCTCTACATAGTATTAGTTCCTCAGTCACTCATGTCTGAGAATTGAATCATCAACATTTCATGTGTTGGAATAGAAAAAGGAAAGGAATGAAATGTTGGTGTAGTCTCTGGTACATTCTATGGTTTGACCTTTCCAAAAAGAAGGTCAAATCTGAGCATACTTTAAGGACTAGACTCTTTGACCAGTCCCATAATTACAATTGAACAAATGAAAGAAAAATAATTTATTAAGAACTCTCTGTGTTAAATTCACTAGGCTAAACATCAGAGTTACAAACAAAAGTGAAAAAAAAGTATCTCTGCTGTCTTAAGCTGGATCTGACTCACAGCAGCCCCCTGTGCTTAAGGTCTAAGACTAGAATAACTTGGAGTACTTTTAGGTCTTCCAGAAGGAGACTTACCTAACTATAGCATAGAAATGCTATCCACCAAGGATGAAGTCCTTATTTAGGTAGTTATGACCCCTTCAGCTCCATACAGGAAAGCATCTTGTCATTAGGGAAAGGTGTAGTGACCCATGGAGGCCTTGGGAAACCTAGCAATATAAAAGGCCCCAGTTCTATGTGGATGGTCTTTTTGTGCCCTTAGCTGATGAAGATATCATATCAGCAGGGTTTGAGGCCAGCAAAAATCAGTATCAAAAGGTCAATTACATCTTGGAAACAACTCCCTTGCCTATTAAGGAAATAAATAGCCTACCTAGGTAAAAACCAAGATGGTGGAAAAGAGCAATGAACTCACCCAAACCCTCTCAACATTTCCCTACAAATAACTTTAAAATAACACAGCAAATCAAATTCCAAAGCAACAGAGACAACAAAAGGTTGAAGTGAAACAATTTCCCAACCCACAACAACTTAGGTCAGTAGGACAGGTCTGTCACACCGGGGCGGTGGCGCTGCAGCAAAGCCAATAGCAGGCCTTGGAGGCAGCTGCAGTAGTAGCAACAGCGGCTTTGGGAGCATTCAGCCCACAGATGGTAAAGGGGTCAGACACCTGGTCAGAAAGTGATTATAGGGGATCCTTTACTGACACTGGGTTGAAGATGCTGCTACATAGACTATCTGCATTTTTAGGTCACAATTCCAGGGCAAAAAGAAGCACTAGCCCTTGCTTCCATTGAGTAACAGTGACCCTGGTCACAGTTCCAGGGCAGAGAAGAGTGTTTGTGGTTACCCACTAGTGATCAGGGGCTCTGGTCTCATTTCCAAGGCAGAAAGAAATATGAGCACTTGCTGCTACAGGAGAACAGAGGACATGGTCACAGTTTCAATTCAAAGAAGACTGCTTATGCTTGTTCACAAAGAAGTAGGGGTCTTTGTCTTATTTCCAAAGCAAAAAGGAACACTAGTTCATGAGGCACAGGAGAGCAGAAGACCTGGTCACAGTTCCAGGGTCAAGAAGAGCACTGGCACTTATGACTATGTGGAAACAAGGTCACTTCCAGAGTACAGACCAAGGGAGCAGTGACCACACCTCTCCTTAAATCATACTACCTTGGAAGCACCAAAAACATATAGGTCCCCAGAACTAGCTCAGAAAACAGCAGCATGAAAAACCTGAGACTTAGGAGAGCAGCCCCTCCACCCCAGAAAGAACTCAACTTCAACATAAAGTTAAAAGTCAAGGGGCTGGAAAATGGGCAAATAATAATAATAATATTTTTTTAAAAAGAGCAAAGGACCATAGCAAGTTACTATGGTGACAGGAAGGAGCAAAATACAAACTCAGAAGACAATAATGTCAAAACAGCTACTAGAAAAGCCTCAAAATGAAATGTGAATTGGACACAAGTCCAACAAGAATTCCTGGAAGGGCTCAAAAAGCATTTTTAAGATCCTACAACAGAAATATAGGGAAAACTTGGAAAAGAAATGAAACTTATGTAAGAAAATTATGAAAAGAGAGTCAAAAGCTTGGTAAGAGGCCCTCAAAACTAAAGAAAATAACACCTTAAAAGACATAATTGACCAAACAGTAAGAGTTGCACAAAAATCCACTGAAGAGAAGAACTACTTAAAAGTAGAACTGGACAAATGGGGGGAAAGTGCAAAAGTTCCATGAAGAAAATAATTCAATAAAAATTAGAATAACAAATGACTCAATGAGACATCAAGAAATAATAACACAAAATGGAAAAAAAAATAAAATGTAAAATAACTTGAAAAAACACATGACCTGGAAAATAGATCCAGGAGAGATAATTTAAGAATTATCAGACTACCTGAAAGCCATGATAAAATAAAAGGGCCTAGACAGCATCTTTCAAGAAATTATCAAGGAAAACTGCGTTGATATCCTAGAAGCAGAGGTTAAAATTGAAATTGAAAAAACAAAACAAAACCAAAAAAAGCAACAATTACCTCTTCAAAGCAAACCCAAAATGAAAACTCCTAGGAATATTATAACCAAATTTCAGAATTTCCAGATAAAGGAGAAAATATTGCAGGTGGTCAAAAAGAAAAAAAATACAAATAAAGTTAAGATATAGAGAACTGAGTCAAATTTATAAGAATGTAATCATTCAGCAATTGACAAATGGTGAAAGGCTAGGAACTGACAGTTTTCAGAAGAAGAAATCAAAACTACTTATAATCATATGAAAATAAAATGCTCTAAATCACTACTGATTAGAAAATGCAAATTAAAACAACTGTGAGGAACCTCTCACATCTATCAGATTGTCTAATATGACAGAAAAGGAAAATGACAAATGTTGAAGTGGATATGGGAAAATTGTGACACTAATGCACTTTTGGTGGAGTGCTAAATGAATGCAATCATTTTGGAGACTTTGGAACTATGTCAAAAGAGTTATAAAACTGTGGATAACCTTTGACTCAGCATTACCACTATTAGGTCTACATGCCAAAGCTATCAAAGAAAAAGCAAAGGGACCTATATGTACAAAAATGTTTATAGCAGCTCTTTTTTGTAGTGGCAAAGAATTGGAAATTGAGGGGATGACTGTCAATTGGGGAATGGCTGAACAAGTTGTGGTATATAATAGTGATGGAATACTTTTGTACTATAAGAAATGATAAGCCAGATGCTGTCTGAAAAACCTAGAAAGATTTACATGAACTGATTTTAACTGAAGAGAAGAGAAACAGGAGAAGATTGTTGTTTGTAACAACAATATTGTAAGGATGAACAGCTGTGAAAGACTTAAGTATTCTGATCAATAGAATGATCTAAGACAATTTTGAAGAACTTATGATGACAAATGCTATCTACCTACAGATACAGAACTGATGGTGTCTGAATTCAGATCAAAGCATGCTTTGTAAAACTTTTTCTAAAAAAGAAATTTGTTGGTCTTTCTTTTGTTTTGCAACATGGCTAATATTGAAATGTTTTCCACAACTTCATATGTAAGTAAGGCCCAAAGGTTATATTACACACACACACACACACACACACACACACACGTACATATATACATATACATATATTATATATATTTCATATATATATATATAATATGTCTGTGTGAGTATTTGCATTTCAGCATAATTGTTTCTGTTTCAATCTTTTATATTTAAAATCATTATTCTGAAAAGGAGCTAAGAGATTTCACCAGCCTATCAAAAGAATCCATCACTCCAAAAAGTTTAAGGATTCTGAGGTTTATTCCATTGTATCCCCAAAGTCATGTTCTCCCTCAATGAAAGGCAAGTAGGATTCTGCCCCAGGAAAATGAATTTAAGGAGTGAAAAGTGTAATACATACACTTTTTTGTTAAATTTTTCTTTGAGGCATTTTTAATATAATTTACTTTGGTTCCCCCCAAAAAAAATCACCTTATCATCACTTATAAAAACAAACAAAAAATAAGCAAAGCAGCAATTACTGTTTCCTCATCTTTAAACTAAGAATAATATTATTTATTCTAATGTACATTCCCCAAGAGTGTTTCTCAGGAAGATATTTTGCAAATGGGAGCGCTACAGCTTAAAGGGCTATGTAAATATAATTAAATATTGTTAAGGTTCAGACAAGGAAGTAAGAATTCTCACCACAGAAAGAAGTGCACTATTATAACACATAGGCTCTTTCAGCAATTAGAAACAACTGAACTTAACATTTAGCAAGAATAATTTGTTAAGCTGCTTATTGGCCCTTAGCTGATAAAACACTTCATTTTATGAACCAATCACTAATTCCCCTTACCAGTGAGCTAATAAAAACAACATGGGAGAACTTTTGAGATTGTTTTTTAAGTGCCTGGAAGCTTATTTTGTGATTTCATGTTTTATATGTATTAGAGATTCAGGAAGATGGTGGAGTGAAAGCAGTGACTTCCTTGAGCTCTCCTCCAAAATCCTCCAAATACCTGTAAAAATGGCTCTAAGCAAATTCTAGAGCAGCAGAACCCACAAAAAGGTAGAGTGATACAAATTTCCAGCACAAGACTACCTGGATCGTTGAGTGGAAAGGTCTATTGCACTGGGGTGGGAGAGGAATGCAGTTCAGCGTGGGCATGCAGGCAAAGACTAGGCCTCAGCAAACCTAGAGCAGGCCTCAGAGGACTGAATCACAGGCAGCTGTGGAGGTTTCCAGACTTCTCAACCCACAAATGCCAAAGAGAACTTAGAAGGTCGGTGGGAAAGGTCTGCCACCACAGTGAGAGAGAAGCTCTGTCACAGCCCCATTCTCAGCCGAGGGCAGATTGGGGGAGGGGGTAATCAGAAGCAAACACTTCTGAGGAGGGACAGGGTGAAAAGAGAGAATAGAATAAATGGGGAGTGGAATAGGATTAAGGGAAATATACTTAGTTTTTTACAACATGACTACTATGGAAGTGTTTTGCCTGACTACACATGTATAACCTGTATCGAGTCACTTGCCTTCTCAGTGAGAGTGGGTAAGGAGGAAGGAAGGGAGAAAATTTGAAACTCAAAGTTTTAAAAACAAAAGTTAAAAAAATTGTTTTCACATGCAACTGGGAAAAAAGATATACAAGAAATGGGGTCTAGAAATCTATCCTGCCTAGAGGAAAATTGAAGGGGAAGGGAATAAAGAAGGGGGGGAGAGATAGAAGGGAAGACAGATTAAGGGAAGGGGTATTCAGAATGCACGCCATCTTGGAGGGGGAGAGGGATGAGATGGGGAGAAAATCTGGAAGTCATAATCTTGTGGAAGTGAACGTTGAAAACTAAAAGTAAATAAATTAAGAAATTAAGGGAAAAAAATGATTCAGTGAAAATTCAGTGCTACAATCTGACTTTTCAAGAATTCACCTCACTCATTTATCCACCCTGACAACTTGACATCTTCATTTTAGATGTCTACTTTCTTCTCATATGGAATAGCACCTTCCAGAGACTATGCCAGGCCTCTTTTGTGGGAGTTAATCCACTCTATTTTGGAACTCCATCAGGTAAACTGGACTGTCCTTATTGCTGATTCATTACAAAATCACCTAACCCACTATACTAGGTGCCTCCCATATCATACTTCTTACCATACCCAAACTTTATCTTATTAACAAAATCAATACTAGGATCACACTATAACTGCCACTCCCAAACTCCTTTCCCTGGCCACTACTCCTTTTTATTTCTACCCTTTAGAAGGTAAACTTCTTGAAGGCAAGACACTGTCTCACTACTATATTTTTATACTCTGTACCTATCAGAGTACTTGGTGCTTAATAAATGCTTTTTTCCCCCTTCACTCAAAAAACTAAGCTGAATAGAAAAAAAAAGATGTAAAGTCAAAGGTAAAAAAAAAAATGTCAACACTATAAGTAGCTGAATAACTCCCTACAGAAAACAAAACCCAGAACAATTTTCAAGTCTCATGACTCCAATATTTCAAATGAGATTGAATTACAAAATTGAAATTTCAGTATTGCTGAGATCCAGTAACCAAAGCCTTCTGGACAGTTAATCAAAAATGAAAAATTTGATCTTTTGTATTAACAGAATCTATAACTGTCATACATGTAGAGTTCAAAAAATAAGGATCTTAAATGAAAAGTTAGTGTGTTAGACAACACATGGACAATCAATTCAATTCTTTTTGTTACTTGTAAGAGTCATCCCTCATAACCTGAAATGACATGAAAAAACAAGGATTATATCTATCGCTTATAAACCTAACTAAACAAGGCAATTAGAATTTGTGGAATCCACATAGCAAGATGGAGACATTTTTTTCCTGGTTTGTTTGTTTGTTTGCTTGTTTTTGTTTGTTTTGAAAGACTGGGTCTTTTTTATTTCACACAGGTTGGAAGCACAGAGACCATCATAAGCCCAAATACAACTACTGATCATCATGGGAGCATTGAACTGCTGTGTTTCCACTTTGGGTTATTTTACCCTTCCTTAGACGATCTGATGGCCCCTTTGCTTTCAGAGGTTCATCATATTTATAATGCTGGATAGTGCAGACAACCAATTGGCTGAGCCCACCACCTTGAGAACTCCTGATCTTGAGAGATCCACCAGCCTCAACTTTCCCAATAGCAGGGATTATAAATATGTACCACTATGCCTGGTTTCCTTCTTACTTTACAAATAAATGCCAATGTCTAATTTCTTTTGTATATTTAAGTCCTCCTAGAGTAAGTCCAAAATTATATGAGTTTAAAGGGCTTTGGTGATTAAAACATTTGGGTTGAGAACTCAAATATGAAAATAAAGTAGACTATTAAAATAAATTTCTAAAGTGAAATAGTTAACAAAAGGAAAGAAAATGGAATTATTTGATGGCTTGAAGCAAGAGCTTTTCTGTCTGAAAAACAAAGAAATATTTTAAAAGTTAATTCATTTGTAATTCTCTTTTGTACATAAAAAAAATCTGCCCCACGCCCCTCAAAGGGACTAAAGAAGCCATCAGTGGCCCTTACACTAAGCATTTTCTAAATTTGCTTTAATTAATAAAATACTGATATGATATAAAAACATGCTAATAAAAAAAGAGTTATAAAGTACATGGTATAGTGGAGAGAGTTGAACTTGGAGTCAGAAAGACCTGAGTTCAAATGTTGCCCCAGACACTTAGGTTTGTAAATATGAGCAAGTCACTTAACCTCTCAGCCTGAGTTTCCTTATCTGTAGACTGGAAATAATGATAGTACCTATCTTACTGGGCTGTGATGATGATCTCATGAGGTAGTATTTGTAAATTGCTTTGCAAACCATAAGATTATAGAAATGCTACCTATTTATCATCATCGTCATCATCATCATCATCATTACTCAAAACACAAAGTGATTTTCTCCCTTTATTGCGGAGATAATCCATAGAAGTAAGAACAATATTTTTTAATTGCTTGATCTCAAATTTTGAACTGAGTCACATTAGTAGTGACTCATTCTGCTTGTTGAGCCAGAATGATTTTGATTGAAGAAAGTTTTAATGACTTCATCCCCCCAAAAATGAGAAAACCAGCCAAGATATAGCAAATAAAATAATAATGATCAAAGTCAAGGCTATGATAATTCAGCTCCTAAGCCTGGCATTTATTAACAGAGCTCAGGCAGTTATATTAGAAGACAATAAATTAGAAGAATTCATCCTCTGTTCCATATAACATGTGAATTTACTGTGTGTTCATTCTCTGTGTGTGAACTTTTTTAGGACAGATTCAAAGGATCTATAATTTATTGCTCAATTAGGAGTTTGACTATGGGGAGGGATGGTCTCTAAGTAAGGCTGGCTGAGTTCTTGCCAAGTGTTTTGTAAAAGGGATTCTTTTTCAAGTACGGACTAGACAAGATGTCTAGTGGAAGTCTGTGCTTCTGTGGCATTCTATGACTATGTGGATGTCTTGAAACAACTTGTAAGAAAAAATTAACAATTATCTATTAAGAGAATCTATTATTTACTAGGTACTGTGCTAGATATTGGTAACACAAGAAATATATGTAAAATATAAAAAATGTAAAATAAATGCATACATATGTATGCAGATACATGCAAAGTAGTTAAATAAAAAACTAAATCTTTAGGAAGAGGAAGCACTAGCAATTTTATCTTACAATAGATGTAGATTTTCACGAGCTAATGCAATTCATGGTGCAGCTAGATGATGTAGCACTGGGCCTGGAGTCAGGAAAATCTGAATTCAAATCTAGCGTCAGACACTTACTACTGTGTGACCATGAGCAAGTCACTTAACCTTGTTTGCCTCAGTTTCCTTATCTGTAAAATGAGCCAAAGAAGGAAATGACCAACCTGTGTACTATCTTTGCCAAGAAAATCCCAAACAAGGGCATGAAGAGTCAGATGTGACTGAAAAATGATTGAACAACAATGCAAAAACATAGTTACATGATTTAGAAATAAAATAAAAAGTGATACTATAAGCAAATTAGGAGAGCAAGGAATAGTTTACCTGTCAGATCTATGGAGAAAGGAAGAATTTCTGACCAAATAAAAGATAGAGAACATTATAAAATGCAAAATGGATAACGTTGATTACATTAAATTGAAAAGTTTTTGCACAAGCAAAGCCAATTCAACCAAGATTAGGAGAGAAACAGAAAACTGGGAAAGAATTTTTACAACCAATGTCTCTGATAACATTTCAAAAATGTATAGAGAACTAAGTCAAATTTATAAGAATACAAGGCATTCCCCAATTGATAAATGGTCAAAGGATATGAACAGGCAGTTTTCAGAGGAAGAAATTAAAGCCATTTATAGTCACATAAAAAAAATGCTCTAAATCACTATTGTTTGGAGAAATGCAAATCGAAACAACTCTGAAGTACCATATTACACCTATCAGACTGGCTAACATGACAAAACAGGAAGATTATAAATGCTGGAGAAGATGTGGGAAAATTGGAACATTAATACATTGTTGGTAGAGTTGTGAACTGATCAACCATTCTGGAAAATGATTTGGAACTATGCCCAAAGGGATATCAAACTGTGCATACCCTTTGACCCATCAATAGCACTTCTAGGGCTGTATCCCAAAGAGATCACACAAATAGGAAAAGGACCCACAAATACAAAAATATTTATAGCAGCTCTTTTTGTGGTGGCAAAGAATTGGAAATTGAGGGGATGCCCATCATTTGGGGAATGGCTAACTTAGTTATGGTATATGAACATAATGGAATACTATTGTGCTATAAGAAATGATGAGCAGGTATACCAGAAAAACTGGAAAAACTTATATAAACTGATGCTGAGCGAAGTTAACAGAACCAGGAGAACATTGTGCACAATAACAGTCACATATGCTATGACTAACTTTGATAGATATCTCTTGTTAGCAATGCAATGATCTAAGACAACCCCAAAAGACTCATGATGGAAAAATGTCCACATCCAGAAAAATAACTATGAAGTCCAAATGCAGATCAAAGCATATTGTCTGTGCTCTCTCTCTCTCTCTCTATCTCTCTCTGTCTCTGTCTCTGTCTCTCTGTCTCTCTCTGTCTCTCTGTCTCTCTCTCTCTCTCTCTCTCTCTCTCTCTCTGTATATATATATGTATGTATATACATACATATATATACAATGGATTTAAATTCTGCAGCTATTTTATTAGAAAGAGAAAACTTTCAACATTGGTCATTATCAGTCCTCCCAGATCCAGAGTCGGTAACCCTATTTGACTTTCTGAAAATAATGCACTGCCATGGCCTCACTGAATCTTATCCAAACCAAGAAAAAAGTAATCAGGATATTTTTAAATTTAGTATCATGTGAGGACTCTTTTAGGAAGCTAAAATTAATCTTTAAAAACTTATGCTATCTTGCTCAAGAAAATTAGTCTAATTGGCCATACTCTCAAATCCAAATTACTGTTTATTTAAATAAATTTTACCAGTAGACAGTTTTGCTCTAAGAAATGTTCAGAGTTAATTATTAACATCTTTCATTTCATTTTCCTAATTGCTTGTTTTGTGTAATATGATATGTGTCATTTTTGTTGTAAATAAAAAGCTTGTACTGGAAAATGGAGAAACATGGATTGAAAACAAGACATGAAAATGGGGAAGTTACAGAACTCCATTTGTGTCTCATCACTTTTTTCTTAAAGAATTTATCAATTCCTATTTGTTGTGATTATTATTTGCCCGAGCCTATAATTTCATTGGTGTAAGAAACTCCCTTCAACACCATATACTGTAAATCAGCACTTGATCCGCAAATTCTTGTTTTAGAGAGTCAGGATCTGGGGTATGAAAAGATTAGATAATTTGCTCACCATTACATAGTCAATATGTCAGAGATAGGACTTGAACCCAGGTCTCTTGATATCTATCATTGTAACAAATATGCAATGCTAATACTCAAGTTCCTTTTTCATAGCACAAAGTTGTAACTTGATTGGTGTCAACACCTGCAATTATTAGCTTTTTGGGGATGAAGGGGAAGGGTTGTTTTTGTTTGTTTGTTTTTACATTTTGCTTTATTCATTCATTTTGTGAATTACATTAAGTGTACACATATAAATGTAAATCAAACATGTAATTGATTAGTTTTTTTCCTTAAATACTTATGTTATTTTTTGTATCATATATCATGAAGTTGAGTTGCAAGCACATTTTGCGCTATTTTCCTAATCATGGGATCTATCAAATTAAGTAGAAGATCAGGTAATTTACCTGGCCTGCCCACTACATTCTGGTTCTCCCACCATACTTCCTTCACAAAGATCTAGAAAATGCACTAGACTGAATTCTGATCTGTAAAAGAAACAAAAAAGAAATTATGAGTCATTTTCCTAGGTTAGTTTAGGGAGACAGACAGAGACATTTGAAGACCATGGGGAATGGTGTGGTCAGAAGCACAATGCATTCCACCACTGAGAGACTAAAAGAGGACAGAAATGGTCATCTCAGTAGGAAGAAGATCCTAGGGAATACCTGAACTGGTGTAGAGTGCAAAAACAGGTCCGCTCTGGCAGCTCTTTCACCCTCTACCCAGGTCTGAGTCACAGATCCAAGAAAGCTTGAGAAGGAGTGAGAATTGATGTTTATACAGTATTTATCTTCTGCAGTCTAAAAATGAAGAAGTCAAGAAGTCCAAATTTTTCCACTTCCTTGCTTTTATAGGTGAAGGTGGTGGCTGTATAAAGTTATTACACTCAATTTTAATAATAGAAGGGTTTCTGCATCTTGGAGTAGTAAAGAGGAATTACCTTAGTGGGCCCTACCTGTGTACTGGGAAAGTTCAGAAGCAAACAGCAGCCATGTAGCTCAGATCCCAGAAACAAAGTACAAATTCACTTCTGGCCTCCAGCTCAGTGTGAAACCTGCAATAGAATAATCAGTTCAGGGATCTCAGGCCAAAGGAGAGCTTGTACTTCAGTGCATATGAATCTGCAGAACTTCCCAGTTTAGCCTTAATTATGACAAAAGCTGAGTCAACCTTCACAACCCTGAGCAAGTCAAACCTCCCTCTCTGATGCTTCAATTTCTTCCTCTATAAAACCAAGTAGTTGAACAAGACGATTCCTAAGGTGTCTTCTAACTCTAACATAATACTTTGAGAATTTGGGGTGGATTAGCTTCCAAACATCTAGCAGAATCCTTCCCTTAAGCAACTAGTTCTTTGCTGTAAAGATTAACACTCCACTCCTAGCCCTAAGTAATCAGTCTCCTTAGTTGCCAGGTATGAAAAATAATCAACTATTTTTATATGGGAGCGCTAAAGTCAGTCTAAATAGGAAGCCACATAATCTTCTTGTTCCTCTGGGAGTGTTGGGACATGCTATCTCCTCAGCTGTGGCCTATGCTTCTCATGGGTGATGTCCATGCTCCCACTGTAACTGAAAGTACCACTTATACCCCACTTATGAGGGGAAGGGGAAGAGAGAGGGGAAAAGCTTACATTTGTGCTTCTAAGAACTCAACACAAACATTCAATAATAATTTTTCCCCCACTACTTCTTTACCAAATCCAGGATACTTTTTAATCTTCAAATGACCAAGATCAACCTAAAAGTTACTTCATTTTACCATTAAAGAGTCCAGAAAAATCTTAGGTGGCTGTGTGGCCCATAGGCTCAGGCATATATTTCTCCTTTCCTGTGGATCAAATGAGATATTACTTATAAAGCACTTAGCATAGTGCCTGGCACGTAGTAGGCACTATAAATAGTTATTCCCTTTTGTTTTCCTGTTGCTCTACAAGTCTGACACCATGGAATTTCTTGTAAAATTTTAGGCTAAAATTACAGTGTGTTGTAAAGGATCAGGACTCTGAAAAACCTGCAATATAATCCTGGAATTATTGTTACCTAGCTGCATGACTATTGTCAAGGCCCTGAGCCTCAGCTTCCGTGTGTGTGTGTGTGTGTGTGTGTGTGTGTGTGTGTGTGTGTGTGATACACACACACATACACAATATATATGTGTATATATAATATATGAAATCCCCTTATTCCCAGGTATTCCTCCCACTATAGTATATAGAAGCACATTGCATGTGTTGCAATCACCAAAAAAAACCCAACCAAACAAACAACAACAACAAAAAATGCCTCATCGCCTCATCTTCATACAGTATTAGTCTTTTGGTGTCTAAAATTGTAGAAGTCTGAATTCTGAGTATCTTCAAATTTACAATTTCTTTGTTCTTATAGATGAAGGTGATGGTTATAAAGTAGTTCCAATTTTAATAATAATCATAATCATAAAGAGACAGTTTGATTTAGTAGAGAGAAAGTTGACCTTGAAACTGATAAAATCTTGGGTTTCACATCTTCCTCTGACACAAACTGGATGCGTGATCCTGAGTAAGTCATTTAACTTTTATGAGCTCTAGGACAAGTTCAAATAGTTCAAATAGAAATGAGAACTACTAAATGATACAGATCCCTGCTCATGCATATTGACTTAGAAAACCACATGTTAGCATTATTTATGTTCTATTGTATTTTTAAATTTATTTTGTTAAATATATCCCAATTACATTTTAATCTAATTTGGGCAACACTTCAAATTGAAATGGGCTGCAATGTGTTTGACACCTCTGATCATATTGCCAACACTCTAAGAAAAGATTCTGACCTTCCTGGGTAGAGAGATTTTCCTGATCTGGAAGGTCTATATATCAATGAAAGTACAAATCCAGTCCCTGTCTGTAACAATCATAGCTATATGAAGCTACCTTTTTAAAAGTGCTTTAAATACATTATCTCATTTGATCCTCACAACAGCCCTGTGAGGTAGGCATTTTAATTCCCATTTTACAGATGATGAAATAGAGGTAGACAGATTAAGTGACATACAATTAGTAAGTATTTGAGACAGGATTTGAACTCTTATCTTCCCAAATCCATGTCTAGCACTCTGTTAATTATGCAACCAACTTGCTTCATTTCAATTATTATTTTTTTTAATTTGGGACCACCAACGCAAGTAGACCATTTTTTCATGCTTTTCCTCTTTCATTTTTTGGGGAAAAGTAGTGCCAAATTGTGGAAATAGAATAACATTTATAAAATATGCATAACAATACAAAATACATATTCAAATACTAAAGAAATAACATAATGCAAAAAAAGGATTCTGTAATGAGGAGAAATTAAAAGTTTGGGAAATATATACTAAAAGAGGAGTAACTGATGAGAATTCATACCTTAGTGATTTGAATTTTTTTTAGCTAAATCACTGCCTAGAAAGTACAAGAACTAGCTATACCATGTATTCCTTAGAGATGGTAAAGAGCTTTGTAGAAATTTGGGACCATTTTTGTTCACTCATGTTGCTAGAATGGACTAAATGACCACTAGGGTCCCTTCCAACTCTCCAAATCTGTGATTCTGTTCTGCATGTGGGTCGATAAAGTCTTGTACCTCCAATGTGATTAATGAGTATTTTCTACCTCACTGAGAATGACAGTTGAAAAGTGTCACCATGTCACAGTTTGTGGTTGAGCATGGTTCATTAAGTAATTATTTGCAGACAGTCTTTTTCCTGGTTGTCAGCACTTTTCTGTTGTGTCGTTTCTTACTGTCCAAATATAAATTGTTCTCTTGAGATGCCTAGGAAAGCTATCCATTATAGGGCATGAACTCATGAGAGGAAGAGGGCAGTCAAGGAGCTCAGTTGCCTCGATACACCCTTTGCCAGCTTCCCTGAAAAGAGTGGAATGAATCTCCTGTCCCTGATATATCTAGAACTAATCTGTGTACATTGGATGGGAATAAACAGCAGCAGTGGACAATAAGACAGAAAGTTTACAGATGTTACTAGCAACTTAAAAATTCATGTCTAATCTTTATATACTCCCTCAATTGTACCCAGGTGTGGATGTTGAAGAGTGAAGGGTATATGGAGAAAGAAAGGATGCTATTATAGCTCCCACCTGATTTAATTTTCTCTGTCAGGCCTCCATGATTGTGCTTTTTATAACAAATAAAGTGGAAACAGCTGTTTCAGAACCATTTAAAAACTTCATCTATACTTGACAAACAAAATATATTTCCAATTCAAATTTTTGGGTTGACAAGTAAAGGATTCTGTTGATGATGAAAAGAACAAGTTAGTTATATTCAATTCTTTTCTAGTATTCATACATTTCCCCCCACTCATAACTTCTTTTATAAAGCATTCCAAAGGAATTTAGTCTTTGTAGAGAGTAAGACTAATAGCACTTGCAAGAAGTAAGCAGCTACTGTGAATGCTTTTCCAACTCAGCATGTTCAGCTCTCTCTAGTTCTAACTTACAAAGCAATTCTGTGACATTTTATAATAAAATTAACATGTATTTTGCAGAACCAGAGGTGAGGAGCCATTATGGGCAGTGAGTCAATATCCATGCTGTTATCTCTTCCATTTACTGCCTCTTGAAATAGAACTTCCCCAATCATGCAACTGAAAAGTGGATGTGATAGATATACAAATGCAGGCTACTGCACTGCTCCTCCAACAAGGACCTTGTCTCACCATAGTCTCAAGGAATTGTTCTAAAACACAACTGCCTGTTAAGAAGATGGTAGAAGATTGTTTTCACTTAGAATTAGATACTCCATCATCACTTTTAGAAAACCCTAGTAATCTCTGAAGTTCATAATACTTTTATCTCCCTATTGCTGATGAATCAATCAATGTTGTCTGTTACATAAAAGCACTGAAGAAAATTCTTTATGTGGATCTTAGTGGTATTAGGGAAAATGGTTTCAATGTGGTTAGCCTAGGTTGGTTTTCATTTAAAATAGACTGACTCCTTTAAAAAGGAGGTTACTGACTCACTCTGAGTCATATACACAAACGATATTTAATTAAAAACATCTGAGACAGAATGAGGACCTCTCTTCTCTCTCTCTCTCTCTCTCTCTCTCTCTCTCTCTCTCTCTCTCTCTCTCTCTCTCTCTCTCTCTTTATTTTTTTTTAATTTTAAGGTACATATTCTCTCCCTTCCTTCCATACCTCTCCCACTCACTGAAAAGGCAAGCAAGATGATAACAATTATACATGCTAAATCATGTAAAATATATTTCCATATTAGCCATACTGTTTTTTTAAAGTAAGAAAAATGAAGAAAGTAAGAAAATTATACTTCAACTTCCAACTTTCAGGGTTCATCACTTCTCTCTCTATGTGGATATCATGAAATGAGTCCTTTTTATTTGTTTAGGATCATTATACTGATCACAGTAGCCAAGTTTTTCACAGTTGATCATCATTACAACATTGCTGTTACTTTGCACAGTACCCTCCTGGTTCTTCTCACTTCACATTGCCTCAGTTGTTACAGGTCTTGCCATGTTTGTTTTTTGTTTTTTGTTTTTTGTTTTTTTTTTTCTGAAACCACCCTCCTCATAATTTCTTACAGCATAATAGTACCTCGTCACAATCATATGCCGCAAATTGTTCAGCCATTCCCCTCAATTTCTAGTTTCTATGCCACTACAAAAAATAGCTGCTGCTAATATTTTTGTACCTTTTCCTTTTTCTTTGATGTCTTTGGGACATATATTTAATAGTGGTATTACTGGATCAAAGGGAATGCATAGTTTTATAGCCCTTTGACATAATTTCAAATTGTTCTCCAGAAAGTCTGGGCCACTTTGGTATAGTGTTTTAGTGTATCTATTTTCCCCCTTTCCTTCCAGCTTTTGTAATTCTGATAGGTGTGAAGTAGAACTCAGAATTGTTTTAATTTATATTTCTCTAATCAATAGTGATATAGAACATTTTATATTACTATACATAGCTTTGATTTCTTCTTCTGAAAACTGCTAGTTCATATTCTTTGACTGATTATCAATTGGGGAATGGCTCTGATTTTTATTAACTTGACTCAGTTTTCTGTATATTCAAGAAATGACACCTTTATTAAAGAAATTTGCTGTATTTTTTATATTGCTTCATTGTCCTTTGAGTAAAAGGTAGTTTCCCTCACCATCTCTTATAATTGGGTCTATTTTCACTTTTGCTTTGTCTGAGATCGTGACTGAGTTCCCAGTTTTGTTTTTTTGTTTTGTTTTTTTGGGGGTTTTTTGTTTTTTTTTTACTCCAGCTGAAGCATGTTAGATTCTGCTTTGACCCTTTATTTTAACTCTATGTGTATTCTTCTGTATCAAGTTCAACATGTTGTTAGATTCTGGTTTCTAATCGATTTTACTATCTGCTTTCATCTTTTGGGTGATCTCATCCCATTCACAATCACAGTTATGATTATGTACGTTTCCCTCTATCCCATTTTCTTGTTTATTGCTTGCTTTCTTTTTTTATCTTATCCTTCCTCAAAAGTCTGTTTTGCTGGGGGCAGCTAGGTGGCACAGTGAATAGATCACCATCCCTGAAGTCAGGAGGACCTGAGTTTAAATCCGGCCTCAGACGAAACACTCGACACTTACCGACTGTGTGACCCTTGCCAAGTCACTTAACCCCAATTGTCTAAAAAGAAAAAGTCTGCTTTGCTTCTGGGCATTGCCAACCTTGATACATCCTCCCTCTTATCAATCCCTTCCTTTCTCTAATCCTCTTCCCCTCTTATTCCTTTAATGGGTAAGATATATTTCTATACCAAACTGAGTTTATATATGATGAGAATGAGATTCAAGCATTACCCACCATTCTCCTTCTATTTTCCCTACCACTGTAAAAGCTTTTCCTTGCATGCCTCATTTAGGTAAGATTTTCCCCATTCTGTCTCGCCCTTTCCCCTTTTCTCAGTTCATCCCCCTTTCTCACCCCTTCATTTTTTTGAAGATCATCCCAACAAAATCAACTCATACCCATATCTTCTGTCTATGTAGACTCTAAATGCCCTAAAAATTATGTTTTTTGGTAGTTATATGTATCATCTTTCCGCATAGGAATATAAATAGTTTAACTTTATGGTGTTCTTTAGGATTACTCTTTCATATTTACCTTTTTAAGTTTCTCTTGAGTTTTGTGTTTGAATGTGCATTTTTTTATTCAATTCTATGAAAAAGCATTTATTAACCACTTGCTATGTGTCAACCACTGTGATAAGCCCTGAGAATGCAAATGAAAAAGAGAGATAGCCTCTGCCCTCAAGAAGCTTGCATTCTAGTAGAAGGGAAGGAAAGGGAAAAATAGTCTTCTGGATAGTGACAAAAATGGTAAATCAATTTATAGAAAAGTCAGCTGTCATGATCTTTCTAGAAATAGTCACAATTCTTGTGATTATAGTTAGTAGCTTCATGGATAAGACACTGGGCATGGAGTCAGGTAGAACTGAGTTTAAGTCCTAACTCAGATATTTACTAGATATGTGATCCCAGGTAAGCCACTTAGCCTCTGTTTGCCTCAGTTTTCTTATCTGTTAATCATAAAGCAGCTACCTCACAAGGTTGTTGGGAGGATAAAATGAGATATTTGTGAAGTGCTATATGAATGCATTATATATTATTTTTATTGTTTGTGGTTATCATTATTAGTATTTTAAGAAAGAGAGCTTTTGGTTTCAGTCATACTCATTTTTCTTTAGGGTAATACATAAAGAAATGGTTCAAGGTTTTTAGGTCCTCAGTTAAAGATTTTATGTGAAGTCAGGAATGACAGAGAATGGACATATTAGAATGTTTTCTGGGATTTCTAGTACTCAGATTGAACAGTGGCTAGAGAAGTAAATGTAACATAATGAGTCATTGGAATGTGTCCAGGACTCATTCCAAGGCTCACTTGATGACAATGGAACATGTTATCTTAGAACTTTTACTGTTGCAGGAGTGGTGATAAAGAATGAGTGTGGTTTGTGGGGAAAGTCTTGAGCCTAAGTAGATCCAGAAAGATATTATGTTTTGGAAAGAGGAGAGTTTGGGAAGTAAGAGGTAATATCATAAGCTCATATATCTATAGCTAAAAACAACTTTAAAAGTTATGTAATCCAATTGCCTTCAGTTGACAAATGAGGAAAATAAGGTCAAGAGATTAAATGACCTACCCAGAGACAAGCCTTTATTTCATCCTAAGTGGAATGAGATGGAGAGAAGTAGCAGGTTCCTAGACCTTCAAGCTTTTCTGGAAGTAGCTTCTGCCAGTATGAGGTGAATTTAGGGTAGTCTTAGGTTGTGGCCTCTACTATTCCTGAAAGAAGGGATTTTTTTTTCAGACTATTCTAGAAGATAGTGGCTTTAGGAAGACCAACAAGTAGCTAGTTGCTATAAGAACTTCCCTCCCTAACCCCCCCCAAAAAAACCCCATGTAAATTAAGGTTATTATGGGTCTTTATACCTAAGTAGCAGCAAAATAATGTTAACACAGTAACAGGAGTATGCTTGTAAATGTTTAACAATCAGCTCACCCTACAGGCATGATACCATTTTAAGTTTAATCTGAAGTATTAACAGTTCATCCATCACTCTTTTAAGTCTAGACAATCAATGGAATACATCAAGCTGATTTATAGAGCTTACTGATTTCAAATATGAGTTGACTCTAGCACAACACTGGATGAAACACTGGAGCTTTTCCCATTTTAATTAAGAATTGCATGAGGAAGATAATCTCTAAATAAGAATATACCAATGTAGTTAGAGAGAGAAAAGGCTTTATTTTCTGAAGGCTGTGTAGGAGAATCACAGTAACTCGTTAATACCATCTACAAACACATAAAAAGGCTACAATCTGTTGGTGAAAGTAGAATCCAATTCAATGAAATAACATCTTTTGAAGCATTGAAATATCTCTTTGATATATAATGCAATGATGGACACATGACCTGTTAGATAGGGACCAGCTTTATGCTTTGATTTGAAGGATGATCTAAGGAAATTTCTACTAAGACATTCTTTTCTTGTTATATCACCCTCCTGTCTCCCATCCCTTGAAATTATCATCACATTCACACACACACACACACACACACACACACACACACACACACACACACACACACGTCACTCCTTTTCAAGACAGTTAAGTAGGGGAGGATGTCTCAAAAACCCAACATTAAAGGTCACATATGTCATTAGGATAGCAGGGCAGGTGATATGAGTTTCCTTTAGGCTTTCATAACTAATATGAACTAAACTATCAGATGACTCCTTGGACAGTTTTAGAGAGGCTATTGCTAAGGAGATAAGGAATAGAAGCAGATATGTTTAGATGTAAGTGAAGAATTTGAGCTATTTCTCAGTTGGGATCAGGGAAAGAATGAAGTCCTTGGTGGAGTAGAGATCAAACAGATCACAGTTGCCAAGGTACTGTGACAGAAAGGAGGAAGAGGAAAGGTATAGTTTATTCTTCACTTTGCCAGTTATGACAAATGAGAGGAGGAGGAAGGAGCCAAAATGACAGCAGAGGGTGAGTTAGAGCTTTTAAGGTCATGCTTCTTTCTCCCTTCATATACTGCCTGGGACTAGATGCTTGTCTAATGTACCTTTGCACTTTATATTATTATATATGTTCATTGCCAAATGCCCTATCCTACTTCATTCTCATATTTGGCCTAGCCTTCTATACTCATACAGAAATATCACAAAGGACAATTTGCTGTAGTTTAAATATGTTCTCCCATAACAGCTTACTGGAGCTAAATCACTATAATTGTACCAGCTTAAAGAGCTTATAATGGTATGTGAGAAACGAGCAGTGATCCCACCACCAATAACTCAGAAGACAAAATTCCATGTGGCTTGTGATTTGAGCATTATGAGTCCATTATTTCTCATTTTCTTATTGGACATTCAGCTTAATTTTATTTAGTGGATAATGAGCACGCAACTCATAGACTAAGTGATATGGGTGATGGAAGGTTTTTCTAGTCAGCTCCATTTATACTGTCTGCTCTTGTTCAATCTTTATTCACTTAGATGGTAGCTAGGATTTTTTATTGGCCTCTCATTATGCTAAAATACACTGTTGGATGCTAATCTAGAAAGAACAGCAGCTTTGCCTCTTTTATAAAATAGTGTGGAGATCTATAGTTTAACTGAGATTAATGCTTTCCTTTCTTATCACAACATTTGCTCAGTTACAGTGTCTGTACATTTCCTCTGTTGATAAAAATTATTTTTTCTATTTTTTTTTATTTTGGAAACGCTATTTTTGCCTTTATTATTTCAGTTGATTATAATTTGGTATTTCAGTGAATTGGGACTAAAATTCATTAAACTGTAGTTTACTGTGGGGGCTTAAGCAGGCATTCCATATCCAACTGGAATGTGGCAAAGCTGAGATTATCCGAATGATGTAATCACACTACTTCTATACAGCTTCTGGGGAAAAAGCATATTACACTATTCAGGAAAAGACCATGTATCAATGAAAGCAATTTTCTGAGTTCTGATGCAAATGTCTCCATTGCTGACTCAGCATTTACTTCAAACGCCACGAATTGCTAACTCACTTCAAGCAAAAACTGGAGACCAAGTTGTTAAAGAGCCTTCTCTATTTTCTATGTGTTGTGAGTAGCCCCCTCCCCAATTCTCTTTGAATTGTGTGAATTCCACTTTTCAGGAGACAAGAGAATCTTTTATATGTCAAATACAAAAGTAGATACTTGTTAATGCTGGGTGAGCCCTGGATAGAAACAGCATGAAACATAAAAGAAAACAAAAGGAAAGTGAGCAAATGCACAAATCCTGATAGATCAGTAAGGTAGGGAAAAGTGGATTGGTGAAAAGGTAAAAGAAGTGAGAAAAGAGCTATGAGTTAACAGGAGAGAAGACTGAGTTACTCAAAGCAAGAATTGGGCCTTGATCGAGCAAATTCAAATGTTGAATGAAGCTGGTCAAATTCCAGGGAAAAAAATATAAACGTAAGCAGCAGGAAAGATAGAGTATCAGCTTAAATACAATTTTGACCTATATCTAGGAGGATAAAGAACTCCTTGTTTCCCCAAAGACCATAAATTCATAAGTTGAAGGAAACTGAGAGGCCATCTAGTTCAATCCCCTTCATTTTAAAAATGAGGGACTGAGGACCAAGTAGGTTTCAGTTTACCCAAAAGAGATTTGAACTCACTGGTTCCATATTCAGCACTCAATCCACTCCACTCCACTCCACTTCACTCCACTGCTTCTTTGTACAGTGTAGTCTACTTTAGTTTATTGCAGAATTTTATTTTGTTTTGTTTTTCATTTTGATTTTGACTCCTTGAAAGTCTGTGACAGAATCATTTTAATAGTAATGAGAAGGGTGCTGGCAAATAGAATGCATGATGATATCATTCATAATTGTGTCAGAGGGTATTCTGAATGGAAGTGTACATAGTAATATTAAGTAATTAGATTATGAAAGAGAGGAGTTTAATTATCATGCTGATAGGAACAAAATGAAGGTATTATCCTGGGTACATTTTATATACTGTCTTTGTCCACTGATCTCCAAGTGGTAGGCTCAGGACAGATTCACTTTAAATATGAGTTTAGGAAAGAGCTTTCATTTAAAATGTGAAATTAACTGAGCTCAACTTTCAGGGGAAAAATGATCAAATATTCAATGACTGGCCAACATTAAAGATATGCTATTTGAAAAGCATGGTAATAGTAATTGAAACTCTGCTGTAGTTATTTAAAGGGAAGAGAAGTACCTTACCCTTCAAGCTCGTGGGTTCAGTCTTGACATAGTAACAGACTTTACCCATGGTTATAGATCACCAGACATATTCCTAAGGCTCCAGAAATACTTGGTTATATCTTGAAACAAAATATTCAAAAGAAAAGGGACAATGGCATAGACATATGACATGGATTTGGGTGCATCTGGTCAGAATATATCTGAGTAGACCCAATGTGCAGGAGTTTATGCAGCAAACAACTTCTCCAGGACAAACAAGCATTATGCATAATTAGGTATATTTAGATACATAGTATCTAGATAGCGTGTATAGTTAGGTATATTGCCTACTTATTAGAAGGTACTGGGACAGCTAGGTGGTACAGAGCACTGGCCCTGAAGTCAGGAGGACCTGAGCTCAAATCCAGCCTCCTCAGACCAAATACTTGACACTTATTAGCTTTGTGACCCTGGGCAAGTCACTTAACCCCAATTGCAAAAAAAAAAAAAAAGGTGCCATGGATAGTTATTACTTGAATATTACCTACTTCATTTACATAAGATTTAATTTACTTTAATGTCCCACATTATAGTAGAAAACCAAAATTGTTAAGTTATTCTGAGATAAGGATTGTAACGTCCAGCATGTCATTATATAGGGAAAAATAAAAGTGATACAAGAAAACTCAAAACAAAATGAATGATTATTACTTGGTCCTGTGATAAGGCATAACTCTGTTATTGATTTCCAATGCTAAGTGATTTACCTGATCCTGAATAACAGTAAAGTTACCTTGTCATGTAGCAAGAATGTGGATTCTATCATTTCTACGTGCAAGAGAAATTCAAGTTTGGTGGTAGACTATCGTCCCATGAGTACTGTGACCTGCAAATATATTGGATCCAGAAGACAGATAGGATGAAGATGGTCATTGCATCATGTGACTTAAAGTTAAAAAAAAAATTAGTGATCATCTAGCTCAAATGCTCATGTTGCAAATAAGGAAACTGAAGGTCAGATAAGTTAAGTGAATTGCCTAAAATCCCAGTGGTAGTGAGTATCAGAATCATAATTTGAACAAAGATGTAATTGCCTCGTTTTCAAGTGTTCTTTGTCAGTCTTAATCAGCTGTTTGTCAATAAACATTTATTAAGCACCAACTGTATGTCAGGCATTGTGCTAAGCACTGAGGATACAAAAAAAGATAAAAGACTGTCCTTGCTTTCAAGGAGCTCACAATATAATGGAAATGAGAATAAAGAAACACATATACATATAAATAAGCTATATACAGGATAGATGCGAGGCCTAGAGTAAGGAACACTCATATTGCTGAGTTCAAATCTGACCTCAAACATTAATTTGCTGTGACCCTGGGCAATTCACTTAACCCTGTTTGCCTCAGCTTCCTCATCTGTAAAATGGGCTGGAGAAAGAAATGGAAAACTACTCTAGTATCTTTGCCAAGAAAACCCCAAATACATTCACAAAGAATTGGAAATAACTGAAAACAACTGAACAAAATTAAAGGAGGGAAGTTATTAAAATTCATTTACTAAAATTAGAAGAGGCTTCTTGTAAAAGGATTTTATTTTTGACTTAAGGGAAATTAGGGAAGCTAGGAGGCCGAGATGATGAGGAAAAGCATGCTAGGCATGGAGGATGGAGAGAAAATGCCCAGAGATGGGAGACAGAGTGTCCTGTTTGTGAAATAGCAAAGAATCTAGCATCTCTGGATATAAGAGTATGTGGTAGAGAAGGTGATAGAGAAGGTGGTAGAGAAAGTGGAAAAAGTGTGTGTGGGGGGAGCCAAGATGGAGGAGTAAAAGCAGGGACTCACCTGAACTCTCCCCAAACCCCTTTAAATACCCCAAAACAAGGATTGTAGACAAATTCTAGAGTAGCAGAACCCACAAAAAGATGGAGTGAAATAATATTATAGGCCAAGACAACTTAGAATATCAGCAGGAAATGTCTGTTGCCTCAGAATGAAAGCATAGTCCAACACAGGCTGTGCCAGCATGGACCAGGCCCCAGCAAATCAGGAGCAGGCCTAGGGGTGTGCTCTAACTCATTATTGATTAGAGAAATGCCAATTTAAATACTTCTGATTTCCTCATGCCTATTAGATTAGCTAAAAGGACAGAAAAGAAAAATGATCAATGTTGGAGGTGCTGTGGGAAAAATGAGACATGTATTGTTGGTAGAGTTGTGAACTGATTCAACCACTCTGTATAACAATTTGGAACTATGCCTAAAGGGCTATGAAACCGTGCATACCTCTTGACTTAGCAATACCACAACTAGGTCTGTATCCAAAAAGAGATTAAAAACTAAAAGGAAAAGGATCTATATGTACAAAAATATTTATAGCAGCTCTTTTCTAGTGGCAATGATTTGGAAATTGAGGGGATGCCCATCAATTGAGGAATAACTGAATAAATTGTAATATATGATTATGATAGAATACTGTAGTGCTATAAGAAATTACGAGCAGGATGCTCTCAGAAAAACCTGGAAAGACTTACATGAGCTGATGCAAAGTGAAATGCACTGTGTTTAAAGTAACAGCAATAATGTAAGATGATCAGCTGTGAATGACCTAGCTATTCTCTGCAATACAATGATCTAAGACAATGCTGAAGGATTTCTGATGAAAAATGCTATCTATCCCCAGGGAAAGAATTGATGGTGTCTGAATATAGATTGAAACATACTTTTTTTTTTTACTTTATTTTTCTGGAAGGTTTTTTTTTTTGGTCTGTTTTCTTTCACAACATGACTAATATGGAAATGTTCTGCATAATTACTCATGTATAATCTATATGGGACTGCCTGCCTTCTCAATGTGGCTAGGATAAGGGGAGGAGGAAGCGAGGGAATTTAGAACTCAAAGTTTGTTAAAAATTGTTTTTACATGTAACTGGAAGAAAATAAATACTAAATGAGAAGGCGGAAGAAGACAAAATATAGGAGGGCTCTGTGTTACAAAGAGCTTTACATATCAAATGGAGAATTTTTATTTGATCTTAATGGTGATAGGAGAACAATGGTGTTCACTGAGTGAGGATTGGGGGAGAAGTGACACGTTAAGACCTGCAATTGTAAGAAAATCATTTTGGCAGCTAAAATGGTGGATAGATTGGAATGGGGAGACTTGAGACAGGTATACCTACCAGCAGAGTCTTGTGATAATCCATGCATGAGGTAATCAGGGCCTGCACCAAGGTGGTGGCAAAATCAGAGGAGAAAATGGGACATATCTGAGAGATGTTGCAAAGATGAAATTGATAGGCCTTTGAAACAAATTGGATATGGGGGATCAGAGCTAGTGAGGGGTTAAGAACGGCTTCTAGATTGCAAGTCTAACAGATTGGTAGGATGATATTGCTCCGTCCTAAGGAAGTTAGGAATGTGTTTAGGAAGAAAGTTAATGAGTTTAGCTTTGGATATGCTGAGTTTGAGATATCTACTAGACATCTGATTTGGGATGTCTGATCAAAGTTGGAAATGTGTAACCTAAGATTAACCATGAAAGATAAGTAGATTTGAGAATCAAGAGCCAAGAGACAGTAATTAAATCCATGGGCTCCGATGAGAAGAGAAAAGGGTCTAGGACAGGACCTTGGGCGACATGTAGAATTAGAGGTCCCACTCTGGCTGAAGATCCAGCAAAAGAAGCAGAATAATCTGATAGGAGGAATACCAGGAGAAAGTGGTGACTTGAAAGTCTAGAGAGAAGAGAGTATAAAGAAGGTGGTGATCAACAGTGCCAAGACTGCAGTGATAGTAAGAAAAATGAGGATTTTAAAAGGTCATTGGATCTGACAATTAAGAGATTACTGGTAACTTTGGAGAGAGCAGTTTTGGTGGAATAATGAAGTCAGAAGTCAGATTGTAAGGGAATAAGAAGAGAAGAGAAAAAAGTAGAGGCACCTATTGTAGATGGCTTCTTCAAGAAGTTTAGCCACATAAAAAGTAGAAGAGATATAGGAAAACAGCAGCGATGGGAGAATTAGTAAGATGTTTGAGATATTTGGGGGTTGTGTTAAACCTGAGGCTCTCTTCACATTATATAGCCAGGACTTTGATAAAAGTGATAAAGGTCAGAGAGGTCAATCTCTTCAATTCACTGATAAGGAAATTGGATCCCAGACAAAGAAAATTACTTGCTCAAGTTCACACAGGTCATTTGATTCCAGATTCCTCAAAAATGTAGCTTGCAAGCACTCAATAAGCATTTCTTATGGTCCTACTATTTGCTGGACACTATACTGTAAATACAAAAAGAATAAATAAAATAAAAGAGTAAATAAAAGAGAAACTGTTCCTGCCCTTAAAAGTCTATATTTTAATGGGAGAGACCACTTGTACACATTAATATATAAAGGAAATATGCAAAATTAATTTAAGATAATTTTGGGAGGGAGAATAGTGGAAAATGCAGGAGTAATAGCATAATGGAAGAGGTTTTGCTTGAGCTGTATTGAAGGAAATCAGGTATTTGAAAAGAGGAAGTAGGACCACTGTCTGGTTCTATTATTCCAATTCATCAAGGATAAGTTTCCAAAAGTAGCTCCATGGTTTCCATGGTTTCATTTAGAAACATACACACACACCCCAATTCTGAAACAGGACTGGTCTTAATGCTACATTGCCAATGTCACTCTATAATAAAGAAGAATATGGCATAGGTAATTCAAGATCAAGTGGTAATAAATTAAGTTGTGCTTACAGTATCAGTTTGGAAATGGGTGATGTTTCTAGAGTTTGAACATTATTTCAAATATCAGTCAAGTAGAAAGCTGTACAATAGTCTGACAGATTTGAAGAAATATAATTCCTGAGATCCTGAAACAAAGACATTCCATTCTGGGATAAATTGTAACATCTTCTACTCAAAATTCATGTTAACTTCCAAAACGTGGCCTTCCAGTCATCCATTTTTCCAATCCATATTAGGTTAAATGACCCCATTTTTTGCTCAATATCATTTATCTATGTACAAAAAGATCAACCAGCTAGAGCAAAGGTCAAACTGAAGAAGAAGAAAGGATAAAAATGAATTAAGATATCAGATATAGTATGCAGTTCAACTCTGACCTAGGTAAACAAACAGTTCATTCTGAAAAAAAAATGTCAAATATATTTTAAAATGTAAGAGACAATATTGCCTTGGTTGATATAACATTAGGAATATAAGGCAGAGGTTGGCAGCTATATTTTGTCCTCAACATGGTTGATAAATTCCTCCTTGAAAAACGTTGGATTTTCCTGGTGGAGTTAGTAGGGACATGTCTGGAATTAAAAGGGATTTCCTTACTTCAAACTACATATTACGTGATCATAGGGATTCTCTTTTATGGGTGAAAGGGAGAAGGGAAAGGCATGTTAACAAGGAAGTAGTGCATAAGGATAGAAAAAAATCCTCATCTGAGATGACTTTTTTTCTGAGGTAGCTAGCTGTGGAAGCTAGATTCTTAAAAATGTTTTTATCAGTCTCAAAAAAAAAGTAATAACTTTCCTTTTGAGAAAGAAGAAGCCTCTACAGCTTAGACACCTCTAGCAAATGAAAGCAGCTCCATGGAGAAGCCCAAAAGCAGATAAAGCATCAGCTCAGTGGAAAAGCATGAAGAGTTAGCTTCAGAAAAAAGCACAATAAGATCAAAATAGATACGTGACTTGATTTTAAAAAATTAGAAGAAAATAAAATAAGGTATCTTTTACAAGCTTGGCTAGGGGGACAATTTCTGCTATATAGGGAAAGGAAGAAATCATAAAAGATGGACAATTTAGACTTTATAGAATTGAAAAGTTTTCACATGAAGAAAACTATGATGATAAAAATAAGAAAAAAAAATTTCTGGAAACTAGGTACTGTGGTAGATATATCAGGTATAGAAAAGCCTGTCCTTGCCACCAGAAATTCATCTACTTGATGAGCCAATACTATCATGCATGAAGCAGTATATGATAGAAGAAATCATAAAACTAACTGTTAAATTTTGTGGCACAATCACTTGTAAGGATCTTGAAGGGAAGGAAACTAAGGGAGAATATCCAGAGAAGGTTTTATGAAAGAACTGAGACTTGAAGGATGGAGAGTTTTATTTAACTAATAAGGCTGAAAGGAGAAGTGAGGTCATTCTAATGGCAGTAACAACCAGAGTAATATAAAAGTCTCATGTGTGAACATAATGCTTTTATGGAAGAATGAAGAGCCAATCTTATTTGAGTGGAAATTGAATATTGTGGAATCAATAGAAAATAAGATTGGATCAAGGTTCATTTTCCACCTGGCTACTCACCTAAATTTCACCATTGTATCCAGGTACTGGATCAAATCAAATCTGAAACTCACATTTGCTTCAGGACCTCTGGTTGGCAAGAGTAGAGGGTCCATCATCGAGAACTTCTCCCAGATCCTCCAAGGGGTTCCAGAGAAGACATCTCATTATTTCTCATCTGTCCACAAAATATCATCACACACCCTGGAAGTCACAAGGTACTTTCCCTTCCTTACCTCTTTCCCCCTTCTTCCTGTTCCTCCCCCACACTGTTCAGCTTCTTTTTTATGTTTAATCTTCCTTCACTATGCAGTGAGCCCCTTGAGGATAGGAACTGCCTTTTGCTTTTTTTTTTTTTTACTTCTAGTACTTAGCACAATGTGACATTTTGAAGGCACTTAATAAATATTTACCTGATGACTGACAAGAGCTTCCTATATCCTTTGGTAACTATGCAGACAATGGTCTAGAAAATCTGACTATCCTTATAATGAAAATTTATAGCTCTTCTTTCACTCCTATTCATACTTTAGAATGAAAGACAAAAGAAGAAAACTTTTTTAGTGAGTAAGCCATAATCTAATGATTAAGAGATCTTTATAGTCAAATTGTAGATGGGCTACTTACTGTATTACCCTAGAAAAGTTGCTCAGAATTTGTAGCTCTGGATTATTTATTTTATTTTATTTTTAATATAAATTTATTTATTTTTAGTTTTCAACATTTACTTCCACAAGATTCTGAGTTCCAAAGTTTCACCTCATCTCACCCCTCCCCCCACCCCAAGATGGCATGCATTCTGAATACCCCTTCTCCTAGTCTGCCCTCTCTTCTATCTCTCCCCCCTTTCTTATCCTTCCCTTCTATTTTCCTGTAGGGCAGGATACTTCTGTCCATTTCCTGTATCTTATTTCCCAGTTGCATGTGAAAAAAATTTTTTAAACATGTGTTTTTAAAACTTTGAGTTCTAAATTTTCTCCCTTCCCCATCCCCACCCACCTTCATTGAAAAGGCAAGCAACTCAATATAGGTTATACATGTGCAGTTATGCAAAACACTTCCATAGCAGACATGTTGTGAAAAACAAACTCTATTTCCTTTAATCCTATCCTCCCCCCATTTTTCTATTCTTTCTTTTGACCCTGTCCCTCTCAGAAGTATTTGCTTCTGATTACCCCTTTCCCAATCTCCTCCTCTCTATCATCCCCTGCTCTCTTGTCCCCTTCTCCCCCTATTTTCCTGTAGGGTAAGACAGATTTCCATACCCAATTGAATGTGTATGTTATTCCCTCCTTAAGCCAAATCCTATGAGAATAAGATTCACTCATTCCTCTCACCTTCCCCATTTCCCCTCCACTGTAAAGCCTTTTTCTTCTGTTTTTTTTTGTGAGATAATTTACCCCATTCTACTCTCCCTTTCTTCTTCTCCCAGTATAATCCTCTCTCATCCCTTAATTTTATTATCCAGATATGACCCCTTAATCTTCAACTCACCCTGTGCCATCTCTCTCTCTCTATCTATCTCTCTCTCTATCTATCTCTCTCTCTCTCTCTCTCTCTCTCCATATAATTTTTTTTCCTTCCAACTACCCTAATACTGACAAAGGTCTCATGAGTTATAAATACCATCTTTCCATGCAGGACTTAATAAGTCTCTTTTGATTTCTCTTTCCTGTTTACCTCTTCATTTTCCACTTGACTCTTGTATTTGAAAGTCAAATTTTCTATTCAGCTCTGGTCTTTTCATCAAGAATGCTTGAAAGTCCTCTATTTCACTGAATGACCATTTTTTCCCCTGAAGGATTATACTCAGTTTTGCTGGGTAGGTGATTCTTGGTTGTAATCCTATCTCCTTTGCCCTCCGGAATATTATATTCCATGCCCTGCAGTCCTTTAATGTAGAAGCTGCTAAATCTTGTGTTATCCTGATTGTGTTTCCACAATACTTGAATTGTTTCTTTCTGGCAGCTTGTAATATTTTCTCCTTGACCTGGGAACTCTGGAATTTGGCTACAATATTCCTAGGAGTTTTCCTTTGGGGATCTCTTTCAGGAGGAGATCAGTGGATTCTTTCAATTTCTATTTTGCCCTCTGGTTCTAAAATATCAGGGCAGTTTTCCTTGATAATTTCTTGAAAGATGATGTCTAGGCTCTTTTTTTGATCATGGCTTTCAGATAGTCCAATAATTTTTAAATTCTCTCTCCTGGATCTATTTTCCAGGTCAGTTGTTTTTCCAATGAGATATTTCACATTGTCTTCTACTTTTTTCATTCTTTTGGATTTGTTTTACAGCATCTTGATTTCTCATAAAGTCACTGTCTTCCAATTGCTCTATTCTAATTTTTAAGGAAGTATTTTCTTCAGTAATCTTTTGGACTTCCTTTTCCATTTGGCCAATTTTGCTTTTTAGGGCATTCTTCTCCTCATTGGCTTTTTGGACCTCTTTTGCCATTTGGGTTAGGCTATTTTTTAAGGTGTTATTTTCTTCAGTATTTTTTGGGTCTCCTTTAGCAAGCTGTTGACTTGTTTTTCATGATTTTCTTGCATCATTCTCATTTCTCTTCCCAGTTTTTCCTCTACTTCTCTTACTTGCTTCTCAAAATCCCTTTGAGCTCTTCCAAGGCCTGGGACTGATTCATATTTTTCTTGGAGGCTTTGGATGTAGGAGCTTTGACTTTGTTGTCTTCTTTGGTATTTTTGATCTTCTTTGTCACCAAAGTAAGATAATATAGTATGACCTTTTTGTGCTGCTTGCTCATGATCCTGGCCAATTACTTGAGTTTTAAACTCTTTGTTAAGGTAAGAGTCTGCTTCCAATGTGGAGAATGTATTGTCCCAAGCTTTGGGGGTTTGTACAGCTGTTTTCAGAGATATTTGTAGGGACCTTTAAATTTTCAGTTCTTTCAAGGTGGTATGATAAGAGAGGAAGTGTTTACTCCTTTCCTGGCCTGTGCTTTGGTCTATTAGTGACCACAAGCACTCTTTTCTGTCTTGGAACTGTGAGGAAAGTTTCCTCTCCACAGCCACTACAAGCTCCACCATGCCAGTGCTCCTCCTCACCCCAGGACAGCAGCCCAGACCTCTGACCCAGATCCAAGCATGTGCAAAGCAAGAGATTCCTGCCTCAGCACTGGCAAAAAGATCCCTGCAATCCCCCTCTGATCAGCCACCTGATTCCCCCTCAGTCTGTAGGCTGGAAGTTCAGGAGGCAGCCGCCACCCCAGACCATGCTCAAGGAATGGACCTGAGACCACCTCACTTCTCTCTTGGCACTGCAGAAACAGACTTTTCCCAGTGACCTTCTAAGTTGTCTTTGGCGTTTGTGGGTTGAGAAGTCTGGAAACCACCACAGCAGCCTGTGATTCAGTCCTCTGAAGCCTGCTCCAGGACTGCTGCAGCCTGCGCACCCATGCTGCACTGGGCTCCTCTATCCCGACGGTGCAACATACCTTCCTGATCAGCCATCCGGGTTGTCTTGGGCTGGAAACTTGCTTCACTCTGTCTTTTTGTGGGTTCTGCTGCTTTAGAATTTGTTTAGAGCCATTTTTTTAGGTATTTTGGAGGGGTTTGGGGGACAGCTCAAGTAAGTCACTGCTTTCACTCTGCCATCTTGGCTCTGCCCCAGTGGATTCTTTTTTTAAACAACATTGATGTGGTATTGCCTTGTACACAGCAAGGCACAAGTTAAATTAGTTTATATCACATGGCTAATGTGAAGAGGTAATAACAAAAAATCACTTAAAGTATGCAAAAAATCATAAACCCTAGTTAGTTACAAAAAGTGATGAAGTTTTAAGGGTAATGGAACACTCTTCTGAATTAGTATGCAAATCACATGTACATCCCTTAAATTAATCATACACTGTGCTAAAAAAGAACACTGCAATGGTGTTCAAGCTAGTGGGCAGCTTCTTTGTGATCTAGGTAATAAGATTGTAAGAACTTCAACATTTGGATTGCCACCAGAAAAAATGGCAGAGTTTCTAAATGAGAAAAAGAAGGGGGGGGAAGTATTTTTAATTAAAAGATGCATGAATTTTATCTCCTTAAATGATTTTTGTCAAGGATCATAAACATTTTAGAAAAAAAGGGTATTTCATTTGGCATTTTATCCAGGAAACATACAAGTTATTTTGACAATTCATTTTATCAGTATGACAAATGATAATGGCACTTTCCATTAAGTGATTTGGTTTTTGGTTTTTAATTTTTTTTTAATCTACTGACCTTACTCAAGCTAAACCTCAGGTGACATCTCTGAAAACCTGAGAATTTCTTTTCTTCTCTTTTTTTAATTTGGAGTTTAATTAAAAATACAGAAAGGTAGTATAGAGAGGTATAGAGAGGTAGTGATAGGAGGCTGGCCATGGAATCAGGAAGACCTAGATAGAAACACACCTCCTGATACATACTTACTGTGTAACCGGGGCCAGTCATTCATACTGTCAATGCCTCCAAGCAATTGTCAAAGACCATAAAATACAAAGAAATTCCTGATCTGAAACAATGGAGGGAGTTTCCACACTAGGAATCCAGTTCAAAAATTTATATTGCCTCACACCACCCCATCCTCCATCCTCTGCCAAAAAAACAAAATCAAAGAATTTGGATAGGATACATAAAGTATTGTTAAGCATTTTGGGTGTATTGATTAACTGGGTATACTACTGTGAGGAAATATTTGATGTTCCACAGGTAAAATATCATCTAGTTCACTAGAATCTGTTCTTTTAAAAGTTGGAGGAAGAGCTATAATATTCAAAGGAGACATAAGTTGGAAAATGACATTTGTAGCCACAGCTGTCACCTAAAGGGAAAATATTCTGTTTAAGTTGAATAATCCTTCATAACATATGTTCATCAAAGTCTCTATGAAAAACAAAAATACATTTTCTGGGAAATATTAGAGATTATTTTTCAGTGGTGAAATTATTAGAAAAATATTATGTCATTTCTTAGTATAATAGGATACAAAATTATAAACATTTCCCAAACTCTGACAGGTTTAAATCTACTTCTTTATATTTTATTAAATTTTAAATTCCATTTTCCTTAAATAAGACTTTCAGATGCTAGGAATACATTTGCCTATATTAAAGTGGAAGTATGAGGAGGCTATGGCTTTTCTTTTCTTCCTTTTCTTATGGACTATAATATCTATGTAGAGTAGCAAGAGGATCTCAGGGCACATGGAACAATCTTGACTACACAAAAGAAGGAAATCACTGATGCCAGGTCTGGCTTTGAATAGGATTCAAGTTGATTAGGATTCAAGATTATTTTAAAGCCTCTCTCTTTCTAACATATTCTTGTATTCTTTCAACCTTTATTTCAATGACCTGTATCTTTCCTAAATCATTTATTAACAAACAACATTTTTAAAGATGATATATGCATATTTATATTGAATATATATTGAATGTATGAACATATATATTTTACACACATTGTATATTGAATATATATGACTATTTTATGGTGAACTCACACAGGGCAAGTGGTCAGAAAAAACAGTACAAGGACACTCTCAAGGTCTTTCTTAAGAACTTTGAAAATGAGTACATGACATGGGAGACACTGGCATAGGACTGTCCAGCATGGCATGCACTCATGTGCTCTATGAAAAAAGATAAATTAAAATAGCTCAAAAGAAAAGTGAGATGCATAAATTTGGAAAATCTGTCCCAAATGTTCATATGTACTATTTGTGCCCAACCTGTGGTAGAGCATTCTGAGCTTGTATTGGTCTGATAAGTCACAGTCCAAATTACTGTAACTTGACTCTAGCATATGATGTCTTTTCAGGAACAAAGGACAACAACCAATGAAGACCAAAACCAACATATGTAGATAGATAGATAGATATAGGTATAGATATAGATAGATAGATGTATATGTATTCTATAATAAATACATGTATATTTACTAAGGAATTCAATTTGGAAACTACAAAGTACCTGACAAACCAGAGAAAAAAAAAGATCTTCAAGATAGAAGAGGTCTTAGGGGTCATTCATTTCAATCTTATATGAATCACAAATTAGATCATCATTCAGGCTCTACTTAAAGTCTTCTACTTTGTAATATACTCCCTTTGGCCATAAAACACCAACCTCTCCCACAAAAAAATAATAAAACAAGAATTGAAATAGACCATCTAGTCTAAAAGGAAAGGGTAATTTCCATACCATGGGATAAAAAGCATTGTACAATGTTTAAAAAGAGGAAAAGAAAAAAATGGGGCAGATAACTACAGGGAAATGGAGAAGAATTTTAGCAAGAGTTCACAGGTGTAATCCCATCTAATGAGCAGGTGATTATTACAGAGCATCTTCTAGGAAGAAAACCCAGAGATAACTGGACCTAAGATATCCTGAAAAGGTTGGAAACATGAAAATTGGGGAAGGAGCTAGAAGTAGTAAAAGAAATGAATTGGTTAACCCGGTGTTTGCGTAGGAGTGAGAGAGCATTATAAGCTTTGTTTCTCTTTTGTAAAGTAAAATTTGGAAATTTTAGTCCATTAAAAATTATTTGGTAGAGTACTGTTCATCAGTTGATCTTAAGGTTGAGACGGATGATAATTAATAAAGTAATTGAATAAGCAAATCTGGTCAATGGGAAATAATACCTTTTATGACTGGTGGCAATTTTCAGATCCAAAACCACCTCTCTCTTCTTAGATACCCTTGTTTTCCAGAGCTAAGGCCCAGCAAAGAAGCTGTGCCCTGAGCTTAGCACAACAACAATCATTTGCTCTCTGGATGAAATTTGATGCAACTAAATCACAGAACTGGTGGTCCCTGAGCTTGAGCAAGCACCAACAGGCCCAGACATGAAGTATTGCTATGAATGGATTTTTTGTCACTAGACAACCTTACCTCACTGTTGCTGTTGTCCCTCACCACTGTCACTACACTACACTGTTTGATTCCTTATCTACTCACAAATATATAAATCAAGGCTTAGCCCTACTGCCTTGACATCTCCTATGAGAGGAGGCCTTGACAAATGTCTAATTTCTCTCCCCTAATGGAATAAGGAAAGGTTTTTGCTTTAAACCTGTTTGAGGTCTTTGGCATTTTTGGACTTAACAGTGGTTGCAAATCCTCTGTGACTCTTAGGTCATTAGTTACCATAGTTGACAGCTTGGTAGTAGTGGTACAATCAGAAAATGAATAATTACCTTCTACTCTGCCCCCAGTGTGAACCAAAGTATGGTACCTAGAGGAGCTCTTTGAGCTCCACTCCATTTGCACATGGAGAGTGGCATTGGGTAATTTTCCTTCTTTGATTATTGTGCTCCAGTCTTTAGTCAAGCTCTGCTACCTTGGAGGACTGAAGTTTTGATTGTTGTGACTAAAGAGAGGTTTTGTTGGCCTCCTTTGGGAGAGGTTTTGGTTGGCCCCTCCCTGGGAGGTTTTGAGTTTTTAATGGTTATCTTAAGATTTTTAGAAATGGGTACAGCTTTTTCTCAAGCTGTAAACAAGCTGCAGATAATGATCTGGGAGAGGTTTTGGTTGGCCCCTCCCTGGGAGGTTTTGAGTTTTTAATGGTTATCTTAAGATTTTTAGAAATGGGTACAGCTTTTTCTCAAGCTGTAAACAAGCTGCAGATAATGATCTGCCTCAGATATCAGCAGCCTAAAGTCTATATTATGAACCCAAAACCTGCAGGTATATAATTAATTGGAAGAAATTGACTCAGGACAACTTGTATCACCATTGGCCAACTTTGGGTTATTTTGATTAGGATAAAATAAATTACCTTAACAAATATCTTGATAAAGCTGGCAAGAAAATTAAATACCATGAATGGGATGTTTTAAATAAATGGCTACTCAAAACCACCAAGTGAGAAACACTTTGTAATTTAGATTCCCTTAAGAAAAGCTTAGATAGCCTGTCCATACGTCTGTCTTATTATTTTGTCTGTATTTGTGTCTATAAAATGTAAAATGTCTGTGTCATGTTTGTGTTGTTTGTAGATTCTGTTACCCTGAAAGATTTATAATACACCTAAGCAGAAAAACCGCTAATGGCTGTAGTCAGAGTTTAGAACACCAAGAAAGATTAATGAACTTTCATACTTAAAGCAATTGTCTGATTAAGCAGTACTAACCCCCACTTTAGGCTTTCCCAGGGATATTAGGCTATAAGAAAAGAGAAAAAAAATCTGCAAAGCACTTTATTTTTCTGCCATTTCAACTTTGGCCATCTTGGTGTTACGTAAGTAAAGTCAGATAACCCAAATCTGTAGAACTTTTAAAAACAATTTGGTAAATTTTAAAGGTTAAGGATATTAGTTATTAAGGAGTTTGAAGGGTAAAGAAAGTGAAATTATTTTCCCATTTTTAAGGTATCTGTCTGATAATTTTAAGAGGCAGAAAAGCTCATTACTCATAAATTTTTAAAAGATCCTTCTATCAGGAACAGGATTTAGATAAGGATAGAAATAGCAAATGATATACAAACTAAAATTCTCTGGTTTCAAAATTGGAGAGCTAATTATTTAAAGTGATTGTACTAAATTATGTTAAGCAGTATGACCCTGGACATATCACTTAACTATTTTCTGTCCCAGTTTCTCCATCTGTAAAATTGGGATAATAATACTAACTACCTTCCAGAGGTATTATGAGTATAAAATGAGACAATATTTGTAAAGCACTTCACAAACCTTAAAGTTTGCAAATGCTAGCTATAATCTATTTATTTATTTGTCAAAATATCAAAATCATTTTGTGTGTGTTTCCTGTACTTTCTTCAGTGCATTAAAAAAAATTTATATCTATATTTATCACTATTCACTAATTCCTCTTATCCACCTTGGAAGAGAAGTCCTCTCTTATAATAACTAGGCTCTATCCAGTAAAATAAATCAATATGCTGGTCACATCTAATGATGCATATCTCATTCTGCATCTCTAGTCTGCCTCCTCTTTACTAAAAGAGGGGAAGTATGTTCTATTATTAGCCTTTTGGAATCACTATTATTCACTGTTTTGTCCAGTTATAAGATCTTTTAAATTCTTATTGTTTTCCCCTTCATATCATTATTTTTGTTGTCCTTGTGTATTTTTCTCTGATTTCTACTCGTGTCACTCTGTATCAATTCATGTAGATCTCATAATGTTTCTAGGAACCTACCAGATTGGTCATTTTCTATGGTTTTCATTTGTATACTACATTTGGCAATTTTTCATTAGATTGATCTACTACAATTTTTTCAGTAATTTACCAATTGATGAACACCTTTGTTCTTTCCTGTTGTTTGTTATAACAAGAATTTCTGCTATAAATAGCCTTGTTCATATGAGTCCCTTCCTTCTATCCTTGACATCCTTAGGATAGGTAGCTAGGTGGTATGGTAACTAGTATACTGGGCTTGATGACAGGACAACCCGATTTCAAATATTGCCTGACCTCTAACAGCAGTGAAAACCTATTACACACACACACACACACACACACACACACACACACAATGTATTATATATATATATATATATATATATATATATATATATATATATATATATATATATGTGTGTGTGTGTGTGTGTGTGTGTGTATATATAATATTTATATTTATATATACTACTTTAAGATGTCACTATAAAAATGAAGAATAAACATAAGGCTGGGGCTGGAAGAGTGAGTTCTTTTCACAAGATGCTAATTTAAACTGATCTTTTTTCAACTTCTTTGAATCTACTAACACCAATTTTCCTGCTTTCTTCTTTAATGCTTTCAAACATCTCCTTTGATGATTCCTGATATTATACTCACTTATTTATTGCTCCTGAATCTGATTGCTCTCCACTCTTTCTTTGCCATTAAGAAAAAAAAACCTTTCTATCCTTCTCCAAAGGCCATCTGAATATTCATTTTTCCCCACAAGCCTTTCTTAAATTAGATGAATATTAAGATTCTACTCCCTAATTCTCTGCCAGATTTTATAGAATAAAAACATTAAGAAAACACAGTAACAGCCACATTGTGGGATGACTAATTTTGATAGACCTGACCCTTCACAGCAATGCAAGAAATTTAAGAAAACTCCAAAAGATTCCTGATGAAAATTGCTATTCACACCTAGAGAAAGAAATATGCAGTCTGAATGCAGATGGAAGCATACTATTTGCTCTAATTTTCCTTTGTTGTTTTGTTTTATTGCTTCATCCTCATGGTTCTTCCCATCAGTTCTAATTGTCTTTTACATCATGACTAGTGGGAAAATATGCTTAACATGAATGTAGATGTAGAGCCTGTATCAGATTGTATGCCATCTTGGAGTGGGGGGGGGAGAGAGAAATGGAGAAAATGGAGAAAAACAGGAGAAAATTTAAAACTCAAAATCTTATGGAAGTGAATATTGAAAAATAAAAATAAATAAATTTAAATTATAAATAAATACAAACACTAAGAAACTAAAACATGGCTGTATACACACACACACACACACACACACACACATTGTTGTTGTTGTTGTTGTTGTTGTTGTTAGCGAGATACCATAAGAGGAATGCGTGAGTTTGACTTGTTTTCATGATACCATTGATGGGCTACTTGATACAGTCCATACAATAATTCCTAGTCCACCACTTCCAAACAATGTTCCATATATGTGAAATGATTGACTGGACTGTGATTTGTCATGCTAGAAAAGAATTTCTCTCTATGCAAGATTATTTATGTGATTCATTAACAGTTCAATCTCTGGATTTCAATGAATGTCATTCATACCATGCTTTCATCCACTGAGATAGAAGGTCCAGAGTTGTTGAGACTCATGAATGCTTTAAAAGTTAACTTATATGAAACTCACAATGTACTTGAGCATCATCATTGTTGAGCTCAATAATGAAGTTGTGTTATCTTATTTAAGACTCCCAACATGCCTATACATTGTTTTATCTGAGACTTCTTACTTTGGATTCACAACAGACTTCCATTCTGTAGTCTTTGTTGAGACTCACAACAGACTTAAATATCACTGTCATCCTTGTTGAAACTCACAAAATACTTAAGCTTTATCTTACTTGACACTCATGACATAGAAGATGTTGGAAAATGCAAATTACTGTTGCTATTTATTATTAATCATTCTCCTCTGAAACTACCTCCAGTCCCTGCAGGCTCAGCCCCTGGACTATACAGGCTGGGGGATGCTAATGAATAATAAATACAATGTACTCTTTCAGCAAATAAGTAAATGGCCTCAGCTAGCTACAGGGAAAATCCACTGAGATTTCAAGTATGCATTTTCCAACTTTCTCTTCTTCAAAACATTTGTTTTGGCATAAAGTTAAAACAAAAGAAAATATTCATTCAAATTTTTCTGAGTTACGGTGTTTTTTTTTCTCCTTCATGTCTATTATTTTTCATTCTATTGGTGTACTGCTATTTTTTGAATGACAACATGTGCATGTTTAATTTTGCCTATGTAAAAGAAAAAAAATGCTCTGTTGGTAGTCTAATCTCTTTCAATAAAGTAAAGCTACTTCTCAAATTTTCCTGAAATTCTAAAATCAGATTTGAAGTGACTGTTCTGGTTTGTTGGATCAAAATGCTTTGAATCTTTATATTAAGCAGATGCTGACCTTTTAATTAAGAAAAGGTTGCATTTTCTTTGTTCAAAAGAACTTTAAACAGAGAAGACTATGAATGCTGAGTGAAAGACTTTGAATGAAAACATTTTAACTACAATGAGATTATAGTACTGAGTAAATCATTCAATGTTTAGTATATACACAGAAAATGTTATAGAAAGCTTTTGAGTAGGTGGTTATTTCAAGGTCAAGTAAAAGTTAAGGACAATGTGAGAGAAATGGTTTCCTTAATAATATTAAAGTGTTATAGTTTATTACATTTAATACTTAACTGTATTTAAGTATTACTATTAAATATTCCTTAATAACGTTAAGCAATGGCTAATGATCATAGCTGACATTAATATAGTGATTTGAGGTTTGTGGAAAATTTTTCAATCCACCCAACATCCCCATGGCAGATGATATTATCCTATTTTTGAGATGAGGAAACTGAAACTTAATGAGATTACATGACTTGCCCAAGGTCTAATTTTAACCTGAGCCTTCCTTTTATCCAATCCCCACATGGCATCTATCCTGCATGGTTTTCATTTTTGATTTCTTAAAGTATAGCTCTGAAGAGAAAGGCTTTTAGAAAGCCCACTCTATTTTAAATGCAGCTAGTTGACTCCACTTTAAAACCCAAACCTCCTTCAGTACATGGCCAATAATATTCCCAACTCAAGACTCTGTGGCTCATTACTTAGATTTTGATTACTTAGAGTGAGTGTAAGTAACTGTTTTCTGTTCTGTCTAGAAACTCTGTGAGTCTTCCCCTTCCAGTTTGATACATTTGTGAAGGTAACCATATTTTGTCTCAACTCTTACCTAGCCCTCAGTTATTGAATGGGTGTAGTCTCAGACAAACTGCAATCTGGGAAAGACCTAAATTTAGAAGGTCCAATGTCACCCACTGCATCCTCACCAGCTGTTTTGACCTTTGTCTTGCCACTAGACTGCAATGACTGGATCGATGAGGCAGACAATAGTGCAATTCTGCCTCACTTAAATCCAATTGTAAAGCAAGTCAAGACATCACCCTCATGATGTCTTGACTCTTCACGAATGCAGGATCAACAACAACAACAATGATATCTGCAACATGATGTTGCCCCTCTAAAACCACATATAAAAGTGTGAGCAGAAATAGATAGAAACAGATATCTGCAAGCATAAACGGTAAAGGGTTTTACCCCTGCTGACCATCAGTAGTAAGAGTAACAATGATAAAATATACATAGCATTCTTCATTCTAATTTCAGAGCACATACTGGTGAGCCATTTAACTCAATGCAGTGAAGCACTCAGAGAAAGGGAGAAAGAGACAGCAAATGATAAGGTTGCTCCCTATCCATCTACAAGGGAAAGATAAAGAAAATGAAGAAACAGATGAAAATGACAACTGTCTAAAATGGCATCTGCTAATGATGTGGACCAGCTTTAGAAAGAGGGAGTACTATAGAAGGAGAAACAAAACTCTTCAACTAGTGAACATAGAAACCAACCAACCAAAAAAAAAATCTTCAGAACTTCCTATCATTTAACTTCCTTCTCTAGGCCTAAGGTTAGAGCTTATGTTTTGGTTTCTGCATCAACATGGGGTTTTTCAAACTGTTAAAACAACAACAACAACACAGGATTCCACAAAAACTTTCCTAGGTTTCCATGGAAGTATTTCATAACAAAATGTAAATTGTTGTAAAATGGTGTTTTTTAATCAAAATGTGATACTTTTTTATTATTTTAATTAATTAATTTAATTTTAGTTTTCAACATTTGCTTCCACAAGATTTTGAGTTCCAAATTTTCTCCCCATGTCATTCCTTCCCCTACCCCAAGAGAGCATGCATTCTGAGTACCCCTTCTCCTAATCTGCCCTCTCTTCTTTCTCTCCCTCCCCTTCTCTTATCCCCTTCCCCTTCAATTTTCCTGTAGGGCAGGATAGATTTCTATACCCCATTTCCTGTATATCTTATTTTCCAGGTGCATGTGAAAACAATTTTTTTAAACTATTGCTTTTAAAATTTGGGGTTCCAAATTTTCTTCTTTCCTCTCTCCCAGACACCCTCACTGAAAAGGTAAGCAACTTGATGCACTTTATATACATGTGTAATCATGCAAAAGTATCCATAGTAGTCATGTTATGAAAAACTAAGTATATTTCCCTTCATCCTATCCTCCCCCCATTTATTTTATTCTCTCATTTGACCTTGTCCCTCCACAGAAGTGTTTGCTTCTGATTACCCCTTCCCCCAATCTGCCCTCCCCTCTATCAACCCCCTGCTCTCTTGTCCCCTTCACCTCTTATTTTCCTGTAAGGTAAGATAGATTTCCATACCCAACTGAGTGTGTATGCTATTCTTTCCTTAAGCCAAATCCAATCAGAATAAGATTCATTCATTTCCTTTCACCTTCCCCTGTTTCCCTTACTTTGTAAAAGCCTTTTCTTGTCTGTCTTATGTGAGATAATTTATCCCATTCTACCTCTCCCTTTTTCCTTCTCTATGTATAATCCTCTCTCACTTCCTAATTTTATTCTCAAGATATCACCCTTTCATTTTCAACTCACCCTGTGCCCTCTATCTACCTATCTTTCTATCTATCTATCTATCTATCTATCTATCTATCTATCTATCTATCTATCTATCCATACATACATACATATAAGTTTTTCCCTCCAACTACTCTAATACTGACAAAGGACTCATGAGTTACAAATAATCATCTTTCCATGCAGAATGTAAACAGTTCAACCTTAATAAGTCACTTATAGTTTCTCTTTCCTGTTTACCTCTTCATGTTTCTCTTGAGTCTTGTATCTGAAAGTCAAATTTTCTATTCAGCTCTGGTCTTTTCATCAAGAATGCTTGAAAGTCCTCTATTTCACTGAATATCCAATTTTTCCGCTGAAGGATTATACTCAGTTTTGCTGGGTAGGTGATTCTTGGTTGTAATCCTATCTCCTTTGCCCTCTGGAATATTATATTCTAAACCCTGTGGTCCTTTAATGTAGAAGCTGCTAAATCTTGTGTTATCCTGATTGTTTTTCAGCAATACTTGAATTGTTTCTTTCTGGCTGCTTGCAATATTTTCTCCTTGACCTGGGAACTTTGGAGTCTGGCTACAATATTCCTATGACTTTTCCTTTGGGAGTCCCTTTCAGGAGGTGATCAGTGGATTCTTTCAATTTCTGTTTTGCCCTCCGGTTCTAAAATATCAAGGCAGTTTTCCTTGATAACTTCTTGAAAGATGATGTATAAGTTCTTTTTTTTTGATCATGGTTTTCAGATAGTCCAATAATTTTTAAATTATCTTCTGATTCTATTTTCCAGTTTTTTAAATGAGATATTTCACATTGTTTTCTACTTTTTCAGTTTTTGAATTTTTTTTTTAGTGTCTAGATTTTTCATAAAGTCACTGGCTTCCAAATGCTTTATTCTAGTTGTTAAGGAAGTATTGTCTTCAGTAAACTTTTGGACTTCCTTTTCCATTTGGTCAATTTTGCCTTTTAAGACAGTATTCTCCTCATAGGCTTTTTGGACCTCTTTTGCCATTTGGGTAAGGCTATGTTTTAAGGTGTTATTTTCTTCAGTATTTTGTTTTGGTCTCCTTTAGCAAGTGGTTGACTTCTTTTTCATGATTTTCTTGCATCACTCTCAGTTTTTCCTCTACTTCTCTTACTTGCTTCTCAAAATCCTTTTTGAGTTCTTCCATGGCCTGGGACCAATTCATATTTTTCTTGAAGGCTTTGGGTGTAAGAGCTTTGACTTTGTTGTCTTCTTCTGTTTGTATGTTTTGATCTTCTCTGTTTTTTTTAAATTTTATTAATTTATTTTGATCTAGCAACAATCACTTCCATATGCTTTTGAATTTAAAATATTTCTTCCCCTTCCTCCCCACCACCCTGCCCAAGACGGTGAACAATCTCATACATTCCTATTAAACATATTTTCACATTAGTGAAGTTGTAAGTAAAAATTAAAACCAATAGAAGGGACCATTAGAAAGAGGAAACAAAACTCAACAGAAGAGAAAAAAAATGATAGCAATTCCACTTCCATAGTTCTTTCTTTGGATGTGGATAGCATTTTCCATCAGGAGGCCTCTGAGGATGTCTTCGATCCTTGTATTGCTGAGAAGGGTTAAGTTTATCAACATTACTCATCGCACAACATGGCTGTTATTGTGTACAACATTCTCTTGGTTCTGCTTACTTCACTCAGCATCAGACCACACAAGTCTTTCCAGATTTTTATGAAGTTGACCTGTTCATCATTTCTTAAAGTACAATAGTATTCCATTACATTCATATACCACAATTTGCTCAGTCATTCCCCAATTTATGGGCATTCTCTCAATTTCCAATTCTTTGCCACCACAAGAAAAATCTGCTATGGATATTTTTGTACATGTGGGTCTTTTTCCCATTTGTATGATCTTTGGGATATAGCCCTAGAAGTGCTACTACTGGGTCAAAGAGTATGCATATTTTTATAGCCTTTTGGGCACGGTTCCAAATTGTTCCCCAAAATAGGTGGATCATTTCACAACTCCACCAACAATGTATTAGTGTTCCAATTTTCCCTCATCTTCTCCAACATTTATCATTTTCCTGTTTTGTCATGTTGGCCACATTGAGAGGTGTGATGTGGTACCTCAGAGTTGTTTCAATTTGCATTTCTCTAATCAATAATGATTTAGAGCATTTTTTCATATGACTATAGATGGCTTTAGTTTCTTCATCTGAGAACTGTCTGTTCATATCCTTTGACCATTTATCAATTGAGGAATGGCTTATGGTCTTATAAATTTGTCTTAATTCTCTATATATTTTAGAAATGAGGCCCTTATCAGAGAGACTGGTTGTAAAACATCTTTACCAGTTTTCTACCTCCCTTCTAATCTTAGTTGCATTGGCTTTGTTTGTGCAAAAACTTTTCAGTTTAATGTAATCAAAATTGTCTATTTTGCTTTTCATAATGTTCTCTATCTCCTGTTTGGTCATGAATTCTGTTCTCTATAGATCTGATAGGTAAACTATTCCTTGTTCTCCCAGTTTGCTTATACTATCAGCCTTTATATCTAAATCATGAACCCATTTTGACTTTATTTTGGTATTTGGTATGAGATTTGGGTCTATGCCTAGTTTCTGCCATACTCTTTTCCAGTTTTCCCAGCAGTTTTTTTCAAAAAGTGGGTTCTTGTCCCAGAAGCTGGGGTCTTTGGGTTTATCAAATAATAGATTACTATAGTCATTGACTACTGTGTCTTGAACATTTAACCTATTCCACTGATCCACCACTCTACTTCTCAGCCAGTACCAAGCGGTTTTGATGATTGCTGCTTTATAGTACAATTTAATATCTGGAATAGCTAGGCCACCTTCCGCTGCATTTCTTTTCATTAGTTCCTTTGATATTCTGGACCTTTTGTTCTTCCAAATGAATCTTGTTATTATTCTTTCTAACTCTATAAAATAATTATTTTGGTAGTTTGATTGGTATGGCACTGAATAAGTAAATTAGCTTAGGTAGGATTGTCATTTTCATTATATTAGCACGGCCTACCCATGAGCAGCTGATGTTTTTCCAACTATTTAGATCTGATTTTATTTGTGTGAAAAGTGTTTTGTAATTGCGTTCATAGAGTTCCTGGGTTTGTTTCAGGAGGTAGACTCCTAAATATTTTATAATGCCTACAGTAAGTTTAAATGGAGTTTCTATTTCTATCTCTTGCTGTTGGGCTTTGTTTGTAATATATAGAAATGCTGATGATTTATGTGGGTTTATTTTATAGCCTGCAACTTTGCTAAAGTTGTTTATTATTTCAAGTAGTTTTTTACTTGATTCTCTAGGATTCCCTAAGTATATCATCATGTCATCTGCAAACAGTGATAGCTTTGCTTCTTCTTTGCCTGTTCTAATGCCTTCAATTTCTTTTTCTCCTAGTATTGCTAAAGCTAATGTTTCCAGAACAATATTGTATACTAGTGGTGATAATGGACATCCTTGTTTTATCTCCAATCTTATTGGAAATGCTCCTAGCTTGTCCCCATTACATATGATGCTTGGTGAACGTTTTAGATAGATGTTATTTATTATTTTAAGGAAGGCTTCATTTATATCTATGCTTTCTAGTGTTTTTAATAAGAATGGAGTTTGTATTTTGTCAAAAGCTTTTTCTGGATCTATTGAGATGATCGTGTGGTTTCTGTTGGTTTTGGTGTTGATATGCTCAATTATGCTGATAGTTTTCCTAATAATGAACCAACCCGGCATTCCTGGTTCAAATCCTTCCTGGTCGTAGTGTATTATTCTTGTGATAAGTTGCTGTAATCTATTTGCTAGTATTTTATTTAAAATTTTTGCATCTGTATTCATTAGAGAAATTGGTCTATAATTCTCTCTCTATTTTCACTCTTTCTGATTTGGGTATCAGCACCATATTTGTATCATAAAAACCATTTGGTAAAAGTCCTTCTTCACCTATTTTCCCAAATACTATATATAGTATTGGAATTAATTTTTCTTTAAATGTTTATAGAATTCGCATGTAAATCTGTCTGGCCCTGCAGAATTTTTCCTAGGGAGTTCATCAATGGCTTGTTCAATTCCTTTTTCTGAGATGGGGTTTTTTAAGTATTTTACTTCCTCTGTTAATCTGGGCAATTTATATTTTTGTAAATATGTATCCATTTCACTAAGATTGTCAAATTTGTTGGCATATAGTTGGGCAAAATAATTCCTAAGTTTTGTTTTAATTTCTTCTTCCTTGGTGGTAACTTCACCCTTTACATTCTTGATACTAGTAATTTTGTTTTCTTTCTTTTTTTTTTCAATTAAATTAACTAGGGGCAGCTAGGTGGCACAGTGGATAGAGCACCGGCCTGAAGTCAGGAGGATCTAAGTTCAAATCCGGCCTCAGACCAAACACTTGACACTTACTAGCTATGTGAATCTGGGCAAGTCACTTAACCCCAATTGCCTTTAAAAAGAAAAGAATTTCAATTAAATTAAGCAAAGGTTTATCTATTTTATTGTTTTTTTCATAAAACCAGCTCTTAGTTTTATTTATTTCAATTTTATTAATTTTTCTTTTGGTTTTCAATATTTCTGATTTGGTGTTTAATTGAAGATTTTAAATTTGTTCTTTTTCTAGTTTTTTTAGGTGTATGCCTAATTCATTGATCTCCCCTTTTTCTATTTTGTTTATGCAAGCATTTAGAGATATAAAACTTCCCCTAAGAACTGCTTTCATTGCATCCAATAAGTTTTAGCATGTTGTCTCATTATTGTCATTCTCTTGAATGAAATTATTGATTGTTTCTATGATTTGTTGTTTGGCCCAATCATTTTTTAGGATTAGATTATTTAGTTTCCAATTATTTTTTAGCCTATCTTTCCATGGTCCTTTATTACATATGATTTTTATTGCATCATGATCTGAAAAGGATGCATTTAATATTTCTGCCTTTCTGCATTAAATTGTGAGGTTTTTATACCCTAGTACATGGTCAATTTTTGTGTATATGCCATGTACTGCTGAGAAAAAAGTATAATCCTTTCCATCTCCATTTAGTTTTCTCCAAAGATCTATCATACTTAACTTTTCTAATGTTCTATTCACTTCCTTAACTTCTTTCTTGTTTATTTTGTGGTTAGTTTACCTAGTACAGAGAGGGGGAGGTTGAAGTCCCCCACTAGTATAGTTTTGCTCTCTATTTCTGCCTGATTCCCTGAACTTCTCCTCTAAGAATTTGGATGCTATACCATTTGGTGCATACATGTTTAGTAATGATATGACTTCATTGTCTATGGTGCCTTTTAGCAGGATGTAGTTTCCTTCCTTATCTCTTTTGATTAGATCTATTTTTGCTTTTGCTTTGTCTGAGATCAGGATTGCTACCCCTGCTTTTTTTACTTCAGCTGAAGCATAATGTATTCTGCTCCAGCCTTTTACCTTTACCCTGTATGTGTCACTCTTTTTCAAATGTATTTCCTGTAAACAACATATTGTAGGATTATGGTTTTTAATCCATTCTGCTATCTGCTTCCATCTTATGAGAGATTTCATCCCATTCACATTCACAATTATGATTACTATCTGTGTCTTTTTCTCCATCCTTTTTTCCCCATTTATGCTTTTCTTTCTCCATTCTCCTTTCTCCCCCCACTAGTGTTTTGCTTTTGACCACAACCTCCTTCAATCCCTCCTGCCTTCTATTATCCATTTCCCTTTTCTTCCCCTTTACCCTTACTGTTCCCTCCCTTCAATCCCCCCTCTCTTTTCATTTCCCCTTTCCCTCTTACTGCCTGTAGAGCAAGTTAGATTTCTATACCTAACTGATTATGTTATTCCCTTCTTGAGCCAAATCTGATGAGACTAAGATTCAAATGATGCTTATCCCCCCTCCCTTCTTTCCTTCTGTTGTAATAGGATTTTGTGTCTTTTCCTGTAATGTAATTTACCCTTGTCTGCCTCCTCCATTCTCATTACATTTTCTAAGATCAGACTAATCCACTTACTTGGATCCATTTAACCCAATTTATTAGATTTTTTTTTATGATTACATCAAAGTCAACTAATATTCACCCCCTTTATGTATACTCCTTTAACATGGTGAAATAACAACACAGTTCTCAAGAGCTGCAAGTGTCATTTTCCCTTGTAGGGATGTAAATAGTTTGTCCTTTTTAACAACATATTGTATCTTTCTGTCCCATTTACCTTTTTATGTCTTTCTTGAATCTTGTACTTGAAGAACAAATTTTTTGTTGAGCTCTGGTCTTCTAATCAGGAAGGTTTAGAAGTCTCCTATTTGGGTTGAATATCCATCTCCTCCCTTGAAAAATCATGCTTATTTTAGCTGGGTAGTTGATCCTTGGCTGCAATCCAAGACCCTTTGCCTTATGGAATATCATGTTCCATGCCCTGCGGCCTTTTAATGTAGAAGCTGCAAGGTCCTGTGTAATCCTGACTGTGGTTGCATGATATTTAAACCATTTCTTTCTGGCTGTTTGCAGCACCTTCTCTTTCATCTGGTAATTTTGGAATTTTGCTACTATATTCCTTGGTGTCTTCAATTTGGGATCTCCAGGTGATGCGAGGTGTATTCTTTCTATGGTTATTTTCCCTTCTGGTTCTAGGACTTCAGGGCAGTTTTCCTTTATGATCTCCTGAAAGATACTGTCCAGGCTCTTTTTTTCATCATGATTTTCCTGTAGTCCAATAATTTTTTAATTGTCTCTCCTGAATCGATTTTCAGGTCGGTTGTTTTACCAATGAGGTATTTTACATTTTCATCTATTTTTTCATTTTTTTTGTTTCTGTTTGACTATCGCTATCTTATGTAGTCATTAGTTTTCATTTGTCCACTTCTAGTTTTTAACAAATTGTTTTCTTCTGTTAGTTTTTGTACTTCCTTCTTCAATTGGCCAATGTGTTTTCTAGGGACTTGTTTTCTTCAGTGTACTTTTTTTCCAATTGGCCAATCATATTTTTTTAAGGACTCTTCTACCTCTCTCATTTGACTTTTAAATTCCTTCTTGAGCTCTTATAAGAAGGCTTTTTGGGCTTCCGACCAGTTCATATTTCCTTTTACATTGCAGATGTGGGTTTGTTGATCATGTTGTCCTCTTCAGAATTTCTGTATTGATCTTCACTCTTCTCATAATATGAATCTATGGTACATTTCTTTTTACTCATGATGTTTCTTTATTCCCTGGCCTTTAAAGAGACTGACCTTTCCTGCTGGGGAACAGAGAGCACTGACCCAAGCTTCTTGCATTGGGAGCCTAGACCTGGGTCACTGGCTTTGTGTGCTGGGGCCTCTTGTGTTGGTAATTAGAGGCTGTAGAGTTCTGGCGGCTTATCTCATGTTGAGTAGCAAGGCTGGAACTTTCAGGCAATTCTATGCTTTTCCTTTCCTTTAGCTTTCTTCAGCTCCTTTTAGATGGGTGGTGCAGGGTGTTTGTCTGCCTGGGGCGCTTTGCAGTGCTGCCTCCCTTGTTTCTGCTAATGCACTGGGAGATTCATTTGAGGTAGAGTGCTGAGGTACCTGGTGGTTTTCTGAGCTGGCCTCCACCAGTTCTGCCTGCCCTTACCAAGGCACTCAGAAGTCCAGGTGTTGGTGTTTGCCTGCTCTACCACCTGGGCTTCAGGATTTCCTCACAATTGGAGGCTGCAGGGCTCCAACAGTTGCACAGCTAGTAAGTGTTATGTGTTTGAGGCCACATTTGAACTCAGGTCCTCCTGAATCCAGGGCTGGTGCTCTATCCACTGCACTACCTACCTGCCCCTGCCTCCCTTATTTTTGCCAAGGCACTAGGAGACCCATTTGCTGGGCTGCTGCATTGCTGCTCCCCCATCTTTCTTCTAGTTCAGCTGTTCCAGGGTTTTTTTCTGGAGTGGTATTTTCCAGGTTTTCAGAGGTTGATAGGGGAGAGTGAGAGTAAGTACCTTTTTTCTCAGCCATCTTGGCTCCCGGAATCGGAAGTTGTTTTGATCTTCTTTGTCACCAAAATAAGATTCTATGATCTGACTTTTTTTCCACCTTTGTTTGCTCATGATCCCAACCAATTAATTCAGTTTGTTAAGGTAGGGGTCTGCTTCCAGTGTGGGAAATGTACTATCCTAAGCTTCGGGGGGGTTGTGCAGCTGTTTTCAGAGATACTTTTAGGGACCTGTAAATTTTCAGTTCTTCCAAGGTGCTATGATCAAGGGCAAAGTGTTTACTCATTTTCTGGCCTGTGCTCTGGTCTACGAGTGACCAAAAGCACTCTTTTATGTCTTGGAACTGTGAGGAGGATTTTCTCTGTACAGCCACTACAAGCTCCACCATGCCAGTGCTCCTACTAGCCCCAGGACCACCACCTAGAACTGTGACACAGATCCAAGCATGGGCAAAGCAAGAGAATCCTGCACCAGCAAAAAGATCCCTGCAGTCCCTCTCTCATCAGCCACTTGATTCCTAATTCCCCCTCAGTCTGTGGGCCGGAAGCTCCAGAAGCAGCCACCACACCAGGGCCATGCTCGGGGACTCGGGCTGTGACCCTTCATTTCTCTCTCACTGCAGTCACAGACTTTTCCTACTCACCTTCTAAGCTGTCTTTGGTGTTCATGAGTTGAGAAGTCTGGAAACCACCACAACTGCCGGTGATTCAGTCCTCTTAGGCCTGCTCCAGGTTTGCCAAGGCCTGTGTGCCCATACTGAATTGTATTCCCCTCCCAACCTGGCATGATATACCTTTCTGATCATCCAGGTTGCCTTGGGCTGGAAATTTGTTTCACTCTGTCTTTTTGTGGGTTCTGCTGCTTTAGAATTTGTTTAGAGCCATTTTTTACAGGTATTTGGAGGGGTTTGGGAGAGAGCTCAAGCAAGTCATTGCTTTTACTCCACCATCTTGGCTCTGCCCTCAAAATGTGGTATTTCTGATTCCCATTAATTTCTCTTCTATGCTCAAATTACTCTCCCACCTACACTCTGTAGTGGTATATTTGTCCCCAAACACAAAACAGCTGCTCCTGAGACCAGACTGTATTTGAATTGCTTGATCAATGTTCAATCATTTAAAACAGTAGCAATAATAGTTGTGACTTGAAATCTGAAAGTCTCTTCATGAACACACTAAGAATACTGAAAGATTTAATGGTAGAGGGACCCAGGGCGTGCTCACTTGCCTCAAGTACTTCTTGTTGTTTTCTATGACCCTGTTAGTAAGGGCTTTGCATTCATGATCCTCAGAAATTTGACAAATTGGGTTTTAGTCCAACCACAAGGCAACCACTCCATGAGAAAATTAAATTTCTTTTGGCCCAACCTGGTAACCATATTTCAATTACCCATAACATGCTTCTGACATAAATACCTTATTCTCCATTCATATACTGGCTATAATACCTCTTTTTTTACTATCTGGTAGGTTGTAGATCACATATGTTTTGTTGTGCAACTGTGTTTGTCTGAAGTTGTATGCTTCTTTAGAGTAGAAACCATTATTGTATATAGTACAGTGCCACAATGAAGAGTCCAATAAAAATTAGCATAGGGATAATACTGGTCCTGTGATTTCTCTGTCATAGGACACTCCTCTATACCAATGCAGGTGAGCACTTTGCCTACAACTTGTCATCTAAAACACTGAGAAGTTGTTGCTTAAGGTCACACAGCCTGTGTGAGTCAGAGTTGGGATTTGAAATCAAGTCTTTTTGGCTTTAAGCTCAGCTTTAAGGAGGAACATCCTGTAGCCAAGATGGTGAAGTAACAGTAGATCACTGTCCCTCTGCCATTCTCATCTGCAAATAGCCATAAAATAGCACCCCAGAACAGACCCTGGAATAGCAGAGCCAGTGGAAAGAAGGGGTAGAGAACTCTTTTGGTCCAGGAGACTTGGAGGATCAGCAAAAAGGGCTCACATTACTCGGGTAGTGCAGTCCAGGATGAGAGGCATCCTAGAAAACCTGCAGCAGGCTCCACTTCAGCAAAAAAGTGAGAGATCCTGAGTCCCAGGATGGTGGAGCGGGCAAATGCCCACACCAGGACCCTTAGCACTGCAAAGGGAACCAGCAGACTCCAGCTCTGAGAACCACAGCAAAAACCACTATTTCAGCACAGCCCTCAGCAGGCAGGCATTTTCCAGCAGCCACACCTCTCCGTGCTTTGGCACATCTCTAGGTGGGCAGGCATCCTCTAGGGGCCTGACCCCCACTTGCTTCAACATAGTCCAGAGCAGATAGACATCTTTCAGCTGCTGGACCTCCAGATGCTTCAGTGTAGCCCAGGGTAAACAGGCATCCTCCAGTGGCCAGACCTTCACTTGTTTAGTGTAGTCCTTGAGCATGGAGAGCTTTTATTGTGACAGGGAAGGTTAAAATACAAACTCAGAAGAAGACAACATTGTCAATCTACACACACCCAAAACCTCAAAGGGGAATATGAACCATTCTCAAGTCCAAAAAGCTTTCTCGTAAAACCTCAAGAAGGATTTTAAAGGTCAAATAAGAGAGGTAGAAGAAAAATTAAGAAAAGAAATGAGAGGTATGCAAGAAAGAGTCAAAGCTTGGAAAAGGAAGGACAAAAATTGAAAACAAGTCTTTAAAAAATACAATTGGCCAAATGGAAAAGGAGGCACAAAAATTCACACACTTAAACACCTAGATTATAAACTGACTTGTGATTTTAGAGATGACACAAATGATACTGAATATCTTCAGCCAATACCAATATACTTCACATGAACTGTCATTTCACTTTATCCAGTGGTCCTTATTCTTTCCCTTTTGATTAATGTAGTTGTTTAAACTTAGTTTAATGTCTTTAATTGAGTCAATAGACATTTTCTTACCTGATTGAGGTATCAAGGTTAGACTATATTAGTTATGTTAAGTGGGTAGAGTGATTAATTGACTCACCACCACTCCCACCAATACCCTTATTCCTGAAAAGAAAAAAGAAAGAAAAATGCTTAGATATGTTCCATGAAAAAGTATGTTTTAAATAAATTTTTTGTTTGTTTTTTTAACTATTTCTCCCATTTGGTGAAAGAGAAGTGAACTTCACAAATCAAGAAAAGTGTCATGTTAGCAAAGAGCAGTAACACAGGAGATAGTTTTTATCTAGTACTTCTTCCTATTACTTTCTTCTCTCAAATCCACACAAAAATTGTTTTTTTGCCACTGAGTGGCATATATTGCAATAGTGTTAAATGATTATAGCATACTAGGTATGAGTCATGACAATATCTCTGCCTCTTAGAATTTTATATTCTGATGTGATCAGCCAATATATATTATACAGTTAAAACATAAATAAACACATCAGGCAGTCAAACATATTTTAGTTTGGTTTATCTCAAACTGAATGCTTATGTGCCTGTTATGTGTACATATATATATGAATGTATGTATGTATATATATATATATATATATATATATACATATATGTATGAATGTATGTATGAATGTATGTATGTGTGTGTGTGTGTGTGTGTGTGTGTGTGTGTGTGTGTGTACATGTATGCGTTTGCCTTTCTTTATGTTCTGGGAAGCCTTTTTGGGAAGTTCCAAAGACAGTAAATAAATTGTACAAATTGAGTTAAAGTTCATGATGTCAGTGACAATAATGCAAGGTCTGCAGCTGAGAATAGATTTTGGACTCAATGTAAGATAAATCACAAAGGTAACTTCTGGTTAAAGGTTCAATAAAATATCCAACTTTAGCTATTCACAGCCTGTCAAAAAAACAGATTTCGCCCATTTTAGTAGACATGAATGAAAAATAAACTAACATCCATGCATATATGCATGTAGATATATACATATGTATTAATTTCTAAACTAAACTAGCATTGTATAAGTATACTCATTCAATGAGTACTTTTATTCACTTGCTATGTAAATTACTTGTTCAATACAGAAGTGAGAGAAGGGATACACTACTGCAAAGAAGGGCTAATAATTGAGAGGAGGAGGTATGACAAGTCTACACATAATCATAAATGTGAGAAGTGACAGAGGAATAAGACAGTGCATTAAAAGTTAAAAAAAAAAAAGACAACCATAAGGGATTATGGATTTTCTGTGAAGATTTCACAGAAAAAGTGCCATTTAAGCACATAACAGGCAACATAATACAGTGATATGAATAGATTGGAATCAGGATAAACCTGGTGAGCATCCTGATGCTAGCACCAACTGATGCAGTACTCCTGGGCAAGTCACTTTATCTCTTTGAGACTCATTTTCCAAGATATTATAATACTTTCATTTCCTGCTTCATAAAGTTGATGCAAACCTCAAAATGCTGTGTGACTCATTATTATAGATGTCAGATTCATCCGTATAACTGATTTGACTCTTTTGACTGAATCAAATTGTTAATCACAGCCATAGAAAGAAAATTAATTACCCCAAATTGTTTCTGCATGTTTAATTTGTGGGCTATTTTTCTTTGAAGTTCAAATTGTTCCAAATGGAGTAATCTTCACTTGTGCACACTGCAGCAGCAAGACAAAACAGGTATACAAGTGTCATCGCAACACCAAACTTAGACCCAAATATGCTTTTCTATTTTTCTCCAATACATTTGTTCTCTCAGCCTGTCATGTTTAGATCCAGAATTTCTAAGTTTGCATTTACTTGACACCTTGTTAGTGCTCTGCAAATGTTAAACAAGAAAAGAAACCAGAAGGTAGATGTGAAAGCAACATATGTTTGGTCAGTTTTTGCTCCAGCAGTTAAGCTTAAGAAAATAAAAATAAATTGTTTTTAAAATCAAATGCCATCAACATATCTTTCATAGTTAATGGCTAGGGAAAGTGATTAAAATAAATTCACTTGAGAAGACACTGTTTTATACACTGGCTGATGTCAAAAATATAATAGAATTCACACAAAAAAATATTTGTGGGGGCATACTATTATTTAATGGGATGGCAAACTTGTGATTTACAAAAAGAGTATTCTACTTTAGAGATCTGATTTTATTTATACTTAGATACATGTGAGGATGTGCTGGAACAAGCCCTGAAAAGCTTTTGAGAGCTAATTGTTAAATTGTAAGGGTGAATATTTATACTTCATAAATCACCAAATGCTATAAATCAGCCTTTATTTATTGTTTTCATTTTGACTGACCTGGCTTAAAAAATGGATAGGGAAAATACTAATGATTCAGCTTAAATTTAAAGTCGGTCATATATATATATAGATGCATACACACACACACACACACACAAGCACCCATGTGCATGCACGTGTGTGTGTGTGTGTATACAATTTTTTCCCAGAGATCTGGTTGCTCTACATCTACCAGCACACTCATTGATACGTTTATAAATACTCCCTATAACCAATTCAATTCATAGGATCAAACGATGCTAGATTTAAAGCTAAAAAAAGGCTTTAAAGATTCTCTAGTCTTCCCCATGATTTTGTATATGAGAACATTGAGGCCCTATTAGGATAACTGACTTGCCCAAAATCATACAGTTAGTAAAGGGCAGGGTCAGGCAGGACTCAAACCCGGATCCTCTGACATCAAGTCAAGTACCCTTTCACTAAACCAATCCAAAACACTTTTAAAAGTATGTGAAAGGGGCTGTGATAAATTTTGGGGATACAAAAATGAAGAACAATATTGTCTCTGCCTTCAAGCCACTTAAAATATTATAACCCATTAATTAAAATGCCAGAGAAATCCATCATACTTCTACGTTTTGTGATACAGAATATATATTTTAAAATACAGGATTCAGTTCTAGTCTCTAGTGACTCCTCTAGTTTCTTGTGTATGTAAGAGATGTCCACTGAGTGAATCACCACTATACGATATTTTACTACTAAGAAATGATTATAGACTCTAAGGAAGACTTGTTTCATGGACTTGCTTAAAAAGCAATAATAATTTACTATTTTTAAAAGTCTCTTAACTTCCTAAAGTCTTGTCAGGATTATGAAAACATAAAATAATGATAATTCATTCTAGTACAGTGATTTTTTTCATTGTTGATTCATTTTCAATTATAACAATGGTGATTTTTTTCATAATCTTCCACTGAAGTATTATGTTGATGTCTCACTGGTATCAACATGTATGAAAGTGATACTGTATTGTCACAGAATTTCACACTATCACAGAATTTGAGGGTTGATAGACACCTAAAAGGACATCTAGACCAATTCACGCATTCAATAACATATACTCTAAGTGGGTGTCCAGCCTCAGCTTGAAGATCTTCAAAGAAGGATAAACTACCACCTCTCCAGGCAGCCTATTCCACTGTTGGACAGTCTGATTGTTAGGAAGTTTTCCCTTGACATCAAGTTTAAGACTGTGTCTGCAGAACATAATTTCCATCAGGTTTTCCTAAGATATAAATAACCCTAAGTAAGACCAAATGATAGTCTATGCCTGAGGACCAGTCTTGGGGGTCCCCTATGCCAAAGATTAAAGAAACATGTTCAGCAGAGGAAATATCTGAGGGGGAGAGTGCATTGTATGAAATGGACATCAAAGTGGCAGACCAGTGTCAAATCCAAGAGTTTGCTAAGGTTAATAGATCTAGAAGATGAAGCAGAGCATAGATATAAGGGACAACTAAGGGCTGAGGAATTTCAACATGAAATAGTTCAGAAGACATTATAATCGTAAAAGCACAAGGTATCAATGAATGAAGTTTGCTTGAAGCAAAGTCTCCAATGTGACATTACCTTTTTATGGTAGCAGAATAACCACTATTCCCCCTTGTCCAGTAACTCAGGAGGCAGCCACCACCCCAGGGCCCTGCTTGGGGACCAGGGCTGGGACTGTCCATGCTTCTTTCTCACCACAGACACAGACTTTTCCTACTGACCTTCTAAGTTGTCTTTGCATTCATGGTTTGAGAAATCTGGAAACCACCACGGCTGCGCATGATTCAGTCCTCTGAAGCCTGTTCCAGGTTTTCTAAGGCCTGCTTTGCCTGCATGCCCATGCTGAACTGTGCTCATCTACCAGACTTGTGCAATATACCTTTCTGATCAACCATCCAGGTTGTCTTGGGCTGGAAATTTGTTTCACTCTGTCTTTTTGTGGGTTCTGCTGCTTTAGAATTTGTTTAGAACCATTTTTTAACAGTTGTTTGGAGTGTTTTGGGGGAGAGCTCAAGCAAGTCATTGCTTTTATTCAGCCATTTTGGCTCTACCCCTCTGTGAAATTTCTTAAATGCTAAATTGCAGCGTTTATATTTTATCCCTGATAGAACAGGAAATTAGTTTGGTTTCTTGAGTCAGGTAGTTACATGGTTAGATCTGCACTTAAAAGCAATTTATTTTGGTAGCTTTGTGGAGGATGGCATAGTGTAAGGAAAAACACTTGTATCAGAGAAACAAATTAAGAATTGTAATGGTGTAGGTTAGAGCATATGAAAGTCTAAACAAAAATTCTGAGTAGTGAGAAAAAGTCAGATGTGGGAGATGTAGAGATGTTAATGGGAAGATTTGGCAATTGATTGGAAAGATAGGGAAAAGTGGGGTGTAATACTATATAATACTGAGTGCAATAACCAAGTGTAATACTGAGTTTGTGAACCTGGGAGATTTGAAGGATGGTGTTCTTCAAAAGAAATAGGAAAGTTTGGAAGAGTATTAGATTTTGGAGAGAAAGATACTGAGGTCTTTTTTACAGAAGTTGAATTTGAGATGCCTATAGGACATCCAATTTTAAAAGACCAAAGGGAAGTTGAAGGTGTAGAGCTAAAGATCTTGAGAGAAAACAGGGATCACAATGCAGGTCTGGGAGACATTTGCATATGGATTATAAGTAAATAAATTGGTGTTGGTAAGGTTCCCAAGGGAAAGATTATAGCTAGATAGAAAGAGAGGTCCTACGACAGAGCACCGAGATAGGCCTACAGTTAAGGGGCATGATATGGATGATTATCCAGAAAGGAAAAGTGAGAAATCTCAACCCTGAAAATCAAGTGGTGAAGTCTCACAAAAACTTGGCAGACAGGGCATCTCAGGGGAGAGAGGTATCTGGGTAGGGGACACAGTAAAGAAAGTCTAGAGATTCAGGAATGGAAGGCAGAAATATGACTGGTTGTGGGTGTTTTCCTTAAGATGAAAGTTCTGGGACAAACCAGTCAATCAGATAAAAGTACCTCACAGGAGAAAGGTACTCCTACTGTGAAAAGTTCTGTGGTGGAAAGTTCAACAATACAGTCACATGGATGGTAGGAAAAATAATATCAATGATACTTGTCAAGTATCTAATCCATGTTTGCCAATTGTATTAAGGGTGATATGTGGTAGAAAGTAAATCTCTGTAGCCAAGACAGAACTTCCACTTTTGATTTTTTTCAGACAGTACCATAGCCCCATCAGGAAGGGTAGAAAGCTAAATGAATGTATTCTGCTGATTCTTCCCCTATACAGACCATATAATATTTTAAGCTTACTCAATAATGGCATTTAAAAGCTATTCAGCAAATGTACAGCATTGATTTAGTCAAATATAATGCCCCTCCCCTTGCATTGGCCACAGTGGTGAATCCAGTCACAAAAGTATATTAGCTCACTCAAGGGTTGGATGTTCATTGAACCTAAAGAGCTCTAATTACTCTTGAACTAGGATTTTATTATGCCTTAGGCAACAGAGAATCTATCAATAGTTTAAACCCTAGTCTTTCAGACTAATTATTTCTCAAGGTCAGGGACCTTCCAACTCTACTACTATGGAGCAAGGAAGATTGTTTGGTCAGGAAGCAAGTTTCTTAGATCCCCAATCCTTACGTGAATGAGACAAATAGTGATAATGGTCAAGCACAATTAAGGAGTATATATAGAAAGAACTCACCTCAGGAGGAGAAAGGGAAAAGTTCAAGGCATTATTTAAAGGGTAGAGAGAATGTTGTGATTGGATCTATGTCAAGGCTCCAAAAAGCATTCACCTAGGTAAACTATACACTTGGGGAAACTAATCCAGAAAGCTAGGTGGGGTTGTGAAACAGGGAATAATAGTGTTTCAAAACTTAATATCAGAATGGGGTAAACCTGGAATATGCTACATTTGGGAGCAACACAAAGTATCTGTGAATGGCAGTTTATTTCCTGTAGTTACCTTTTGAGACAATAATCTCTTATAGAGTGGATATGTTGGCCATTTTCCCATATTCTTCTCACCCTGCCTTGTTTTTCTCAGCTGGATCCCCAGCATGGTCAATGTAGACACACATAGCTATGTTTGGATAGTCTCAATACCAAAAAGTTGGCCACTACATGATTTTTTTTCACTGTCTTAGCAGTTAAGTTATCTATTAAGCAAAAGAAGCACTACCTCTGGAGAAAGAGCTAAATCACAGATTTTAAAAAATACTTAACTAAGTTCAGAGCATGACAGCAAAATAATGCAAAATCTCTGGGATAGTCTTTTGACTGTACTGTTATGCTATGTCAATGGACAGAGTAAAATGTGAGCACACAAGTTAAATGCTTTTATTTCTTTAGCCTTTAAGTTCTTTGAGGAAAGGGATTATCTATATTGTTCATCTTTATATCTCCCACAGCATCCTGACTATATTGTTCTTACTAAATTCTTGTCAAATTAATTAACTCTTTGTACACTATGAAACCACATGGCTACAAAGGTGGAGGAGAGGACAATTTTGCATATCCTTTAAATACTAAATAAATATGAACTTTTCCTGACTCAAAACTTTTATAAAACCTAAGGCCCCCCTCTTCAATATAAACATTTTACTGGTATTGTTGTATGGCTACAAAACTTGAAAGAACTGAGGATGAATGTCCCCAAAAAAGCAATGGAAAATCTTATAGTGAGTATGAACAGGTTACATGATAAAACCAGAAAATAACTGAATAAGAGCATGAGTAAAAGATTTCCTGAAAATACTTTGTGACAGAAAAAGAAGATGGGGTAGTCTTGAAGAGAGTGAGGTATGGGGTGGGGGCAGATGGGCAGAATTCTCCATTTGGTATCCTCATGATGTAGGAAGAAAAGGGAAAAAGGCCCTGCAACATATTGGGTGGATACCCTACAGTGAACTTTGGGAAAGACATGGATAAGGAATTGCATAAGGTGGACAAGTAGAAATGTCACAGCTGCATCAAATTGCATAAGGTGGACAAGTAGAAATAAGTCACAGCTGCATTATTGATGGGAACTATTGAATCAGTGAGATCCATGTGAATATCTGAAAATAGCAGAAAATCACTCAGGATTTCTGCTTTTCAGTAGTTATGATATAATGCTCTAAATTCAGTCATTCTAGTCAAATGGTCTCTTATGTGAGATTAGGGAGCATTTGTCCCTCTGTCTTCACATCTTTTTAATTCTTGACCAGCCCACACATTTTGTTCCTTCATCACATCCTTTTCATACTTTTATGTTATTTAGTGTCATGCTCTGTGATAATTACCAAAAAGTAAGCTGTTAATTATTTTGGAATTGTGTACAAACCACTTCACCCATCGTTCTTCATATAGTTTGAGTTCTGAGAGATATGCCACATCCACATAGCTCTCTACCTCCAACCTACAAAAAATAATCCCAGTGAACAGGTATAATGAAATAGCCCTAGGGGACCATTGAAACATTGACTAGAAATACTTTCTCCACATTTTAACCATATCAACCACAAAATCTAGGTAGGAATTTTTCTTTCATTTGTGTCCAGAATTCCATTTAATACAGCCTGTTTTGGCCTTGTAATCCATTTTCCAATATCTTTTTTTTAAAGCTATTTCGAACTAGGAGAGTAGAGCTTAAGTCCAAATATTATTTTTCATTATAAGCTTGTTGTTAGTTTACAGCTATATCATGATGGGATAATTCTTACAAGGACAGGTTGGGATCCATATAGAGTCATATAATCTTATACGTTTTCTTTATGGATCAACTCCAATTGGGAGTATCCCATGAAATAGGGAAAAGTTGCAGATAAACTTACATAGGGGATTCCCTTCCTGCTGCCATAGGCTGTGAAGACTGATCATTTTATTTTTGGAGTTTTTTACAGGGTGACTCTTTGCCCCCTTGCCAGTTTTATTTTTACCTTTTAGGGCAAATGACTAGAAACAAAGAGGAATCAATTCAGTGAGATGTTCATCTCAGCAGCAGTAAGATACGATAGACTTTCTTTGTTATCACCTGTCCTCACTATTATTCACTCTCCTCCTTCTTCCTCCCTGAGATATCTGGATCTGGCTAAGTGTGCCCTGAAGAATAAGAAGTCAACATATGCATTGCTACCTCACACAATTTTCTGTGGGTTAAAAATCTAACCAAGCAGAACTTGATTTTTCCTTCCCTACTTTATATTTGTTATCAGATATATAATAGTATGTTATACCTATTATTAGATTTACTACTGTTTTATGCCTTTCTTCAGATTGTTGCACACATCTGAAATTCCCTCATCTTCACTTTGCTTAACTTAGGGGTTGCCAACTTAGGACTGACCTCTTGGGATGCAAGAAGTTGACAAGGGAGTTCAAGAAATATTTGACAAACAACCTTAATGGAATATTCCAAAAGTGGCATTTAGTGAAAAGAAAAAAAAATTGCCAATTGAAAAGAGAACTGTGAGAACATGGGGACAAGATGGGAAAGGGAAGGAGTTTTTAAAAGTATTGGAAAAAATAGATAGTTGAAGGAATACTCCCTGCTGATAAATACCAAATAAATAAAATATGGATATTAATTTTTTATATTGAGCTAGGAAAAAAACCCAGGGATAAATGAATTAATTGATCTTTGAAATAATCAGATTGATTTCTGATTTATGAAGTTATACATTTTCTGCCATATGCTTGGAGAAATGTACCCTGTTCTTCATGAAGATTCTCACAAAGCTTTAATTCTGTTTATAACAACTTACCTCTGTGAATTAGGCTATCAGTCCTGTTCAATAATCAAATATAAAAGAAGTAACAATTTGGAGACTGAATATTATATCTGGGCACATCTTTCAAAAACTATAAAGAAAATAAAAATGAAGGTTCACAAGAAAGATAATCAAGGGTCTGAGTAATTTGACTGTATTCTAATAAATATTTGAAAAATGTATGATACTAAAATGCTATGTACTGAATAATATAAAATTGAACATAATTCATTTTTATCACATAGACAGTAAAAGTTCTAATTTATTTATTTTCATATGAAGTACGGAATATGTGAAGGATTACTGTAAGCTAAGAGAACAAAAGGGGTTGGGAACCACTCTTAACTAAATCCTACTTTTTCTTCGGTGTCCAATTCAAATGTTAACTGCTTCTGGAAACCTTCTCTGACCACTCCAATCCTCCTTGTTCTCTTTCCTCTGTATTTCTTAAAGTACTTATTTTGTAACACACACTTCATTACTTAATTTTAAACATTCTTATTATGGTTACAATTTTATCATTCATATTATTTTGTTTCCCTAAATATATTATAAACTTCTGGGGTGTAGTGGCTATATTTTAAGGTTTCTGTATTTTCTCCATAGCACTTCTTCCAATGCTGAACATATAATAGGTGTTCAATAAATGCATGTTGATTGAATCAGAATTTTTTATGACCTCTTCTTTTTATATATTCTTTTTTTTTTCCTTGGTGAGAACATTTTAATGAATCAGAAGACCTTGGTTTCAGTTCTGTTTCTGTCACTAATCAGCTGCATCACATTGGGCAAAATACTTAAAATATTTTGGCCTTATTCTTTAAAAAAAAAAAGGAAATGTACTACATGTTTTCCAAGTTCCTTTCCAGTTCTAATATCTGAAAGGGGAAGGCAGATGATGGTATGGGTAAGAAGAGGAGAGGAATACTGATTTGGTTTTACTATATATATGTTTTATTACATTATACATTATACATTAAATATGTATATTTATATATTATATTTATATATTTATATGTATGCACACATACATATGGAAAGAGAGAGAAAAAGGGAGGAGGGGGGGAGAGAGACGGCTTAGTGATTAGGGCACTAGGCTTAGAAAGTGGTTTTCTTGGCAAATTAAAACATCTGTTAGGTATCTCATCACACCTATCAGAGTGGCTAACCTGACAAAACAGGACAATGATAAATGTAGGAGAAGATGTGGGAAAATTGGAACACTAATGTTGGTGGAGTTGTGAAATGATCCAACCATTTTGGAGAGTAATTTGGAACTATACCCAAAAGGCTATAAAATTGTGCATACCCTTTGACCCAGCAATACCACTTCTAGGTCTGTATCCCGAAGAGATCATAAAAACAGGAAAAGGATCCACATGTACAAAAATATTTATAGCAGCTCTTTTTATTTTGGCAAAGAATTAGAAATTGAGAGATGCCCATCAATTGGGGAATGGCTGAACAAGTTGTGGTATATGAATGTGATGGAATACTATTGTGCCAGAAGACATGATGAGCAGGAAGAATTCAAAAAAACATGGAAAGACTTACATGAACTGGTGCAGAGTGAAATGAGCAGAACCAAGAGAACATCGTACACAGTAACAGCCACATTATGGGATGACTGACTTTGATAGACTTGGTTCTTTACAGCAACACAAGAATCTAAGATAACTCCAAAAGATTCATAATGGAAATTGTTATCCACACCCAGAGAAAGAAATATGGAGTGTGAATATAGATGGAAGCATACTATTTGCTCTCATTCTCCTTTGTTTTGTTTTATTTCTTCATTCTCATGGTTTCTCCCATTAGTTCTAATTGTTCTTTGCATCATGACTAATGGGAAAAAATGCTTAACATAAATGTATATGTACAGCCTATATCAGATTGTAAGCTGTATCAGGGGCAGGAGGAAGAAGTGGGAAGTGGAGAAAATTTAAAACTCAAAATCTTATGGAAGTGAATGTTGAAAACTAAAAATAAATAAATTAAATTATTAAAAAAAAACAGAAAGAAAACTATAGACCAATTTCCCCTAAGGAATAACAACACAATATTTTAAAATAAACTGCTAGCAAGTGGATCAAAGCAATATATGACAAAGATCATACACTATGACCAAGTGTGATTTATGCCACAAATGCAAGGCTGGTTCAATACTAAAAAAAAAAAATGTGTGCATAATTGACTATATCAATGACAAAACCTATAAAAACCAATAAAAGACTATCTCTTGAGTTACAGAAAAAGCTTTTGACAAAATAAAACACTCATTACAATTAAAAACGATGGAGATCATACAACTAAATGAAGATTTCCTTAAAACAAGTGGTATTTATCTAAAACTATCAGCAAGCAATCTTGCTATCTGCTATGGGAATAAGATAGAAGCCTTCCCAATAAGATCAAAGGTGAAGCAAGGATGTCCATTATTAACACTATTGTTTAATACCATGCTAGAAATATTAGCTATAACATTAAGAGAAGAAAAAGAAATTAGAAAAATCAGAATAAGCAATGATGAAATAAAATTATCATTTTGGGGGGATGATATGATGGTATATTTGTAGAATCACTAGAGATTCAACTAAAAAACTAGTTGCAATAATTAACAATTTAACAAAGTTGCAGAATACAAAATAAATTCACATAAATCATTAGTATTTCTGTATGTTACCAACAAAGTTCATCAGCAAGCAACAGAAAAAGAAATTACATTTAAAATAACCAGAGGCAATATAAAATACTTGGGAGCATACCTGCTAAGACAACCCAGGAACTATATGAACCCAATTATATAACAATTTTTACACAAATAAAGTCATATCTAAAGAATTGGGAAAAATATTTGTTCATGGATAGGCTTAGCCAATATAATAAAAATCACAACTTCACCTAAATTAATTGTTATTCAGTGCCATAACACTCAATGCACCAAAATTAATTTTGTAGAGCTAGAAAGAATAACAAAATTTATCTGGAAGTACAAACTAAAGAATATCAAGGGAATCAATAAAACAAAATGTGAAGGAAGTTGGCCTTGAAGTACCAAATCTCAAACTACATTACAAAGTGGTAATCATCAAAACAATCTGGCTCTGGCTAAGAAATAGATTGCTGGTCAGTGGAACAGATTGATTACACAATACACAGTAGTAAATTACCATAGTGATCTAGTGTTTGATCATCTCAAACATCCAAGCTTTTGGGACAAGAACTCACTATTTGACAAAAATTTCTGAGAAAACTGAAACTAGGTATAGACCAAAATCTCACACTGTATATCAAGATAAGGTCAAAATAGGTAAATGATTTAGATACCTCCATAAGCAAATTAGAGGAGTATGGAATTGTTTACCTGTCAGATCTGTGGATAAGAAAAGAATTTAGGACCAAACAAAAGATAGAGAACAACACATGTAAAATATACAGTTTTGATTACATTAAATTTTTTAAAATACCCAAAGAAAATCAATGCAGCCAAGATTCAAAGTAGAGCAGAAAATTGAGGGGAGAAATTATAGCAAGTTTCTCTCATAAAGGCCTCAGCTCTTAGATAATGAGAACTGAATGAAATTTATAAGAATATGTCATTTCACAATAGATAAATTGTCAAAAGACATGGATAGGTAGTTTTCAGAAGAAGTCATATTAAAAAATGCTCTAAATCACTATCTGTTAGAGAAATACACATTATGACAACTTGAGGTATCACCTCATACCCATCAGATTGGTTAATATGACAAGCAAAGAAAATAACAAATGTTGGAGGGAATATGAGAAAATTGGGACACTAATGCACTGTTACTGGAATTATGAACTGATCGAACCATTCTAGAGAGCAATTTTGAATTATGACCAAAAAATTATGTATCTGTGCAAAACCATTAGCAAGTACCCCAGCAATTAGCAAAACCCCAGCAATGCCATTAGTAGGTCTATATCCCAAAGAGATTAAGAATAAGGGAAAAGACCCATATGTACAAATATATTTATGGTAGCTTTTGTGGTGGCAAAAATGGAAATTAAGGGGATACCCATCAATTGGGGAATGGCTGAACTAATTGTTGTATATGATTATAATGAAATACTATTGTGTGACAAGAAATGATAAGCAGGATGCTTTCAGAAAAACATGGAATGATGCACATGAAATCATGCAAAATGAACAGAAGCAGGAGAATATTGAACACAATAACAGCAATATTATATGAATATCAACTTAGCTATTCTCAACAACGCAATGAACTAAGACAATTCCAAAGGACTTTAGGTGAAAATGTTCTCTACCTTCACATAAAAAAGTCTGAATGTAGATCAAAGCATACTTTTTTAACTTTCTTGTTTTTTTAAAAAATTCTGTTCTTTTACCACATGACTAATGTGGCAATATATTTTTCATAACTCCACATGTATAAATTATATCAAATTGCTTATTTTTAATGAGGTGGGAAGGTAGGGACGGAGGGACATAATTTGGAACTCAAAATTTTTAAAGTAGATGTTAAAAATATTTACATTTAATTGCAAAAAAATATTTAAAAATTTTAAAAATAAAAATATTTAGGGGGAGAGATTTCTAATGTGCTAACTATGTAGATGACATTAAATATCCCCTATGTGAAAATATCCAAACATTTTTAATTTTCAATTAACCAAAGATGATCCCAATTGATGCAGTATTGTAAGGACCATTTATGGGTATTAAGCTTTTAAGAAATTCCTCAACTGATAAATGGTCAAAGGATATGAACAGGCAGTTTTCAGATGAAAAAATCAAAACTATCTGTAGTCATATGAAAAAAATGGAACTCAACATGTTATAAAAATGAATGCTAAAATTTATCTTGACATGTAACTGGAGAAAAAATAAAACACTATTTAATTGGAAAGAAATAAAATTAAGAAGTATTAGAACTAATTCTATCCTATATTTCTTATCAAATAGGCTAAAGCATTGATTCAACATTTTATGTAAGACTGTGCTACACAGAGACAGCTAGAAAGATAAAGAAGACATAGGCTTCTTAGCTTTTTAGGAGATTTGTGTGGGTGAAAAAGACAAGCTTACTTATAACTATGAGACAAAGCAATATGGTATCAATGTCCTGTTAGAAAATTGTAATTAGGAATTTTATCTACTCCGTGAAAGAGTGATTGTTAGTATAAGAGAACTACAGACAAATCCAAAAAGTACATCTTGAGAAAGGAATAGGATGAACTCTGACCTAGAAGAAAAGCACCTGGTTCATGGAAAGACCTCAGAATTCCAATATTACAGTGCACAATCACTTTCATCTGGTGAATTTTTTGTGATTCATGATTCGTTATTAATATCAATGTGAATGAATGTCTTATTATTTGTCATCAATTGAATAAAGGAATAGATATCATGAATACAAAACTTACAAATGGGTGACCTGATGGGAGAGATAACTAATGCGCTAAATGAAGGGATTTAAAGAGATCTTTATGATCTAGAATAAGGATCAGCAAACTACACAGCCCTTAGGCCAAATTCAGTCCTTCATTTCATTTTTTAATCTTTTTTTATTAATTTGTTTCAAATTTAAATACTAAAACTTACATACTCAATAAGAAAGGAAAATGAAACACATTATAAACCTAAATACAAAACAAGGAAGGGGGGAAGCATTGCCATGTTCACAGCAGAATGTAAGAGAGAATTCAAAACATGCAGCAATAAATTTCCATTTCAAGAAAGCCTATATAATAAACTTTATGCGTTGTGTTCTGAGCAGTCCATCTTTTCTTTGCTTCCTTGTAAGTTTTCTTTTGTTCTCTGCTATGTACTTTTTACTTCTTTTCTTTTTCCTCCTCCCTCCCCCCACCACACCAAGAAAGCCATAATTAAGAGTGAACACACACACACACACATGCATATATATATACATATATACACACATGCATACACATATACACACAAATATATACATGCATACACACATATATACATATGTTTATATATACTTAGACTTCTATAATCATACCTATCTATAGACATATACATTCATATGCATCTATGTAAGACCATACTATACTTGTTTGTCCTGTTTCTATGAGGGTGGATAACATCTTCCTTCATAGGTCCAAGTCTTTCTATGTTTTTCTGAGTCCACTAACTCATTGTTTCCTATACCACAGCCATATTCCAACCTTACACTGCCTGGTTATTTTAAATAGTCTAAAACAATATTGATTAATATGGCTGACATATGGTATAGTTTCTCTACTTTGTTTCTTTTGATTAAATCATTCCTCCATTTCTTTTTGAAATGCCCATGAGCTAAGAATGCTTTTTTTTTTACATTTTTAAATAAACTTTTATTGTATTTTAAAATATTAAGACCATTTTTAGCCCCTGGGCCCGGCTTAAAACAATGGACCAAAATTAATAACATGAAATTTAATAAGGACAAGGGAAAAATCTTACATTTAGATTCAATAATAACAACCTATAATTGTATAAAGTACCAGATGGAGGAGAAATAAAAGACAATAGTTAATGCTGAAAAGTATCAGTAATGTTAGTAGACTATGTGGACAAAAGCCCCAATAAACCAGAAACTTACTAATCTTAGGCTATATTCAGAACAGCATAGTATCTAGAATGAGGGACACAGTGGTTCTACTGTACTCTGAACTTGTCAGACAATATCTGGAATATTTTATTCAGTGATAGGCACTCCCTTTTATAAATGACTTTGATACTGACAAAATTAAAGGTCCAATGTTTACCAAAATACTTATAGTGGTGCTTTTTGTGGCAGCAGGGAATTGGAAACAAAGTAGATTACTATTAATTGCAGAATGGTTAAAAAAAAATTGTGGTGCCTCAATGTAATGGAATATTAATAAAATGTAAGTAATAATGAATTTAATTTATACAGGATTGGGAGGGAATTGGAGACCATAGGAAAATTGATTAGAAGAATAGAGACGCTTTGGGTGGGTAAAAGAAAACTCAGAGTAGCCATGATAGCTGTTTTCAGATGTTTAAGGGGCTCTTATGTGGAAATGGGAATCCATGTGTTCTTCTTAGCTTCTGAAGGCAGAATAAGAAACAATGAAAAAGGATTAAAGAGAGGCATCATTGGAGCCGTTCAAAAGAGCAAATGGTTGCCTCAGGAAGTAATGGTTCCCTTGTCACTAAAGTCTTCACAGAGAGAATGGATGGCCACTTATTGGTTTTCTTATAGAAGAGATTCCTCTTCAGGCATCCTTTGTACTAGATGATTCCTTAGGTATCTTCCAAATCCAAACTTCTGTAGAGGTAAAAAAAAAAGCTAGAAAAAAAATAAGGAAAGTAATAAAATCCCTGAATCACATGTAGCCCTTACCTAGTATCCTCAACTATTTTATCTGTATATTGATGACAGCCCTAACTGAAACCCAAGCATGGAGAGGGCATCTTCTCCAATCTGCCATCCTTTTTGTTCCACAGGTAAATCACTGTCCTGAACAGAATGTAAACAGTAACAAACTGAAAAATCAAGGTAATGTGGAATATTTTAAAATTCATCAGTTATCTGAGACAAAGAACCTAAAGAATTATGATCTAATCATCTCTGAGACATTTTTACACTGATGATGTTAATAGTGCCTTTAATCTCATAATAAACAATGAATTGGTTCATAATAAAATGATGCCCTTCAGTGAGAGTTGTAAATATAAAACAATAATCAAAATATTTATTGAGGACTAAATAAATAGGGTATTGTTGGGGATGCTAGATGAATTATAAGACAGAAGGACAAGATGGGATATAATGAACAAAACAATTTGTGGGTGCCTCAAGTAAAGATGAAAAACTCTGAAAAATGAAGTTCTGAGGGCACAAAGGAAACAGTTCCAATGATGAGGACTAAAGTTTCTGAAGTAACCAATGCAGATTCACAGAGAACTCACAAACAATGCAAAATTTTGTTTTCTTATTTTTTATTTTTATGCTTGTATTAGAAATAGAAGAAAGTGAAAGTAACAGAAGATGAATACAAAAGTGTGACATAATCCTATAAGAATATGGTCAGAAGACCTAATGCTCAGAATAACTGAAGCTAGTGAGAAATACTAAGAGCAATGAATTGGACTTTTAATATAGTTTGTTATATGGGGGCAAAAAGAAACCAAAGAAGGGTTAGGACTTTTGATTAAGGTGAATGGGTCATAGAGCTAAGCTAACACAGAGGAAATAGCTGTTTAGTTCTTATTTCTCCTTTTTTTTCTTTAGCAATAAGAATGACCTTTGTGCTGGAAAAGAGAGAACTAAGAAAAATAGATTATAGAAAATTGATTCCCAAGATATGTAAGGAGATTGTAAAAGAGCACCTAGCTGCCCTTGATGAATTAAATTCACTTAGCTTAGATAAACCGCATCCTTGGATCCTGAAAGACCTAGCAGATGTGATTGATCCAATATTGTCAGTGATGTTTAAAAGCTACAAAGAATAAGAAAGGCACCACAAATGCAAACATCTCAATTTTCAAAACAGGGAAGAGAATGGAATCTTTCAACATATGTCACTGAGATTTACTTTAAGTCCCGGGAAAATTTTGGGTCATATTTGAATAATATGTTGTCAATGAACATCAAGTAAAGGAAGTCATAATTGCAAAAAACAATATGGCATCATTAAAAGTAAGCCATTTCTGATTAACCTTACCTCATTTTGGAGAGGATTATTAAACTGGTGGCAGAGGGAAACACTAGTTATAATTTACCTGGATTTAGCAATGCATTTGATTGAGGTTTCGTGTTATTCTTATTGAAAATATGGAAAGATGTCATCAAGAATCCCAGGAACCAAGGTGGGGGAGTAAGCAATAAATCACTGTAATTCTCCCATATTCACCTCCAAAGAGCCATAAAATAGTGCCCCAAAACAATCCTGGAGCAGCAGAACAAGCAAAAAGATGGGGTAAAACTATCCTTGAGCACAAGAAACTTAGAAGACTGACAGAAAAATTCTGTCTTACTCAGGTAAAAGAGGAGCACAGTCCAGGACACAAAGTGTCCCAGCAAGCCCCACCTCAGCAAACCAGTGGGAGATCCTGAGCCCTAGTATGGTGGAGTAGCAAATGCCAACATCAGGACCCCACACATACCTTAGTATAGCCAGGAGGCTGGGCAGACTCCAGCTCTGAGAACCACAATGTGCTTCAGTGCAGCCCCAGGCAAACAGGTAGATGCCAAACCTATGAGTGTCTAAGCAAACGGTTAGCTGGCAACACTGGCCACACCACCTGCTTCAGCATAGCACTAGGTAAATAGGCAACTTCCAGTGGCCACACCTCCATGTGTTTCAGAGTAGCCCTGGGGAAAAAAGCAGAAACACCCCATCAGCCTTAGCACATCCCAGATACCAGCACTAGAACCCTGCCTCAGCACCAGGTAAGACTGCCTCCAGCAGTGCCAACCACCCCCACCCCATCCCCTCAACATGGCGTCAGATACAAGGGGCTCCTATTAGCCTCAGAACAACATCAGTGTAGAACAAGGTGAGCAGCCAGGGCCTGTGGCCTTTGGCACAAGAATCCTGAGACAGTGCTGCTTCCACCCCAGGAGCAGAGATCAATTTAAAAGAAGGGGAAAAGGCCAAAACAGATGTGCAAAACAGCAACAACAACAACAAAATCTGACCATAGAAAGTTATTATGGTTGCAGGGAAGATCAAGACACAAACTTAGAAGAGGACAATAATGGCAAAACACCTAAGGGCAAAACTTCAAAGAAAAACAGGAAGTGGTCTCAAACCCAGAAAGAGCTCATGGAAGAACTCAAAAAGGAGCTTAAAAATCATATAAGAGAGGCAGAAGAAAAAATGGGGAAAGAAATGAGAGTGATGCAAGAGAATTATGAAGAACAAGTCAGCTTTGAAAAAGAAAACAGCTGCTTAAAAAGTAGAATAGGCCAAATGGAAAAGAAAGTACCAAAGCTAATTGAGGAAAATGACTCCTTGAAAGTTAGAATTGAGCAAGTAGGAGCTAATGATTCTATAAGATATAAAGAATCAACCAAATGAATTCAAAATAATCGAAAAATGAAAGAAAATCTAAAATA